>NC_069506.1:228933693-229301193 GCF_027579735.1 Bombina bombina | reverse complement strand
GTTTATCAGGTTCCAGTTGGACAACATCACCTCAGTGGCTTACATCAACCACCAGGGAGGAACTCGCAGTTCCTTAGCCATGAAGGAGGTGGCATGGATTATTCAGTGGGCGGAAGTTCACAATTGTTGTCTATCTGCCATCCATATTTCAGGAGTGGACAACTGGGAGGCGGATTTCCTGAGCAGACAGATATTTCATCCTGGGGAGTGGGCTCTCCATCCAGAGGTGTTCCCCAGGCTAACCCTCAAGTGGGGGGTGTTGGAGTTGGATCTGATGGCATCTTGTCAGAATGACAAGCTTCCCAGGTGCGGTTCAAGGTCAAGAGATCCACAGGCTGCTCTGGTGGTCCCTTGGGAATTCGGTCTAGCATACATGTTTCCTCTTCCACGAGTCATTGCTTGTATCAAACAGGAGAGAGCGTCAGTAATTCTAATAGCTGCTGCATGGTCTCACAGGATCTGGTATGCAGACCTTGTGAAGATGTCATCTCTGCCACCTTGGAGGTTGTCTCTGAGAAAGGACCTTCTAACCCAGGGTCCATTCCTCCATCCAAATCTTGTTTCTTTGAAGCTGACTGCTTGGAGATTGAATGCTTAGTTTTGGCTAATCATGGGTTTTCTGAGTCGGTCATTGAGACCATGCTGCAGGCTCGCAAGCAAGTTACTCATAAGATTTACCATAAGGTATGGCGTTATTACCTTTATTGGTGTGAATCAAAGGGCTACTCTTGGAGTAGGGTCAGGATTCCTAGAATTAATCTTTTCTCCAGGAAGGTCTGGAGAAAGGGTTGTCAGTCAGTTCTCTGAAAGGTCAGATGTTTGCATTAACTATTCTTTTACATAAGCGTCTGGCGGATGTGCCAGATGTTTAATCTTTTTGTCAGGCCCTGGTCAGAATCAGGCCTGTGTTTAAACCTGTTGCTCCCCCTTGGAGCCTTAACCTTGTTCTTAAAGTTTTGCATCAGGCTCCATTTGAGGCAATGCATTCCATAGATATTAAGTTGTTATCTTGGAAGGTTCTGTTTCTTATTGCTATCTTTTCTGTTCGGAGAGTTTCGAAACTCTCGGCTTTGCAGTGTGATTCGCCTTATCTTATCTTTCATGTGGATAAGGCGGTTCTTCGTACTAAATTGGGGTTTCTCCCTAAAGTAGTTTCAGATAGAAATATTAATCAGGAAATTGTTGTTCCTTCTCTCTGTCCAAATCATCCTTTTCATAAAGAACGTCTGTTGCACAACTTGGATGTTGTGTGTGCTCTAAAATTCTACCTACAGGCGACTAAGGATTTTCTCCAATCTTCTGCCTGTTTATTTGTTTCTCAGGAAAGTGTAAGGGTCAGAAGGCTACCACTACTTTGGGTTAGCAGCCTCCTGAGAGAATTACAGCTCATTCC
This sequence comes from Bombina bombina, assembly GCF_027579735.1. Taxonomy (NCBI): domain Eukaryota; kingdom Metazoa; phylum Chordata; class Amphibia; order Anura; family Bombinatoridae; genus Bombina; species Bombina bombina. Next base: position 229,299,800 of record NC_069506.1, on the reverse strand, counting down.
ACTAGGGCTGTCTCCTCTTCTTGGTCTTTCAAAAATGAATCTTCTGTGGAACAGATTTGCAAGGCCACAACTTTGTCCTCTCTGCATACTTTTTCCAAATTTGATACTTTTGCCTCGGCTGAGGCCTCTTTTGGGAGAAAGGTTCTTCAAGCGGTGGTGTCTTCTATTTAGGTCTGCCTGTCTTGTTCTCCCTCCCTATTCATTCTGTGTCCTCTAGCTTGGGTATTGGTTCCCATTAGTAATTGGAATGACGTTGTAGACTCTTCATGTTTTAGGAAAGAAAACAAAATGTATGCTTACCTGATTAATTTCTTTCTTTCCGGACATGGAGAGTCCACGACCCCACCCTTATTTAAGACCGTTAATTTTAATAAACCTCAGGCACCTCTACACCTTTGTGTTATTCCTTTTCCCATTTGGTCGAATGACTGGGGATTATGAGTAGGGGAGTGACACTTAACAGCTTTGCTGTGGTGCTCTTTGCCTCCTCCTGCTGGCTAGGAGTGATATTCCCACTAGTAATTGGAATGACGTTGTGGACTCTCCATGTCCAGAAAGAAAGAAATTTATCAGGTAAGCATACATTTTGTTATAATTTACACTTAGATGCGTTTTTTGCACTCTGTTTGTTTTCTTTATCTAGTTTAAAGATACCAACAGAATGAAGAAAAATTGATAATAGGAGTACATTAGAAAGTTGCTTAAAATTGCATGTTCTATTTGAATCGTGAAAGAAAAAAATGTGGGTTTAGTATCCCTGCAAGCTATTCTAACACTAGTTCTCCCAAAGCAAAATAGGATGGATCACAATTGTGTTGCAGTTGCATGGAACAGAGACAGTAATTACCATCATCAGACTTACAATGAAATGTAACTTACACATGATTAACATTCTGGTGGGGAAAAATATATATGCATAGCTTACAAGAAGCATTGGCTCACATTAAATTCTATAAAAAGAGATAAAGTCAATATACACTGGAACTGTGATCTAGATGCAGTTTTGTGGGGCCCATTATGTTTGCCTTGATATGATGGTAAGTTAAAACACCAGTAGCACGTTAGCTTTAAACTTAGCATTTGTTCCTTATGAGCAGAAAAAAAAAATCTTAGGTTTCATCTTTAAATGATTTAATGATTAGAATTCAATACAAATCAACTTGACTTTTTCAAATTGAAAAACATTAATAAGTATCAAATTTCAAGCAAATCCGTTGATTGGTTTTAGCTGTAGCCATGTATAGCACCACCACCCCCCAGACATTACATGCAGCATATCATTTTTGCTTTTAGAATATTTCTTTAATGTAATACCATAGTCACAGTGTCCAAGCACTTTATTGAAGGTTTTAGAGATGGGCCTTGAGCAAACATCTGTGCAACAAATTGGAAATACAAGTTTTTGAAGGTAAATCTGAGATTAGTGATGACGTTTCCAGGTCTGTAGTGTTAATGGAATTTCCTTTCTTTATTACTTTGAACAAGTTACCTTCATGTTGGCTTTAACTACTTTTTAGTCTTATATAATCTAGAACAGTTTTCTTCTTCTTTAGAACAAAAAACATAATTTATTCTTACCTGATAAAATTATTTATTTCTTGACACGGTGAGTCCACGGATAATCTTAATTACTGCTGGGAATATCACTCCTGACCAGCAGGAGGAGGCAAAGAGCACCACAGCAAAATCTGTTAAATACCACCCCTACCCACAATCCCCAGTCATTTGACCAAAGGGAAAGGAGAAAGGAAGTAATCTAAGGTGCAGAGGTGCCTGAAGTTTATAGAAAAGCAAACTGTCTGAAAAACAGGGTGGGCCGTGGACTCACTGTGTCAAGAAATAAATAAATTGATCAGGTAAGAATAAATTATGTTTTCTTTCTAATGACACGTTGAGTCCACGGATCATCTTAATTACTGTTGGGAACCAATACCCAAGCTAGAGGGCACGGATGATAAGGGAGGAACAAGACAGTTAACTTAAACAGAAGGCACCACTGCTTGAACAACCTTTCTCCCAAAAGATGCCTCTGCTAAAGCAAAAGTATCAAATTTGTAAAATGTAGAAAAAGTATGCAAATATGCCAGACTGAAAGTCTAAAGAACTGCCATAGCATCTATCAGAACAGCCTGAGGATCATTTGACCTCGACCCGTATCCCTGGAGCTTGGCATTCTAACGAGATGCCATACGATCCAACTCCGGCTGCCCCCAACTGAGAATCAAGTTGGAAAATACCTCTGGATGAAGTTCCCACTCCCCCAGATGAAAAGTCTGCCTGCTCAGAAAATCTGCTTCCAAATTGTCCACCCCTGGAATGTGGATAGCAGACAGAGAACAGTTGTGAATCTTCGCCCACTGAATAATCTTGGCTACCTCTGTCATGGCCAAGGAACCCTTAGTTGCTCCCTGATGATTGATGTAAGCCACTGACGTTATTTTGTCTGACTGAAACCTGATAAACTGTGTTGAAGCTAGCAGAGGCCAGGCTAGAAGAGCATTGAAATTTGCTCTTAGTTCCAAAACATTTATTGGAAAAACCAACTCCTCCTGAGTCCATAGACCCTGAGCCTTTAATGAACTCCAGACAGCACCCCAGGCCAGCAAACTGGCATCTGTGGTCACAATCACCCAGGCAGGTCTGCGAAAGCAAGTTCCCTGAGAAAGAAAATCCTGAGACAACCACCATGGAAGAGAATCTCTGGACATCTGATCTAGAACAATCTTTGGAGATAGATCTGCATAATCCCTGTTCCACTGCCTGAGCAAGCATAACTGCAGAGGTCTGAATTGGAACCGAGCAAACGGACTGATGTCCATGACTGAAACCATCAGACAAATAACCTCGATGCACTGAGCTACTGACGGCCAAGGAAGGGACTGAAGAGCACGTATTGAAAATCTTTGACTTTCTTGCTTCTGTTAGAAAAATCTTCATCTCTCGAGAATCTATAATGGTCCCCAAAAATACCACTCTTATATCCAGAAATAAGGAACTTTTTCCTAAATTCACCTTCGAACCATGGGAGTGCAGAAAAGACAACAACTCCGTGTGGGAGTTTGCTAGTTAAAAGATGGAGCCTGAACTAGAATGTCGTCCAGATAAGGAGCCACTGCAATGCCCTTCAATCAAAGCACCGCCAACAATGCTCCAGGACCTTTGAAAAAATTCTGAGAGCTGTTGCCAGACCAAAAGGAAGAGCTACAAACTGAAAATGTTTGTCTAGAAATGCAAATCTTAGGAACCTGTGATGATCCCTGTGAATGGGAATATGCAGATACGCATCCTTTAAATCCACTCTGGTCATGAACTGACCTTCCTGAACCAAAGGAAGAATGGAATGAATAGTTTCCATCTTGAAAGACGGAACCCTGAGAAACTTGTTTACGCTCTTAAGATCTAAAATAGGTCTGTAAGTGCCCTCCTTTTTGGGAATGATGAAGAGATTGGAATAAAAACCCAGACCCTGTTCCTGAACCGAAACAGGAACTATCACTCCCATGTCGGAAAGATTCTGAACACAACGTAAGAACACCTCTCCTTTTATCTGGTTTACAGATAACCTGGAGAGAAGAAACCTGACTCTGGGAGGAAAACTCTTGAACTCTAGTTTGTAACCCTGGGACATGATATCTACCACCCAGGGATCCTAAACATCTTGAACCCAAGCTTGAGCAAAGAAAGAGAGTCTGCCCCCCACAAGATCCATTCCCAGATCGGGGGCAGACCCTTCATGTTGATTTTGAGTCAGCAACAGGCTTCCTGGACTGCTTCCCCTTTTTCCAAGACTGATTTGACTTCCAAGATGGCTTTGACTGTTCCTGCTTGGAGAAAAAAGAGGAAGATTTACCAGAGAAGTTACGAAAGGAACGAAAATTACTATGCAGACCCTTCTGTTTATTTCTTTTATACTGAGGAAGAGAATGACCCTTCCCTCCCGTAATATCAGAAATAATCTCAGCCAAACCTGTCTCAAACAAGGTCTTACCCTTGTAAGGAATAGACAAAAGCTTATACTTAGAGGACACATCCGCAGACCAGGATTTTAACCATAAATGGCAAAACCAGAAACTTTAGCTCCCAACTTGATGACCTGTAGAGAAGCATCTGCAATAAATGAATTAGCCAACTTCAAAACCTTGATTCTATCTTGAATTTCTTCAAGAGGAGTATCTTGCTGAATAGAATCAGACAATGCATCAAACCAGTATGCTGCTGCACTAGTAACCGTAGCAATACATGCAGCCGGTTGCCATTGATACCCCTGGTGAACATAAATCTTTTTAAGCAAAGCTTCCATTTTCTTATCTATAGGATCTTTAAAGGAACAGCTGTCCTCAATAGGAATAGTGGTTCTCTTGGTAAGATTGGAAACTGCTCCATCCACCTTAGGAACCATCTGCCAAGATTCCTTAATAGAATCAGCAATAGGAAACATTTTCCTAAAAATTAGAGAAGGGGAAAAGGAATCCCAGGCTTCTCCCATTCTTGTGCAATAATATCTGAAACACGATCTGGAATAGGACAAACCTCCACCGACATTAAAAAACATATTAAGTTTACTAGATTTTTTAGGAATAACCATGACTGTCGCCTCAGAGTCATCCAAGGTAGCCAAAATCTCCTTGAGTAACAAACGGAGGTGCTCTAGCTTAAAGGGACACTGAACCCAAATTTTTTCTTTTGTGATTCAGATAGAGCATGCAATTTTAAGCAACTTTCTAAATTACTCCTATTATCAATTTTTCTTCGCTCTCTTGCTATCTTAATTTAAAAAAGAAGGCATCTAAGCTTTTTTTTTTTCTTCAGAACTCTGGACAGCACTTTTTTATTGGTGGATGAATTTATCCACCAGTCAGCAAGGACAACCCAGGTTGTTCACCAAAAATGGTCCGGTATCTAAACTTACATTCTTGCATTTCAAATAAAGATACCAAGAGAACGAAGAAAAATTGATAATAGGAGTAAAATAGAAAGTTGCTTAAAATGTCATGCTCTATCTGAATCACAAAAGAAAAAAATTGGGTTCAGTGTCCCTTTAAACCTAAAGGAAACAAACTCAGTTTCAGAAGAAGGATTTACACTATCAGAATCTGAGATCTCACCCTCAGACGCTACTGAAGTATCTTCCACCTCAGACTTATGAGAAGAAACACTAGACACAAGTGCAACAGAATCAGAAAATGTATACTTCCTCTTGCGCTTCCCCTGCAACATAGAAAAAGCAGACAAAGCCTCAGATACTGCTGAGGATATATGGGTAGCCATATCCTGCAAGGAAAAACCAACCTGAGACGAAACACAGGGCACTGCAGAAGATTGGGACGTTTGAGGAGAAAGCTGCGGATTAGCTTGAACAGGAGACTCATGAACAACATCCACCCTAGACAATGAAGGCTCGGAATCAAAAAGTCTATCTTTATAATGTAATGTTCTCTCAATACAAGAGGAACAAAAAGGGATAGGAGGCTTAACATTAGTATTTAAACATAGGGAACAAGCAACAGCTTGCAGAGCCTCTTGATCATGTCAGACTAATCTAATTGACTTCTTTGATTATGTAACAAAAGTATTAGACAAGGGTGGAGCAGCTGATGTAGCATATCTAGATTTCCGCAAAGCATTTGACACCGTCCCACACAATAAACTAATTCACAAACTGTATCTCCTTGGTCTAGATTCAAAGATTGTGAACTGGGTGGAATGCTGGCTTAAGGACAGAAAACAAAGGCCTAGATTTGGAGTTTGGCGGTAGCCGTGAAAACCAGCGTTAGAGGCTCCTAACGCTGGTTCTAGGCTACCGCCGGTATTTGGAGTCAGTCAGGAAAGGGTCTAACGCTCACTTTTCAGCCGCAACTTTTCCATACCGCAGATCCCCTTACGTCAATTGCGTATCCTATCTTTTCAATGGGATCTTTCTAACTCCGGTATTTAGAGTCGTGTCTGAAGTGGGCGTTAGAATTCTAACGACAAAACTCCAGCCGCAGAAAAAAGTCAGTAGTTTAGAGCTTTCTGGGCTAACGCCGGTTCATAAAGCTCTTAACTACTGTGCTCTAAAGTACACTTGATTAAATATTTTTAACCCCTAATCTGCCGACCGCCACCTACGTTATACTTATGTACCCCTAATCTGCTGCCCCTAACACCGCCAACCCCTATATTATATTTATTAACCCCTAATCTGCCGAGCGGACCGCACCGCTATTATAATAAAGTTATTAACCCCTAATCAGCCTCACTCCCGCCTCAATAACCCTATAATAAATAGTATTAACCCCTAATCTGCCCTCCCTAACATCGCCGACACCTAACTTCAATTATTAACCCCTAATCTGCCGACCGAATCTCGCCGCTACTGTAATAAATGGATTAACCCCTAAAGCTAAGTCTAACCCTAACCCTAACACCCCCCTAAGTTAAATATAATTTAAATCTAACAAAATAAATTAACTCTTATTAAATAAATTATTCCTATTTAAAGCTAAATACTTACCTGTAAAATAAACCCTAATATAGCTACAATATAAATTATAATTATATTATAGCTATTTTAGGATTTATATTTATTTTACAGGTAACTTTGTATTTATTTTAACCAGGTACAATAGCTATTAAATAGTTAAGAACTATTTAATAGCTAAAATAGTTAAAATAATTACAAATTTACCTGTAAAATAAATCCTAACCTAAGTTACAATTAAACCTAACACTACACTATCAATAAATAAATTAAATTAAATACCTACAATTACCTACAATTAAACCTAACACTACACTATCAATAAATGAATTAAATACAATATCTACAAATAAATACAATTAAATAAACTAACTAAAGTACAAAAAATAAAAAAGAACTAAGTTACAAAAAATAAAAAAATATTTACAAACATTAGAAAAATATTACAACAATTTTAAACTAATTACACCTACTCTAAGCCCCCTAATAAAATAACAAAGCCCCCCAAAATAAAAAAATGCCCTACCCTATTCTAAATTACAAAAGTTCAAAGCTCTTTTACCTTACCAGCCCTGAACAGGGCCCTTTGCGGGGCATGCCCCAAGAAATTCAGCTCTTTTGCCTGTAAAAAAAACATACAATACCCCCCCCAACATTACAACCCACCACCCACATACCCCTAATCTAACCCAAACCCCCCTTAAATAAACCTAACACTAAGCCTCTGAAGATCTTCCTACCTTGTCTTCACCTCACCGGGTATCACACCGATCCGTCCTGGCTCCGATATCTTCATCCAACCCAAGCGGGGCTAGACATCCATCATCCGACGGCTGAAGAAGTCCAGAAGAGGGTCCAAAGTCTTCATCCTATCCGGGAAGAAGAGTAGATCCGGACCGGCAACCATCTTCTTCCAAGCGGCATCTTCTATCTTCATCCGATGATGACCTGCTCCATCGTGAAGACCTCCAGGGCGGACCCATCTTCTTCCGGCGACGTCCAACTGAAGAATGACGGTTTCTTTAAGGGACGTCATCAAAGATGGCGTCCCTCGAATTCCGATTGGCTGATAGGATTCTATCAGCCAATCGGAATTAAGGTAGGAAAATTCTGATTGGCTGATGGAATCAGCCAATCAGAATCAAGTTCAATCCGATTGGCTGATCCGATCAGCCAATCAGATTGAGCTCGCATTCTATTGGCTGTTCCGATCAGCCAATAGAATGCGAGCTCAATCTGATTGGCTGATTGGATCAGCCAATCGGATTGAACTTGATTCTGATTGGCTGATTCCATCAGCCAATCAGAATTTTCCTACCTTAATTCCGATTGGCTGATAGAATCCTATCAGCCAATCGGAATTCGAGGGACGCCATCTTGGATGACATCCCTTAAAGGAACCGTCATTCTTCAGTTGGACGTCGCCGGAAGAAGATGGGTCCGCGCTGGAGGTCTTCACGATGGAGCCGGTCCTCATCGGATGAAGATAGAAGATGCTGCTTGGAAGAAGATGGTTGCCGGTCCGGACCTACTCTTCTTCCCGGATAGGATGAAGACTTTGGACCCTCTTCTGGACTTCTTCAGCCGTCGGATGATGGATGTCTAGCCCCCGCTTGGGCTTGGATGAAGATTTTGGAGCCAGGACAGATCCGTGTACCCGGTGAGGTGAAGACAAGGTAGGAACATCTTCAGGGGCTTAGTGTTAGGTTTATTTAAGGGGGATTTGGGTTAGATTAGGGGTATGTGGGTGGTGGGTTGTAATGTTGGGGGGGTATTGTATATATTTTTTTACAGGCAAAAGAGCTGAATTTCTTGGGGCATGCCCCGCAAAGGGCCCTGTTCAGGGCTGGTAAGGTAAAAGAGCTTTGAACTTTTGTAATTTAGAATAGGGTAGGGCATTTTTTTATTTTGGGGGGCTTTGTTATTTTATTAGGGGGCTTAGAGTAGGTGTAATTAGTTTAAAATTGTTGTAATATTTTTCTAATGTTTGTAAATATTTTTTTATTTTTTGTAACTTAGTTCTTTTTTATTTCTTGTACTTTAGTTAGTTTATTTAATTGTATTTATTTGTAGATATTGTATTTAATTCATTTATTGATAGTGTAGTGTTAGGTTTAATTGTAGGTAATTGGAGGTATTTTATTTAATTTATTTATTGATAGTGTAGTGTTAGGTTTAATTGTAATTTAGGTTAGGATTTATTTTACAGGTAAATTTGTAATTATTTTAACTATTTTAGCTATTAAATAGTTCTTAACTATTTAATAGCTATTGTACCTGGTTAAAATAAATACAAAGGTACCTGTAAAATAAATATAAATCCTAAAATAGCTATAATATAATTATAATTTATATTGTAGCTATATTAGGATTTATTTTACAGGTAAGTATTTAGCTTTAAATAGGAATAATTTATTTAATAAGAGTTAATTAATTTCGTTAGATTTAAATTATATTTAACTTAGGGGGGTGTTAGTGTTAGGGTTAGACTTAGCTTTAGGGGTTAATACATTTATTAGAATAGCGGTGAGCTCCAGTCGGCAGATTAGGGGTTAATGTTTGAAGTTAGGTGTCGGCGATGTTAGGGAGGGCAGATTAGGGGTTAATACTATTTATTATAGGGTTAGTGAGACGGATTAGGGGTTAATAACTTTATTATAATAGCGGTGCGGTCCGCTCGGCAGATTAGGGGTTAATAAGTGTAGGCAGGTGGAGGCGACGTTGTGGGGGGCAGATTAGGGGTTAATAAATATAATATAGGGGTCGGCAATGTTAGGGCAGCAGATTAGGGGTACATAGGGATAATGTAAGTAGCGGCGGTTTACGAAGCGGCAGATTAGGGGTTAATAATAATATGCCGGGGTCAGCGATAGCGGGGGCGGCAGATTAGGGGTTAATAAGTGTAAGGTTAGGGGTGTTTAGACTCGGGGTACATGTTAGGGTGTTAGGTGCAGACGTAGGAAGTGTTTCCCCATAGCAAACAATGGGGCTGCGTTAGGAGCTGAACGCGGCTTTTTTGCAGGTGTTAGGTTTTTTTTCAGCTCAAACAGCCCCATTGTTTTCTATGGGGGAATCGTGCACGAGCACGTTTTTGAAGCTGGCCGCTTCTGTAAGCAACTCTGGTATCGAGAGTTGCAGTGGCGTTAAATATGCCTGTACGTTCCCTTTTTGGAGCCTAACGCAGCCATTCTGTGAACTCTCAATACCAGAGGTATTTAAAAGGTGCGGCCAGAATAAAGCCAGCGTTAGCTACGCGGGTAGTTACCGACAAAACTCTAAATCTAGCCGAAAGTGTCTTAGTAAATGGAGTTCATTCAGCAGAGGGGCTGTTACTAGTGGTGTTCCTCAGGGGTCAGTTCTGGGGCCTGTTTTGTTTAACATATTTATCTGTGATATCAGCAAAGGGCTACAGGGGAAAGTATGTCTGTTTGCAGATGATACAAAAATTTGTAACAGAGTGGATGTTCCAGGGGAGGTAGACAAAATGAGAAGTGATATACAACAATTGGAGGATTGGACAAACGACTGGGATCTAAAGTTTAACACAGCAAAGTATAAAATAATGCATCTAGGGAAGAAAAATCCAAATGTTAATTACAGACTCAATGAAACTTTACTGACTGTTACAGATGAGGAACAGGACTTGGGAATTATTATTTCAGATGATTTAAAACTTAGTAAACAATGTAGTAATGCAGCGAGTAAGGCTAGCAGAATGCTTGGATGTATTGGTAGAGGTATTTGCAGCAAAAATAGTAAGGTTCTTATGTCACTTTATAGATCAGTAGTTAGGCCTCATCTTGAGTATTGTGTGCAGTTCTGGAGGCCATATCTTCAGAAGGATATTAACAAACTTGAATCTGTGCAAAGGAGGGCTACAAAAATGGTACATGGTCTAAAAAAATAAAACTTACCAGGATAGGCTCAATGTCCTAAATATGTATAGCTTAGAGGAGAGAAGGGAAAGAGGTGATATGATAGCAATTTTTAAGTACGTTAAAGGGCTTAGTAAAACTGAGGCTGTGGGTATTTTACATAAAATGAAAATTCAAGAACAAGGGGTCATGATCTCAAGCTAAAGGGTAGTAGATTCAGGAGTAATTTGAGGAAGCACTATTTTACAGAAAGAGTGATTGGTTTATGGAATAAACTTCCTCAAGAGGTAGTAGCGACAAACACTGTGGGGGACTTTAAAAATGCATGGGACAAGCATAAGGCTATCCTACAAACTAGATAGGTTTATACTGTTAGGTAATATCGGGCAGACTTGCTGGGCCTATGGCTCTTATCTGCCATCAATATCTATGTTTCTATGGTGCATCTTATTCCAAAGGAAAAATCCTTAACCAATAAAAAATTCTAAGTACAAAACAGAATTTTAATGAAACAAAAAAACGTTACTGTCCCATTAAATTTTAAACAGACTTTTTTTTGTTTTTCTAACTAAAAAATCCTAAAATAAACTGCACAATAAATCTTGCAGCAACAATCTTTCACAAAATAAATGCAAAAAGAGACACAAGCATTATAGTCCCTGAAATTCAGACAGAAACCTAAATACAAACTGAGCAGCAGCCCCAAAAAAAGCCAACAGGCAATCTCTACACCTACATGACCTCCTTTCTGCCGGAAACAAAGTCAAAAAATGATCCGGACCCCCACACAGCCGCACCAGAAAGAACGCTGAACCACCTCTGAGGAGCTATGCAAAAGAGCTGCAACATCCAGGAACAACAGGAAACAGCTAAAAGGGCGCCAAAAAATGTCCTTACTATCTCAGATAAGCCAGCCTATTGTGGGCGTGGCCTAACAAACCTCCCGGTAGCCATTAATACACAAACAAAAAACATGTACACCAAAGTGAAAACATAATAAACTGAGCCTCCAAACATCCCCAGTGTCTGCAAAACGGCCAAACAATAAAGCAATAACCTAAAAGGCTGATTGTATATTTAGACAGTATTAACTGTCAAAGTGCCAAATTCTCCTATATCAAAACAGGGAAAGAAATAGGCACTTAACTAAAAAATCTGTCCGGCAGCAGGACAGCTCACTTGGTATGAGAGGGGCTTCCTACCTCACATGGACCTGTGGAAAAAAGAAAAGGTTTAGTAAACTTACTCAAACTTTCAACCAAGGGCAGCATGAAACTTCTTGGGAGGCCCAGTGGGGATTATACCCCACAAGTTCTCAAATGCTTAAAAGCCACCACTTGTTCTACTGAAGAGACTGTGGTAGTGCAAATAGAAGAAAAGAAGAAGCGCTTAAGGAAAAAGAAAAAAACTGAAGAGACTGACATGGACTATGGCTAAACCCCAAAGAAAACCAGAGCAAACTTGCTCTGCTTAAAAAATAACAAACTCTTGATTGCAGAATCAGACACCTAACTTTACCCCTCCTTGCAACTGACACAAGCAAAGAGAATGACTGGGGATTGTGGGTAGGGGGAGTGGTATTTAACAGCTTTTGCTGTAGTGCTCTTTGCCTCCTTCTGCTGGTCAGGAGTGATATTCCCAACAGTAATTAAGATGTTAAGATGATCCATGAACTCACCGTGTCATTAGAAAGAAATACCCTCTTTGATTTTTATGTGTGGTATTATCCCTACTTGTATTATGGTGTATGTAGAATAAAGGTTTATTTTATTTGATAGTTTGTTGTGCTGAATGTTACTTGTAAACCTCCTTCTTTACTGGCACCTTAAGACACAGCTCTGTCAGATGAACACTTCCTCTTTATCTTGCCACCTGAGGACTCCTTATAAACACAAAAACATATGGTGGCAAAAGGATCCTTGACAAAGCCCATAGGTGAAACGTACGTCGGACATCACACGCCATTACGTCATGAGTAGGGGCGGTCTCTTTTTTTGGACACTTTTTGGACACTTCTCAAAAACCAAGCTGCAACATTGTGTCGTTTTGACAACAATTTGTATGTTTCAAGCTGTAATGGTATATAACAGTGAGGGTGCACCTATGGTACGTGTGCCACAGCTGGCACTCTGAGGCCAGTCTGTTGGCATGCGAGCCATAACTCTGCAAACATAGCATACTGTTTTCAAGGGACTTGCATGGTCTGTAGAGCGTGGCAGGCCCACACACAAACTATGAAGGTGAAGCATCAAAGTAATAACTCAGCCTGCCAAATTCCATTACCCTCACCAGGAAGGGTCGGCTTCTAATTTTAATACTGTGCTAATATATGTTTTTCTTGTACATTTGTTGGTGTAGCTATTACTGCTCAATTTTTAAAAAAAATGTCAGTCATTATCTCATTGTTTATTGTGAAAGACTACTGTTTTAAGGATTAAAATGATTTTTTTACCATTTAACATAGCTGCTTAAGTGTTATCTCACTCTCTCCCCCCTCTCTCTCTTTCTCTCTGTCTCCTCTCAATCTCTCTCTCTCCCTCACTCTCTCTCTCCCCTCTCTATCTTTACCCTCTCTTTCTCTCCCTCTCTCCTCTCTCCCCTCTCTCTCTCTCCCCTCTCATTCTCTCTCTGCCCCCCTCTCTCTCCCCCCTCAGTCTCTCCCCATCTCTCCCCCTTCTCCTCTCAATCTCTCTCCCTCCTCTCTCTCCCTCCTCTCTCTTCACCATCTCTCTCCCTCCTCTCTCTCTCCCCTCTCTCTCTTCTCGCTCTCTGCCCTCTATCTCTCTCTCCTCCTCTCTCTCTCCCCCCTCTCTCTCCTCTTCTCTCACTCTCTCTCTCCTCTCTGTCGCTCTCCACCTCCCCTATCTCTCTTTCTTCCCTCTCCTCTCTTTCTCTCTCTTCTGTCTCTCAATTTTTATTTTGAGACAAAAGCAGTTAATTAACTCAAACAGTTGTATGAAGTGGTTTTTCTAATGGAAAAACCCTTCGTATTCAGGTTTAATTGTAGTGTTGGCACTTTGAGAAATGTAAGTTGCTTTCGTGTTGCAGTTTGGGCACTAGGGCTCAAAAAGGTTCGCCATCACTGGTATATAGGATGTGTCTTTAAAGAGTAACCAGACCCCAGAGTGATTATGTATTGTTTGTATACATTGTGGCAATAAAGTGGAAATCGATTTTTACCTGAGCTTCATCTTTACTGAGCGCAATACTCAGAGCTAATGTAGCTCTACTCCATATGAGTACTGGTTCAATTTGTTATATAGCAGAGTGAATTTACAGCTGCACTATGGAGGTTTCTTTCTTTTGAGGTGTAAAGAACAAGAATATGTAAACATTTGTGAACAGAGGACTGTCCTATTGTTTTATATGCAGCAGATTTATATACAACAGGTTTATTTGTATATCATTGTGCACAGTGTATTATTGTCATATTTTTTTCTTTACAATATATATCTATTCCTATATACTCTATGTAGATGAATATACAGTATATAGGTAATGGTATAGATTTATACAGATATATATATCTCGGGTTACTGCCTGAGGCAAAACAAGAAACAAACCAAATACCATTAAGAACAGAAACGTATGGAAAGAATGTGATTAATTTGACAGATTATCAACTAAGTGATATCAAACTTAAAGTTCTAGACTATGGTTTAAGTTTTGTACCGACAAATAGATTCAACCTGTTCCAGACATTAGTGGATGTTAACAGACTGATTCGTGACCTGACTTTAAAGAAACATTTCAACACTCTTGATCAGCCCCCTGCAGATAGTAGTACATACACAGTACAGAGACAAGATAACAGCTACAATGACCTTATACAGATGGACTTTTTAGAACAGCAGGATTTACAGAATTTAATAAGCCTTGAACTAGAGAGTAACTTACAGATTCCAGATGATAATGGACATTATGGTTACAAAGCCAAGTCTATATTCTACCCGGTACAATCCAAGGGTGATTTCCTCTTGACTTTCCAAAAAAGAGTAGAGGCAGACCTTATAGATTTAGCTAGCAAACCCACCCGAACCTCACGCATGAAGAGAGGTTGGCTGTTAATCGCCTAAGAGACAATGATGAGATAGTAATCAAAATGGCGGACAAGGGGGGGAGTGTGGTAGTCTGGAGTAAGGTTGCATATACTAATGAAGCCTTGCGACAGTTAAGTTATAGTGAGGATTATAGAACCCTTCCAGGGGACCCAACGACAATATTCTCAAGGAATCTGAGGTCACTTTTAGATGATGGCCTAGAAAATGGGCACATTGATTATGACACATATAAATACCTTCTAGTCAAAGAGCCTATCATTCCCATTTTTCACATGCTCCCCAAAGTACACAAGTCAACCATTGAAGTGAAGGGGAGCCGGATAGTATCAGGGATAGGGTCATTATGTGAGCATTGCTCAGAGTGGCTGGATAGTCTCTTACAACCACTTGTCCTCAAACTCAGTAGCTATCCGAGAGACACAAAACACCTACTCCAGATTTTAGAAAGGACTACTTGGGAACCTCAATTTCATTGGTTGACAGTGGACGTTGTATCTCTGTATTCCTCTATACCCCATGACATGGGGTTGAGAGCTATAAATTTCTTCCTAGAGAGAGACACAATATATACAACAGCTTTCATAAATTATATACTTGAGGTAACCAATTTCCTTTTGAAAAATAATTATTTTAAATTTGATGGCAACTATTACCTCCAGCTAAAAGGTACCGTCATGGGGGCTAAGTTTGCCCCTTCACTGGCTAACCTCACGATGGGCTGGTGGGAATTGTCAAACATTTACAGTGAAAATAACATATTTTCTAATAACATTAAAACCTATTACAGATTTATAGACTATTTGATCTTCATTTGGGAAGGAGAAAAACTAGAGGCACAAGCATTTGTAGACAATTTGAATCAGAACATCTGGGGCCTCAAGTTTAACAGTGAATTTAATGAAATGACAGTCTGTTATCTAGATCTAAAACTAAGTGCCAGTAATACAACAGGTAGGGTAGATACCTCTAATTATCGAAAACCGATTGCAGGGAATACCCTACTACATGGCAGAAGCAACCATCCACAGAGTGTACAAAAATCAATAACTAAGGGCCCATATTGTTAGGATAAAAATAAACTGTTCAACTACAAAGGAGTACAATACACATAGTCAAGCACTTACTAGTAGACTCTATGAAAGAGGCTATAATAAGCAAACAGCTAAAAAGATGAAAAGACAAGTGGATGAGTTGGAGAGCAAGTCTTTACTTAAAGACACCTTCAGGGAAGAAAAAGCTAAGTCTCCCGATGAAACGAATAAGGTGACTTTTGTGACACAATATTCGTCTGACTATCAGAAAGTTTGCAGGGTTATTAAAAAACATTTTCCACTACTGACAGCAGATGAAGGTCTGATGGAAGTAATGGACAAAAGTTGCAGGTTTTCCTACAGAAAGGGGGTGACATTAGGGAACATCTTGTCACCCAGTGATTTACCGCAAAATAGAACAGGTGGTTGACCTCCAGGGGAATGTTTAGATTTGAAAGACTGAGTGTGGTTAAATTAATAACCACTAGGAATTGTACACGGATAGCACTCGTGAGCTATGTGAATGAACTGGAATTAACCACGTATTACAAAAAGACTAATCAGTGATTGGAATGATAATGTTCTCAAGGTATACAAAAAACTACACTAAATTAAAACTTAACGTTTATTGATTAAACAGTGCTAAAATTAGCGGAAAACTACATATAATTAAAAACACTAGCTAGAAATAGAAGCTATGTTTTATTAAGCAAAGGAGAGTATTTGTGTAGTTAATCTGGGGTCTTAAGTTAGTGATGTCTACACAACTGACTTATTAAGTATGTTGTCAGTACTGAATAGTCTACAGAGTCAGTATGTAGAATGTGGGTATGGAGAATATAAGGTGTCTTAAAGGACTGTTGTCATACGTGGGTCTATTAGGTTGACTGTTAACAGCAATATCAAAGTCCTTAAAGTCTACTAAGAGTGGGTGGTCTTTAGTGATTAATCCCTATATACCCCATCTATAGTTATGGCTGTTGAACAATAAGTTTTATGTATCTAATAGTCGGAAGGGTGGTATTCCGTATCTAAATTATTTGGTTGGAGTACGTCGTAATGGTATTTGATGTTCTATCTCCTTATGTATGTGTTACACTTTCTCTTATTGGAATATTACCCAAATTCAAAATAGATTGTGTTACACGTTTCTCTTGTTTTTTAATTTTGAGATTTAAAGATTTACTGTATTTGAGATGGACACATACAAGTTTTTTTATATATTGTACCGTGGTTTATTGTTGTACTCCACAGATTAGATTTGACAATAAAGTTTGTTTCTCCCTTTAGTTAATTTGTTTCATTCACTGAATTCAACCACTAAAGGCAAGATAACGTTTAATGTACGTTTTCTTTTTAGTATGTATTTCTTCAGAGGTAAAAAAATATATATACTTAATGTTAGGCAGGGAGATGTTTATGGTTTCTACCTTTTTCTCTAATATATATGTTTTTAGAATAATTTGGTAAATTTCGTTATAGTTAACACACTCAAGTTACTAGCCCAGTAAGGTGCTGCTATGTGATACTGCTTGAGGTGCGTGTCTTTTCACAAGCAGGACTTTTTTTTTTTTTTTTTTTTTTTCAACTCATGTCAATCTTTATCTAGATACAATACATAGATGGAATATTACACTTTCTTGTTTAAATTGTGTTATATTCTAACAGTCTTATTCAAACTCTTTGTGACACCTGATGAGTCCTTATAGTTATCTATACCCTCTTAGTTGAATTTACAGAGTATTTTCTTAGCATTCCCTATGAATATAGGACTGTCTAAGTTTGAATACCCACATATGTGTTTTTATTTGACCCCGCAATATTTGTAGCATGTAATTACAGACTCGGCTTTTGTGTTCACTTGTCCGGTAACGTCCGGTATCTCTATGATTTTTGTTTGGCGCTTTACTATTAAACTTAAGTCTCCGTTAGTGCCTGTCAGCATCCCAGTAACGGTTAAATATTTAGAAAGCAGCGCATGTAATGTTAGCCTGTCCGGTATGGCTATTGAATCAGGATTCAGTGCTCGTATTATTATATTATTTAACACCGGTGCAATAGTCTGATTTGCCGGTAATAATAAGGTACTATAGAGCTCCTGAAATAGTCATACCTGTGACTCGGCTAATGTTATTTTGTAATAATGAAGTGGCTTTTTGTTGTTAGTTAAATTGCCGGAGTGGCAGTATGGTTCCCCAGCGGTAATTGCAAATTGGGTAGCAGCCACTCTCTAAAAAAGCCGGTCTGATTATCTGAGTTCAGGTTCTCCTTTTAATGCATAAAGTTACGGCTATATCCTAATAAATAGCCTGTATGGTTTTCAACATAGCACTAATTGAAGCTAGCAACTAAAACACAGGAGCTCGCTAAGACTCCTCACCATTTCCCTGAATCCCTTTGTTTATGTTTAGATTTGGCTATGGTCCATGTATCCCCTGTGGTTTCAACCAAAGAGGTGACAGGTTTAGATCACACACAAACAACAAATAACATCAAATAAAGAGCTGAGTAAATTGTAGGTCAAACTTCGTAATATACATGGCATGGTGCACATGCACAGGCAAACAATATATTGGCTGCACCTCAAGAGAAGCTAGGAAGCGAATACGACAACATTTGTCGGATATAAAAAGGTCCGAACTGGCAACGCACTTCATCAGTGAACATAATTGTTCTAATTTGACATTCAAATGGATGATTCTGGAACGTATCATGAAACCCAAAAGAGGGGGAGATTTAAATAACCTGTTACTAAAAAGGGAGGCCTTTTGAATCTTTACCCTGGATACCAGGGTTCCAAAGGGTTACAATTCAATTTATGATATTATCAATTTCTGGGAATAAATGGATTAACTACAAACATAGTCTCCCTTTATATGCACAGTTTATACCTACAGTTTATATTTTACTGTTAGTAGTTTGCCCTCAGGCATAGTTCAAGTCCTATTATAGGGTATTAAATTGCCTCATATTTCTATAACTCTCATGATAGCAGAAAAAGATGACAAGTGTATCATAATATTGCTAATTACCATTAAGATGCAGGGGCAACTAAAAGTGCTTACTTCCTAATCCTAACCAGTATACTATCACACTTTTAGCAACAAATTTCTGACAAGTCTAGTGGAATCATTAGAAGTCAAGCAATTTTATTGTTTTTGTGAAAGCCCATGACCTGAGTATAAGGACATCGGTAAGAGTATATGGGAATTGCAACTCTGTGGAGTGATTATCCATTTTCAGGAATATCCCCTTATACCTTAGCATTCCTCATTATCAGTATTTATTACAATATCCCTAGTTGGTATACAGCACCTAAAAATGCTACCTTTACCAATTGGTAGCCGAATTCAGGTCAGATGCTCATCAGCATGTAGATACATGTAAGGAAAAGAATAAAATAAAAATATTTATGCACAAAGAAAGGTACTTTGTAAAGTCGAGGATATAGAATTATTAGCGTTTAAACATTAAACATTTCCCTCCTTCCAGTCTCTCAGTGGAGATTGTGGCCAATGGCAGTACGTATATTATTGTTTATCTACCTGGGAGCAATACTTATCTTACCTAAATTTTACATATTTAGATATAAGGTGAGGATAAGACAACAAATGGTTAAAGTAAGGAATCCCAGATAGCTTTTGCACTGGCTCAGTGATTAACCAATGAGGATGTAGCACAGGGTATTTATTTTTTAACAAAGGTGTTTTAAAATATCTATGATTAAGGCTACGGCCGAAACATGTAAGATTTTGACCGTGTGCTATGTTTGTGAGCTGCAACTTTAGCAGCCATATCGTTTTAAATTGTTAAATGAATTTGGACTTTTTAATGGAAGTTTTGTGCTGGCTGAATTTATAAATTGTTGCATATATATATATATATATATATATATATAGAGAGAGAGAGAGAGAGAGAGAGAGAGAGGGGGAGGAATATCTATTTGTAAATAGATAAAACATATTCTGCTATGTGAAGATGTGAACAATGGAATGTGAAATATTTACAGTAAATACACAGTTTAACATTTCATTAAATGTGAATATTGCATAAATATGATTTTACATGTTTTCATATATATGTATGTGTGTGTGTAACACATATAAATACATATGTACACATATATAGACATATACATATACATATTTAGACATTTATATGTATGCATCTCTATGTTAAAGCCCTTTGTCTGCCTTTTTTTTCTAACACCTGAGACCTCATATCTTTGAGCCTTTATAATTTTTGTGCGCAATATTTTTTTTTTAATATTTTTTAATAGATGGTGTTGTTATGAGTGTAACTGTACTATGTAATGTATTTTTGATGTGTTTTGTAAGACTTTTTTGTTTGTGAAACAGTAAACCAGAGCTCTGAGGACGCGGTAATCATTCAAGCATAAATCGCCGTTTTGCTCAAGCCATCACGTTTATTTTCAACTTGTAATATGAGTGATAAATCCCCTTCCCCTTGCACGTAACTGTTAACGTGCCATTGTAATCTGGCCCACTGTTGCAAACACTGATGGCACAGAGTGCTAAAGAGACGTGCGCAAACTGCTGAGCTCCTAAGAGCTTACCTAGGTTTGCTTTTCAGCAGGAACTTACAAAAGTGATACAGTGGATCAATAAAATGCAGTGAGACAGTTGCAGTGAATACAAGAAATGTGGAAGAGTACTTGGGTCAGGTAAAAAGCATGTGAGGGCCTTAAACTTTAGATTTTTTTTGTAACAAAAACAAATAAACAGTTGTCACTTTTTCTCATATCAATCTTATTTAATATGTATATATACATGGTGTTTACTCAGTTATTGAGCATAGAATGATACTTAAATAACCACACAAAACAGTTCTGGATTTTACCATTAGATGGCGGTATTTAGCAACATGTAAATCTGTGATGGAGTGTACATCATATGCTTTCATTTGCTTTTTGTAGGAGTAAGTTTGTGGAGTAAGGAATCATGGGTTAATATGGTTGCATATAGCATGATTACCTGTGCATGTATGAAACTGTGAACTTTTTATTGTACGACAGAAGCTTCACACTAACGTGGGAACATCCACTGCTCTCTCTTAAGGGCCAATGATACAAAGCTCTGCCATTGAGGGGCGAGATTACATATGCAGCACAAATTTCTGGAGTCGCCATTGACTTACTGCACTTTAGAAACTGCTGGCGCCAAAGAAAAAAAAATCAAATCTCCCGTAAAAGTCTAACCAGCCTACCAAAAATAAACCCGACACGTAAAAACCCCTATATCTGCAATCCCCCCACATTGCAACTAATAATAAAAGTATTAACCCCTAAACAGACAACCCCCCACAACACAATACGTCTAATTAAACTATTAACCCCTAATCCGCCATTCACCCACATCGCAATCTACCTAGTAAAAGTATTAACCCCTAAATTCGCCAACCCCAACATCACAAACTACCTAATAAATGTATTAACCCCTAATCCGCCATTAACCCACATCGCAATGTACCTATTAAAACTATTAACCCCTAATCCGCCATTAACCCACATCGCAACAAACCTTATAAATTTATAAACCCCTAATCCACCAAACCCACACAATGCAATAATCCTAATAAAACGATTACCCCTAATCCTCCAAACCCCCCACAACGCAAGTACCATAATTAACCTATTAACCCCTAATCCACCAAACGCCCACAACGCAAATAACTAATTTAATTAATAAGCACCCTAACCTAACACCCACTAAATTAACCCCAAATTACATGAAATAATAAAATACTAAATTACAATTAAAATAAAAATACTAATAGTACTTTGAAAAATAAACCTAAGATTAAATTAAAATAAATTAATCTAAAATTACCAAAAATAAAAGTCTAACATTACAGAAAATAATAATAAAAAATATCCAAAATAAAAAAATTAAACCTAATCCCTATGAAAATAAAAAAGCCCCCCCAAAATCAAAAAAACATAATCTAATGCTAAACTACCAGTAGCCCTTAAAAGGGCCCTTTGTAGGGCATTGCCCTAAATTAAACAGCTCTTTTACCTTAAAAAAAAGCTAAGCCCCACTCTAACAGTGAAACCCACCACCCAAAAAACCCTTCAAAATAAAAAAAACTAAGACAAAAAAATCCTAAACTACCCACTGCCCCTAAAGGGGCATTTGTATGGGCAGTGCCCTTAAAAGGGCATTCAGCTCATTTACTGCTCTTAAAATTCAGCTCTTTTAAGAGTGCCCAATAAATCCCTAACCAAAAAAAAAAAAAATCCTAACTCTAACCCCAAACAGGTACTCACTGTTCCTGAAGTCCAGCGGAGAAGGTCCTGATCCAGGTGTTTAAGTCTTCTTCCAAGCGGCCGACATCTTCTTCAAAACAGGGACCCCTTCCTTCTTCATCCAGGACCAAGCCGGCACAGAGATGAGCACAGAGCAAGACCGTGACCGCGGAGCCATGGAGCGTGGAGGATCCTCTTCGTACGATCGCCGCCGTACACTGAATAGTGAATTCAAGGTACGCCTTTAAATAAAAAAATTGATTCTTCAAATTCAAATCAGCCAATAGGATGAGAGCTACTGAAATACTATTGGCTGTTCAAATCATTTTATTTTTGGTAATTTTAGATTAATTTATTTTTCTTAGTACTGTTAGGATTTTTTATTTTAATTGTAATTTAGCATTTTATTATTTTATGTAATTTTGGGTTAATTTAGTGGGTGTTCGGTTAGGGGGCTTAGTAATTAAATTAGTTATTTGCGTTGTGGGGTTTGGCGGATTAGGGATTAATAGGTTCATTAGGGTATTTGCGTTGTGGGGGTTTGGCAGATTAGGGGTTAATACATTTATTAGGATTATTGCTTTGTGGGTTAATGGTGGATTAGGGGTTAATACATTTATTAGGTTTATTGCGATGTGGTTTAATGGCGGATTAGGGGATAATACATTTATTAGGTTTATTGCGATGTGGGTTAATGGCGGATTAGGGAATAATACATTTATAAGGTTTACTGCAATGTGGGTTAATGGCAGATTAGGGGTTAATATACTTTATTAGTTATTGCGGTGGGGGATTGCGGTTGACAGGTAGATAGATATTGCGCATGTGTCAGGTGTTTGTTAATATTTTCAGGCAGTTACGGTGTTCATATACTCAGCGCAAGACTTGCTGCGCCTGCCTATGTGTGGCGAGGTGAAAATGGAGTAAAATGTCTCCATTTTCGCTGCGTAAGTCCTTGCGTTAAACATGTGATACCGATTTGCGACGCGGTCCTATGTTAGTTTATGGGAGTAAAAATTGCAGGCAACGGGTGAAATATACGCACCGCATTTATATGCAGCGCAGTATATGTGATACCAAAACGGCGAAAAAACGGCGTCGCCGGCTTTTGCGGGCGACGCTGCATATGTAATCTTGCCCCATGGTGCGAAAAGCTCATTTTAGCTTGAGAACGGTGTAGCTAGCTTTATATGGTTCTGGGTGTGAAGGAGAGACACATTTCAATTTAACACTCAAGCATTTTGAGAGATTTCTCTCTGCGTCGGCGATCATCAGGCTCACAGTGAGTATGTTCTTGCCGGAAACAATATGGGCATGTAATTTTCCACACTGATCAAAAAATCACTGTGCAGTATGTATGTAACTAATCAAGGATCTAAAGTCTGTGGGGTACACTTCAGGCTCTCTGGGGGATGGTGCAAAAAAGACCACAATTTTCAGAGAAATGTTACAGGAAAAGCAGGCAAAGTAAATAATGAAATTCTATGACAAAAATGTTTTTTACTAAACATAATTATATTGTTATAGGTAATTACAATTTAAGATAAAGGGACATTAATTTACAAAAACAAAATACTGTTAGCGAGCTTTATCATTGCACTGTTGCTTGCAGAAAATACTGGGGCTGATCACAGTTTTGCTCTTGTTTCCGGTAGATACCGATTTGTGACCTTCAGTGGTTATTGTCAGTGTATTTTTTTTCAGTGGTCACAATCCTAAAATGATTTTGCTGTTAATATTCCTAAAGCACAAAACCCTTATCTCACAAAATAATTATCTGCTGATTTTGTAAACCAAAAACCAAATGCATAGGATTATTGACAAACAAAATGTTGCTTTAGAGATTACATCCCTTATAATAGTGGGTAGTGATGATAATAAATGATGTGTACAATTAAAGGGACATAAAACCCAAATTCTTTCTTTCATGATTCAGACAGAACATGTTATTTTAAACAACTTTCCAGTTTACTTCTATTACCTAATTTGTTTAGTTGTCTTGGTATCCCTTGAAGTAAAGGATACCTAGGTAGCCTCAGTAGCTGCCGATTGGTGGCTGCACATATAGGGGGCATATCTATCAAGCTCCGAATGGAGCTTGTGGGCCTGTGTTTCTGGCGAGTCTTCAGACTCGCCATTAACACCAGTTATGAAGCAGTGGTCTAAAGTCTGCTGCTCCATAACCCTGTCCGCCTGCGCCTGTTGATTGACACCCCCGAATCTGCAGGGGGCGGCGTTGCACCAGTAGCTCACAAGAGCTGCTGGTGCAATGCTGAATATGGAGCGCGTATTGCTCTCTGCATTCAGCGATGTCTGTCGGACCTGATCCGCACTGTCGGATCAGGTCCGACAGACATATGATAAATAGGCCTCATAGGCTTCATGTTATGGTTATTGTGTTAACTTCTCAATAGCGCATTGCTACTTTTTCAACAAAGAATACCAAGAGAATAGAGCAAATTAGATAAGAGAAGTAAATTGGAGAGTTTTTTTAAATTGTATCCTGTATCTGAATAAAGAAAATTTGGGGGTTTAATGTCCCTTTAAAAGGCCATGAAACCTAAAATGTTTTTTTCATTATTTAAATAAGGCAACAGTTTTGCAAGAATGGTTTTAAACACTAGATGACAGCAGTGCTTGTAAACTGTATAAAAGCATTCTTGCAAAACTGCTGCCCTGTGGCTCTTCAGAGACGTGCACATTCCTGAGCCTCTCTACTTGCTTCTCAGCAAAAGGATAGCAAAAGAACTAAGTAAATTTGAAAACTAAAGTAAATTGGGGAAAAAAAATTTGTAAGCTCCGTCTTAATTAGAAAAGTAAAATGTTCTAAAATATCATAGAGATATTTGCTTATGCATTTTTAAGGGATGTGAACAGGGTCATTATCGGTTTAGTGGCTGTCTCTGTTGCGTTATTTTTATATATTGGGCTAGTTTACGTGGGTGATATTAGACTTTTCAGCGTTTACAAGTTGAAAGCAAACACGTTCGGTTGAGCGCAGTAAAATGTATTGTGGCTTTAGTGCTCTCGTTAACTGTTATGTAAGACTAAAACGTGACATAAAACACATCACAAATACATTTAAAAGTACAGTTACACTCATATTAACACTGTCTGCTAAAAAATATTTAAAGAAAAATTTGCATTAAAAGTTATAAGGGCTCAAAGATTTGAGGTGTCAGAAGAAAAAAAGGCCAACAACACATAAATATACACCTAGATTACGAGTTTAGCGCCAAACAGGGGGCAAAAATAACGCCCAAAAAATTGTGTTTTTGCACTTTCCATAGTGCTGCCATTATGAGTTACTGAAAAGTCTCCTTGTGCTGTGCGTTAGGGTGCGATAAGCTCCATACCGCACAAAAGCCAAGGGCTGAGTTTACATGCTCGTGCACGCTTTCCCCCATAGACATCAATGGAGAAAAAGTGTTACAAAAAAACACCTGAAGTGTGGAATGGCGATCACTGTAACGCAACCCCATTGATGTCTATGGGGAAAAGAAAATTACATTTAAACCTAACACCAAACATAAACCCCTAGTCTAAACACCCCTAATCCGCCGCTCCCCGACACACTAAATACAGTTATTAGCCCCTAATCTTCCACTCCCCGACTTCACCACCACTACTAAAAGCTATTAACTCCTAATCTTCTGCTCCCCGACATCGCCGCCACTAAATAAAGTTGTTAACCCCTAATCCACTGCTCCCCAACATCGCCACCACTAAATACAGTTATTAACCCCTAATCCACCTCTCCCTGACATCGCTGACACCTAATTAAACCTATTAACTCCTAAACTGCCGGGGGCCCCACATCGCAAAACACTAAGGCCTAGATTTAGAGTTGGGCGGTAGCTGTCAAAACCAGCGTTAGAGGCTCCTAACGCTGGTTTTGGGCTACCGCCGGTATTTAGAGTCAGTCATTAAAGGGTCTAACGCTCACTTTCCAGCCGCGACTTTTCCATACCGCAGATCCCCTTACGTCATTTGCGTATCCTATCTTTTCAATGGGATCTTTCTAACGCCGGTATTTAGAGTCGTGTCTGAAGTGAGCGTTAGAAATCTAACGACAAAACTCCAGCCGCAGAAAAAAGTCAGTAGTTAAGAGCTTTCTGGGCTAACGCCAGTTTATAAAGCTCTTAACTACTGTGCTCTAAAGTACACTAACACCCATAAACTACCTATGTACCCCTAAACCGAGGCCCCCCCACATCGCCGCCACTCGATTAAATTTTTTTAACCCCTAATCTGCCGACCGCCACCTACGTTATACTTATGTACCCCTAATCTGCTGCCCCTAACACCGCCGACCCCTATATTATATTTATTAACCCCTAACCTGCCCCCCACAACGTCGCCGCCAGCTACCTACAATAATTAACCCCTAATCTGCCGCCCGCAAAGCGCCGCCACCTATGTTATCCTTATGTACCCCTAATCTGCTGCCCCTAACACCGCCGACCTCTATATTATATTTATTAACCCCTAATCTGCCCCCCTCAACGTCGCCTCCACCTGCCTACACTTATTAACCCCTAATCTGCCGAGCGGACCGCACCGCTACTATAATAAAGTTATTAACCCCTAATCCGCCTCACTCCCGCCTCAATAACCCTATAATAAATAGTATTAACCCCTAATCTGCCCTCCCTAACATCGCCGACACCTAACTTCAATTATTAACCCCTAATCTGCCGACCGAATCTCGCCGCTACTGTAATAAATGGATTAACCCCTAAAGCTAAGTCTAACCCTAACACTAACACCCCCCTAAGTTAAATATAATTTAAATCTAACTAAATAAATTAACTCTTATTAAATAAATTATTCCTATTTAAAGCTAAATACTTACCTCTAAAATAAACCCTAATATAGCTACAATATAAATTATAAATATATTATAGCTATTTTAGGATTTATATTTATTTTACAGGTAACTTTGTATTTATTTTAACCAGGTACAATAGCTATTAAATAGTTAAGAATTATTTAATAGCTAAAATAGTTAAAATAATTACAAAATTACCTGTAAAATAAATCCTAACCTAAGTTACAATTAAACCTAACACTACACTATCAATAAATAAATTAAATAAAATACCTCCAATTACCTACAATTAAACCTAACACTACACTATCAATACATTAATTAAATACAATACCTACAAATAACTACAATTAAATAAACTAACTAAAGTGCAAAAAATAAAAAAGAACTAAGTTACAAAAAATAATAAAACATTTACAAACATTAGAAAAATATTACAACAATTTTAAACTAATTACACCTACTCTAAACCCCCTAATAAAATAACAAAGACCCCCAAAATAAAAAAATGCCCTACCCTATTTTAAATTAAAAAAGTTCAAAGCTCTTTTACCTTACCAGCCCTTAAAAGGACCTTTTGTGGGGCATGCCCCAAAGAATTCAGCTCTTTTGCCTGTAAAAAAAAACACATACAATACCCCCCCCAACATTACAACCCACCACCCACATACCCCTAATCTAACCCAAACCCCCCTTAAATAAACCTAACACTAAGCCCCTGAAGATCTTCCTACCTTATCTTCACCTCGCCGGGTATCACACCGATCCGTCCTGGCTCCAAAATCTTCATCCAAGCCCAAGCGGGGGCTAGACATCCATCATCTGACGGCTGAAGAAGTCCAGAAGAGGGTCAAAAGTCTTCATCCTATCCGGGAAGAAGAGTAGGTCCGGACCGGCAACCATCTTCTTCCAAGCGGCATCTTCTATCTTCATCCAATGAGGACCGGCTCCATCTTGAAGACCTCCACCGCGGATCCATCTTCTTCTTCCGACGACTTCCCGACGAATGATGGTTCCTTTAAGGGACGTCATCCAAGATGGTGTCCCTCGAATTCCGATTGGCTGATAGGATTCTATCAGCCAATCGGAATTAAGGTAGGAAATTTCTGATTGGCTGATGGAATCAGCCAATCAGAATCAAGTTCAATCCGATTGGCTGATTCAATCAGCCAATCAGATTGAGCTCGCATTCTATTGGCTGTTCCGATCAGCCAATAGAATGCAAGCTCAATCTGATTGGAATTCGAGGGACGCCATCTTGGATGACGTCCCTTAAAGGAACCATCATTCGTCGGGAAGTCGTCGGAAGAAGAAGATGGGTCCGCGGTGGAGGTCTTCAAGATGGAGCCGGTCCTCATCGGATGAAGATAGAAGATGCCGCTTGGAAGAAGATGGTTGCCACTCCAGATCTACTCTTCTTCCCGGATAGGATGAAGACTTTGGACCCTCTTCTGGACTTCTTCAGCCGTCGGATGATGGATGTCTAGCCCCCGCTTGGGCTTGGATGAAGATTTTGGAGCCAGGACGGATCGGTGTGATACCCGGCGAGGTGAAGATAAGGTAGGAAGATCTTCAGGGGCTTAGTGTTAGGTTTATTTAAGGGGGTTTGGGTTAGATTAGGGGTATGTGGGTGGTGGGTTGTAATGTTGGGGGGGTATTGTATGTTTTTTTTTACAGGCAAAAGAGCTGAATTCTTTGGGGCATGCCCCACAAAAGGTCCTTTTAAGGGCTGGTAAGGTAAAAGAGCTTTGAACTTTTTTAATTTAGAATAGGGTAGGGCATTTTTTTATTTTGGGGGTCTTTGTTATTTTATTAGGGGGCTTAGAGTAGGTGTAATTAGTTTAAAATTGTTGTAATATTTTTCCAATGTTTGTAAATATTTTATTATTTTTTGTAACTTAGTTCTTTTTTATTTTTTGTACTTTAGTTAGTTTATTTAATTGTAGTTATTTGTAGGTATTGTATTTAATTAATGTATTAATAGTGTAGTGTTAGGTTTAATTGTAGATAATTGGAGGTATTTTATTTAATTTATTTATTGATAGTGTAGTGTTAGGTTTAATTGTAACTTAGGTTAGGATTTATTTTACAGGTAATTTTGTAATTATTTTAACTATTTTAGCTATTAAATAGTTCTTAACTATTTAATAGCTATTGTACCTGGTTAAAATAAATACAAAGTTACCTGTAAAATAAATATAAATCCTAAAATAGCTATAATATAATTATAATTTATATTGTAGCTATATTAGGGTTTATTTTACAGGTAAGTATTTAGCTTTAAATAGGAATAATTTATTTAATAAGAGTTAATTTATTTCGTTAGATTTAAATTATATTTAACTTAGCGGGGTGTTAGTGTTAGGGTTAGACTTAGCTTTAGGGGTTAATCCATTTATTACAGTAGCGGCGAGATTCGGTCGGCAGATTAGGGGTTAATAATTGAACTTAGGTGTCGGCGATGTTAGGGAGGGCAGATTAGGGGTTAATACTCTTTATTATAGGGTTATTGAGGTGGGAGTGAGGCGGATTAGGGGTTAATAACTTTATTATAGTAGCGGTGCGGTCCGCTCGGCAGATTAGGGGTTTATAAGTGTAGGCAGGTGGAGGCGACGTTGAGGGGGGCAGATTAGGGGTTAATAAATATAATATAGGGGTCGGCGGTGTTAGGGGCAGCAGATTAGGGGTACATAGCTATAATGTAGGTGGCGGTGGTGTACGGAGCGGCAGATTAGGGGTTAATAAGTGTAAGGTTAGGGGTGTTTAGACTCGGGGTACATGTTAGAGTGTTAGGTGCAGACGTAGGAAGTGTTTCCCCATAGAAAACAATGGGGCTGCGTTAGGAGCTGAACGCTGCTTTTTTGCAGGTTTTTTTTCAGCTCAAAATGCCCCATTGTTTTCTATGGGGATATCGTGCACGAGAACATTTTTTAAGCTGGCCGCGTCCGTAAGCACCGCTGGTATAGAGAGTTCCAGTGGCGTTAAATTATGCTCTACGCTCCCTTTTTGGAGCCTAACGCACTGAAAACCCAGCCATTCTGTGAACTCTAAATACCAGCGGTATTTAAAAGGTGCGGGGGGGAAAAAGCATGCGTAGCTAACGCACCCCTTTGGCCGCAGAACTCTAAATCTAGGCGTAAATTAAACTATTAACCCCTAAACCTAACACCCCCTAACTTTAAATTAAAATTACAATATAACTATCTTAAAATAAATAAGAACTTACCTGTGAAATAAAAGTACAACAAAGTTTAAACAATAAATGAACCTAACATTACTATTCTAATAAAATTAAAAAACTACCAATTAAAACATTTAAATTACAAATTTAAAAAAACCTAACACTACTAAAAAAATTAAAAAATCTAAAATTACAAAAAAAAATAAACACTAAATTACAAAAAATAAAAAACACTAAGATTACAAAAAATAATAAACGAAATTATCAAAACAATTGCACCTAATCTAATAGCCCTATAAAAATAAAATGGCCCCCCAAAATAAAAACACCCCCTAACCTACAATAAACTACCAATAGCCCTTAAAAGGGCCTTTTGTAGGGCATTGCCATAAGTTAAACAGCTCTTTTACCTGTAAAAAAAATACAAAGTCCCCCCCAACATTAAAACCCACCACCCAACCAACCGCCAAAATAAAAAACTTAACTCTAAAAAAAAACCCTAAGATACCCAATGCCCCTAAAGGGGCATTTGTATGGGCATTGCCCTTAAAAGGGTATATTCAGCTCTTTTTCACTGCCCTTAACCCTTTGAGTGCTAATGACGGCTCTGAGCCGTCACAGAGTTTCCCACTCTGGTGCTAATGACGGCTCAGTGCCGTCACTAGCACTCTCCCACCTTGAGGGAGATCTGGGGGGTCCCACCCGCTCCTACCCCGGCAATCGTGCCTGTAGAGTGACAGGCATCGCCAGGGCTTCCCGTTTTGCGTGGTGATGTCACACGCAATAACGTGATGATGTCACCACGCAACTTTATTTATACTTAACAATGTTAAGTATAGGAGCAGAGGGCATGCTGCTTAGAAGCCTGAATCTCAGGCATCTAAGCAGCTACAGACCCCCAAGACCCACCATTGGAAAGGTAATCGCCTTGGGGGTCTGAAAGAAAAAGTTAAAAAAAAAATTGTTCAAAAAATAAAAAATAAATTTAACAAAAATCTTAGCACCCAGGTGGGAAAGTGCTTAGCACTCAAAGGGTTAAAAGGGCATTCAACTCTTTTACAATTTGCCCAAAGCCCTAATCTGAAAAAAAAATAACACTAACCCCAGAATATCTACTCACGGTTCCTGAAGTCTGAACATCCATCTCCATCCAGGTGGCGAGAAGTCTTCATCCAGGCGGTGACATCTTCATCCATCACGGGGGCGTTTTCTATATTTATCCCGGTGGCGCAGAGCCATCCTGGATGGCTAGAATAGTAATGTTAGGTTTATTTTTATTTCACATGTAAGTTTTATTTATTTAAATATAGTTATATTGTAATATTAATTTAAAATTAGGTGGTGTTAGGTTTAGGGCTTAATAGTTTAATTTAGTGTTTTTTGCGATGTATGGGCTGGAGGTTTAGGTGTTAATAGGTTTATTTAGTTGTGGCGATGTGGGAGGCTGGAGGTTTAGGGGTTAATAGGTTTATTTAGTGGCGGCGATGTGGGAGGCCTGAGGTTTAGGGGTTAATAGGTTTATTTATTGGCGGCGATGTTGGAGGCCGGAGGTTTAGGGGTTAATAGGTTTATTTAGTGGCGGCGATGTGGGAGGCCAGAGGTTTAGGGGTTAATAGGTTTATTTAGTTGCAGCGATGTGGGAGGCTGGAGGTTTAGGGGTTAATAGGTTTATTTAGTGGCGGCGATGTGGGAGGCCGGAGGTTTAGAGGTTAATAACTTTATATAGTTTCAGCGATGTCAGGAGCGGAAGTTTAGGGGTTAATATATTTAAATAGTGTTGGCGATATGGGTGGGTGGCAAATTAGGGGTTAATAGGTAGTTTATGGGTTTTAGTGTACTTTGTAACATTTTAGTTATGAGTTTTGTGAAACATTTTTGTTACACAAAATTCATAACTACTGCTCTCAGATGGCGGTATGGATCGTGTCGGTATAGGCTGAAACGCAAGCATTTTAGCCTGAACACACAACCTGTAATACCGGTGCTATGAAAATTCCGCACTTGTCTTTTTTTTGAGTGCGGAATGGACGTTGCGTTACAGGCTAAAATGCTTGTGTTTACAGCTATACCGCCGCAACTCGTAATATGCATTCCTGGCCATTCCATGCGCAATGGCCAATTTTTCAGCATTATAGCTGTACCGCAAAACTTGTTATCTAGCCTATATATATATATATATATATATATATATATATATATATATATATATATATATATATATATATATACTGTATACATATATACAGCTATACAGTTGTATGCAAAAGTTTAGGCAACCCTGACCATTTGTATGATTTTCATTTATAAATAATTGGGTGTTTGGATCAGCAATTTCATTTTGATCTATCAAATAACTGAAGGACACAGTAATATTTCAGTAGTGAAATGAGGTTTATTGAATTAACAGAAAATTTGCAATATGCATCAAAACGAAATTAGACAGGTGCATAAATGTGGGCACCCTTGTCATTTTGTTGATTTGAATACCTGTAACTACCTAGCACTGATTAATTGGAACACACAATTGGTTTGGTGAACCCATTAAGCCTTGAACTTTATAGACAGGTGCATCCAATCATGAGAAAAGGTATTTAAGGTGGCCAATTGCAAGTTGTTGTTCTGTTTGACTCTCCTCTGAAGAGTGGCAACATGGGGGCCTCAAAACAACTCTCAAATTACCTGAAAACAAAGATTGTTCAACATTATGGTGTAGGGAAGGCTACAAAAACCTATAGCAGAGATTTAAAGTGAATGTCAATTTTGATGCTAAAGTGCCCGGTTTTTAAAAATTCGATTAAAAACAGAGGCACTTTAATTCATCAAAATTTACATTTCACTCCTATTGTGAAAAAAAAACTTACCTTTTAAACTTGACAGCAGCTCCAGCTTCCTCCGGTCGTTGCAAGCCATTTCCGACGTCAGAAATGATGGATAGGTCATCCTCCAATCACGGCTTCCCCCCGGGGGAATCAGTGTCTGATTCAACGCCTTGATTGGAGGAAGCCAGATTCCTAATTTTAGACCAAGGAAGAGGCTTTGCGATGGGTGGAGGAAGCTGGAGCGTCTGTCAAGTTTAAAAGTTTTTTTCACAACAGGAGTGAAATGTAAATTTTGATGAATTAAAGTGCCCCTGTTTTTAATCAAATTTTTAAAAACCAGGCACTTTAGCATCAAAATTGACATTCACTTTAAGCTGCCAGTATCCACTGTGAGGAACATAGCGAGGAAATGGAAGACCACAGGCATAGTTCTTGTTAAGGCCAGAAGTAAAATATCGGAGAGGCAAAGGATGGTGAGAACGGTCAAAAACAGCCCACAGACCACTCCAAAGACCTACAACATCATCTTGCTGCAGATGGTGTCACTGTGCATCGTTCAACAATTCAGCGTATGGGAGAGTGATGCTGAAGAAGCCTTTTCTACACACACGCCACAAACAGAGTCGCTTGAGGTATGCAAACGCACATTTGGACAAGCCAGCTTCATTTTGGAAGAAGGTGCTGTGGACAGATGAAACAAAAATTGAGTTACTTGGTCATAACAAGGAGCGTTATGCATAGGGGCAAAAGAACACAGCATTCCAAGACAAACACTTGCTACCCACAGTAAAATTTGGTGGATGTTCCATTATACTGTGGGGCTGTGAGGCCAGTGCCGGTACTGGGAATCTTGTTAAAGTTGAGGGTTGCATGGATTCCACTCAATATCAGCAGATACTTGAGAATAATGTTGAGGAATCAGTCACAAAGTTGAAGTTACGCCAGAGCTGGATATTTCAAAATGCCAATGACCCAAAACACTGCTCAAAATCTACTCTGGCATTTATGCACAGGAACAAGTACAATGTTCTGGAATGCCAGTCCCCAGACCTGAATATCATTGAAAATCTGTGGGGTGATTTGAAGCGGGCTGTCCATGCTTCGCAACCATCAAACCTAACTGAACTGGAGATGTTTTGCAAGGGGGAATGGTCCAACATACCTTCATCCAGAATCCAGACACTCATTACAGGCTATAGGAAGCGTCTAGAGGCTGTTATTTCTGCTAAAGGAGGCTCTACTAAATATTGATGCAATATTTCTGTTGGGGTGCCCAAATGTATGCACCTGTCTAATTTTGTTTTGATACATATTGCATATTTTGGGGTTCATTTATCAAGCTCCGAACGGAGCTTGTGGGCCCGTGTTTCTAAAGACCGCTGCTCCATAACCCTGTCCGCCTGCTCTGATGAGGCGGACAGGAATTGCCGGAAATCAAACCGATCGAGTACGATCGGGTTGATTGACACTTCCCTGTTGGCGGCCCATTGGCCGTGAGTCAGCAGGGGGTGGCGTTGCACCAGCAGCTCTTGTGACCTGATCCACACTGTCGGATCAGGTCTGCAAGACCTTTGATAAATAGGCCCCTTTCTGTTAATCCAATAATCCTCATTTCACTACTGAAATATTACTGTGTCCTTCAGTTATTTGATAGATCAAAATTAAATTGCTGATCCAAACACCCAATTATTTATAAATGAAAATCATGGAAATTGTCAGGGGTGCCTAAACTTTTGCATACGACCGTATATATGTGTTTACATTGGGGAACTTATTTTTATTATTTTTATTCACAATTAATATTTAATTAAATATGTTTAACTGTGTATGTAAGCCTAAGAGCACAGTCCAAGTGGTACAGCACAAAGATAAGTAGGTGGTGCAGGCTGTAGGGGTACCACACAAAACCCCTAAACTTGTAATATAGTCCAAAGAAGACAGCAGCACTCACCAATTTATGCAAGAGATTCCATCTTTATTGGGATGTTCAAAGAATAGAAGACAACGTTTCGGACCTCTAGTCCTTAGTCATGTCAATACATAAATGCAGGTAACACACCTTAATATAGGGATGGGGGTTAAGAAACCACACCTACTAATTAACTATTTAACTGTGAATACACAAACATTCTTACAGTGTAACCTGACTTGAAAGAGGATGCGCCATCTAGTGACAAGCATACAATAGTGCATATATATATTAAAAATATCTATTATACATTGTTGCAAAAATAACATTGCAGAATATTAGATACAGAAACGAATCTTATACAGTTTAAAGAAAAACAGATAGGTCATATTCTTTATTCATTCCAATAGGAGACATAGTTTCCAATTTGTTAATCCAAAATACCTCCTTCTGTTTTAAAAAAAGTTCTCTATTTCCTCCCCTTCTTGGTATACTAATGTGGTCAATGATTTGAAATCTAAGTTGACATATACTATGGCCTGCCTCAATAAAGTGTTCTGCTACTGGATTTTTTATTTTACTATTTCTGATGTCAGACCTATGTTCACATATTCTCTCACGGACCATCCTAGTGGTCTCTCCAATATAGCTCCACCCACATGGGCATTTAATCATGTAAATGGCAAAAGTAGTATTGCATGTAAATAAACCCCTGATGTTATATTTTTTACCAGTGCGTGGATGATAGAAGAATTTACCTTTTACCATACTGTTACAGCTTGCACAGCCTAAACATGGGTAGCACCCCATATTTTTTTCTGAGATGTAACTCTGTACTTTAGTTTTTGAAGTACCTATATCAGCCTTAATCAACCTATCTCTAAGATTCTTACTTCTCTTGTAGGCCGGCATAAAACCTGACTCAGTCACATGGGGATTACATTTGCTCAGTATGTGCCAGTGCCTCCTAAGAATAGAATTAATGTTGTTACTTAATGCATTACATTTTGTAACAAAAACAACACGATCCTGCTTTAACTTCATCTTAACTTTAGGTTTTGATGTCTCAAGCAAACTGTTGCGTGACACTGCTGCCACTTCTTCAATCTCTTTGTTAACTAATTCTGTGGGATAACCCCTCACTTTAAATTTATCACCCATCTGGTTCAATCTCTGTCTACCAGTTTGTCATCTGATACAATCCTCCTCACTCTCAGGAGTTGACTACGAGGTAATGACCTCTTAAGTGATTCAGGGTGAAAGCTATCAAAATGAAGCAGGCTATTTTTATCTGTAGACTTAGTATAAAGATCTGTTCCAAAACGATTGCCTAATTTGTAAACTTTAGTGTCCAGAAACTCAATACTTTCCTCACTGTGCTTTAATGAAAATGTAATGTGTGTAGTTGCACTGTTTAGTTGATTGACAAAATCCCATAGGGATCCAATGTCGCCCAACCACACACCAAATATATTGTCTATGTAGCGCCACCAAGTGGCGCCACATAGAATGAAGAGATCGTTCTCAAAGACAAATCTCTCCTCAAAGATGTTCATAAATATATTTGCGTATGTTGGGGCGACATTGGATCCCATGGCCGTACCCTGTCTTTGAATATAAAATTCATCTTGAAATAAAAAGTAGTTGCACCTAAGCACAATTTCAAGAAGTTCCAGAACAAAATCTATTTGACAGCTATTAAACGTACTGAATTGCTGCAAAACTATTTTTACTGCTCCTATGCCAGATGCATGTATTATGGAGGTGTATAGGCTTGATACATGATGAATGTGAGACCAACTCTTATGCTTAACAATACAGAATACTGCGAGAAATTTGAATATATCTTGAACAAATGTTCGTTTGACCTGATGTTCCTAACTGTGGATTGTCTACAAAAAGAGATTGATACACAGCAGTCTGAACTGTTAAAGCTGGAGACAGAGTTAAAGGCAAGCCTAAAGACAGATGACCTAAACAAATTGGTGGAGACGACAAATAAGGCTGTGACTGAACTTCGCTCCGTGCTGGAAGCACGCAAACGTAATAAGTTCCTTCACGATGAGGAGGACTATTCACTGGGGACAGTGTATCGCTGGA
Organism: Bombina bombina; assembly: GCF_027579735.1. Classification (NCBI taxonomy): domain Eukaryota; kingdom Metazoa; phylum Chordata; class Amphibia; order Anura; family Bombinatoridae; genus Bombina; species Bombina bombina. The sequence continues at coordinate 229,263,265 of NC_069506.1, read as the reverse complement.
GATCAGAACAGACCGGAAATGACGTCAGAGGAACTTCCGGTTATCGGAGACGGTGGTACAACAGACGCCGCTATGGCGGAACACCTAATACGATCTGGGGTCCTCAACGGGGGATTCAGAGACAGACACAAGGTTTGACGTGGGGGCCGGAGACACAGGCGTAGCACCATGCAGAAGCAACCGGAACAGACGGGGAGCAAGGGTGAATCATTAGTTTTAAATTTATCGCAGATACAGATCACAGAAACTGAATCGTCACTATTACAACGTGGACTTTCCTTTTGCCCTTTTTCCAAATGTGATTTTTTTGAGCTAGAGAAAGATCTATTTAAATTTTTCAGATCACTTAAACTGAGATCTATGTTTTCTAATGATTGTTATATTGATAAACCTGATAATTGTGCAGTAAATTCGAGTGAGTTACATCTTAAAAATCTGGGTCTTAAGGTTAAAAGTAAATATATGCCATCAAATTATGATCATAGTATTGATATTTTCTCAAAATTGGTATTAGATGACGTTAAAAATCTACAGCATAAAGTACAAAAAAAGATAAAGACAAACAAACATGTAGATTTGTATGGTCATAATAGGTGTCATTTAGATAATGGGTCTATAAGAGCTCTAAAATCTTTACAAACAAATAAAAATGTCGTTTTGAAATCTGCAGACGAGGGCGGAGCAACAGTTCTTCTTGACAAAGATTATTATGTGAAAGAGATCAAGTCGCAATTATCTGATAACGAGGTTTACCAATATTTAACATATAATCCTATTTTTAACATTGAAAAGGAAATTAATAATAAGGATTTGTATGCCTTTAAAAATGGTATCATTGGTAAAAAGGAAATTATGTTCCTATCTCGTGAATATGCACAAACACCTGTATTATATACCTTACCTAAGGTTCATAAAAAATCTACAGGCCCCTCCGGGTCGTCCTATTATCTCTAGTATGAATTCTGTATGCTCTAATATTTCAATTTATCTTGATCATATTTTAAGACCTTTTGTAGAACTATCTAGCTCTTATATTAAAGATACAAGCATTTTTTCTGGTTAAACTGAATGATTTAAATATTGCCACTGAGAAAAGTATTCTATACACCCTAGATGTATCAAGCCTATACACCTCCATAATACATGCATTTGGCATAGGAGCAGTAAAAAATGTTTTGCAGCAATTCAGTACGTTTAATAGCTGTCAAATAGATTTTGTTCTGGAACTTCTTGAAATTGTGCTTAGGTGCAACTACTTTTTATTTCAAGATTAATTTTATATTCAAAGACAGGGTACGGCCATGGGATCCAATGTCGCCCCAACATACGCAAATATATTTATGAACATCTTTGAGGAGAGATTCGTCTTTGAGAACGATCTCTTCATTCTATGTGGCGCCACTTGGTGGCGCTACATAGACGATATATTTGGTGTGTGGTTGGGCGACATTGGATCCCTATGGGATTTTGTCAATCAACTAAACAGTGCAACTACACACATTACATTTTCATTAAAGCACAGTGAGGAAAATATTGAGTTTCTGGACACTAAAGTTTACAAATTAGGCAATCGTTTTGGAACAGATCTTTATACTAAGTCTACAGATAAAAATAGCCTGCTTCATTTTGATAGCTTTCACCCTGAATCACTTAAGAGGTCATTACCTTGTAGTCAACTCCTGAGAGTGAGGAGAATTGTATCAGATGACAATTCAAACTGGTTAGACAGAGATTGAACCAGATGGGTGATACATTTAAAGTGAGGGGTTATCCCACAGAATTAGTTAACAAAGAGATTGAAGAAGTGGCAGCAGTGTCACGCAACAGTTTGCTTGAGACATCAAAACCTAAAGTTAAGATGAAGTTAAAGCAGGATCGTGTTGTTTTTGTTACAAAATGTAATGCATTAAGTAACAACATTAATTCTATTCTTAGGAGGCACTGGCACATACTGAGCAAATGTAATCCCCATGTGACTGAATTTCAGTCAGGTTTTATGCCGGCCTACAAGAGAAGTAAGAATCTTAGAGATAGGTTGATTAAGGCTGATATAGGTACTTCAAAAACTAAAGTACAGAGTTACATCTCAGAAAAAAATATGGGGTGCTACCCATGTTTAGGCTGTGCAAGCTGTAACAGTATGGTAAAAGGTAAATTCTTCTATCATCCACGCACTGGTAAAAAATATAACATCAGGGGTTTATTTACATGCAATACTACTTTTGCCATTTACATGATTAAATGCCCATGTGGGCTGAGCTATATCGGAGAGATCACTAGGATGGTCCGTGAGAGAATATGTGAACATAGGTCTGACATCAGAAATAGTAAAATAAAAAATCCAGTAGCAGAACACTTTATTCAGGCAGGCCATAGTATATGTCAACTTAGATTTCAAATCATTGACCACATTAGTATACCAAGAAGGGGAGGAAATAGAGAACTTTTTTAAAACAGAAGGAGGTATTTTGGATTAACAAATTGGAAACTATGTCTCCTATTGGAATGAATAAAGAATATGACCTATCTGTTTTTCTTTAAACTGTATAAGATTCGTTTCTGTATCTAATATTCTGCAATGTTGTTATTTTTGCAACAATGTATAATAGATATTTTTAATATATATATGCACTATTGTATGCTTGTCACTAGATGGCGCAACCTCTTTCAAGTCAGGTTACACTGTAAGAATGTTTGTGTATTCACAGTTAAATAGTTAATTGGTAGGTGTGGTTTCTTAACCCCCATCCCTATATTAAGGTGTGCTACCTGCATTTATGTATTGACATGACTAAGGACTAGAGGTCCGAAACGTTGTCTTCTATTCTTTGAACATCCCAATAAAGATGGAATCTCTTGCATAAATTGGTGAGTGCTGCTGTTTTCTTTGGACTATATGTAAGCCTAAGAGCCCAGCTGTTTGTAGATCACCTTCTTAGGAGCTGAATACAACAGTGCAACTCTTGGCAGGGCCCTCTACCCACTTGATCCCTATAATTGTTTTGTTGTACTCCCCCTTTGTTTATAGCACTGAGGAATCTGTTGGCACTCTACAAATAACCGATAATAATAAAATAATAATAATAATAATATGTAGTGTAAATATTGTACATTCCAATGTTAGTCACATAGGGGAATATGTTAATTTTATATTCCTATATATATCTGTATATACCTATATCTGTATATAATCTTGCCCCCGCCGCTGCACGAATATTTGTGGCTTTAAAAAAAAAAGTTTATTTTGACAGACGGCTTACCGCCGAGCAGTCACGTGACCGGCTTTTCTCCGAGGTCATGTGACGTTTTATACCAGCCGCCTTCCTGTCTGTTGGGGCATACATGACTTCAGGGAGTCACGCACGTGTGCACGTGATCTCCCAGGCCAGGCGGCGGTTAGGTGAGTTTGTAACAGGGAGACAAGACTCACTGATCAGTGCGGTCATGGTGGAGACGACGGAGTGGAGCAGCCAGCGGGGCGTAAGGGAGTCAGCGGAGTGGACTGTGCAGTCTGGGACTCCGACCTCACGACTCAACTCAGGTAGGGGCAGGGCAGGGCACTGACATAGCCATCAGCAGGGCGCCACTGAAATATTGCTGAATGTTAGAGTCAGACTCAGTACTGTAAAGCTACCTGAAGCAAAGATTAGACACTTTTTTAATAATATAGTATTTTTTTCCACTGCAGATAGAATAGGTCTAGGCAGCGATTAGCTAGACCTATCCTATCTGTAGTAGAAAAAAATACTATGTATTAAAAATATGTATAATTGAGTGTGAAAACTTTTTGAATTGACATCCTTTCACAATTGCTTTTCAATAAATGGCCAATCTCCTCTCTCTCACTGCTTGCCTATTTTCCAATCTGGAATTGATAAGGTTGTTTGCCACTGTCATTTTGAGTTTTATGATTATGAAACAGGTTTAGGCATGGATGTGGATATAGACTCAAATCGCAGAACTTGAAAATCCACAATGCCAGAATAATTAAATTACTAGAAAAGGGGGCAAAATGTAATGTGTGGGACTGGGAAAGAAACAGGCACAGATATGTTTGAATGCTTCTCTTTGTTGTGCTATAAAATGAGCATTTCTTGAATTAGAAAGTATGCATTTTTTTCCCTTCATGAGAAGCCAGATCTTTTATTAGAGAAGTTGGCTTTCATGTTGCTTGAACTATATCATGGAAAAAGTCACATTACTCCCTGACCAAAAAAATGATATGGTCTAAATCCGGGGGGTGGGGGGGGGGATTCTGAGTGCCTAGGGCAGCACAAAACCTAAATACGCCACTGTATATATACATACATATAAATAGGTATAGATATATATTTTACAAAAAAAAACATCATATATGTATAGAAATATTTATTTAAGAATAAATAGAATATATTCTTCTATGTGAAGAGCATTGGAACGTTAAAAATATTCATAACTCATGACGTCTTTAGCACACTTGAATAAAGGGTGGTAGGTTTTTTTCAGTTTTTGCGCTCCATTGAAGTCCAAGGGGGAATACGTTAACATAGTCGCAATATTCTAAATTCCACTTTTTTCACGCGTCTGGTTTTCGCTCACATGCTAACTTTTTGCTTTCCACGCATAATACAACGACAACCCCTCCATTTAGCGAAGTTAACGCGCTAGCTGCAGATCTAAATTGTGTTCCACTCGTAATCTAGCTCACTGTGGGGATAATTGCAGTGGGTTTTGCCCATGAGCAAAACCAGGGTTACATTAGAACAGACTTTATGGTACTTAGTAATAGATCAAAAAGTGTTGTCTGGGGTTTACAAAGTTCTTTTAGCTGTGGAATTTAATATGTGAAAAATGACCCTGTAAATGTGTTGTTAAGTATCAAGAATTTGGATTGTGATCAGAAAACCTGGTCTGGCAAATGTTAAAGGAACACTGAAGTCAAAATCAAACATTTATGATTGAGATAAAGCATTTTAAACAACTTTCCAGTTCACTTCCATTATCATTATGTACACATTCTTTTTATACAAACACTTTCTGAGGCAACAGGTCCTACTGAGCATGTTCAAGAATACGTAGAATATGCATATGCAGTTCGTGATTGGCTGATGGCCGTCACATGATGATGACATTTTTTTGAATAACATCAACTACTTATTTGAAATTTTGCATTATTGTTTTATTTTAGATTGGTTAATTATGCAATTCTTCCTTTATTTAATGGTCCTTTAATTATAGGACCATTTTTCACAGAAAAAAATAATGAAAAAGTGCTGATGCTAAACAAGGAAAATGGGTTGATTGCATTTACACAGAAAAACAACTCTTTGGAATCTGTCTACAAATAAATAATTATCAATTGTTAGTTTGTGATCCACCCCTATGTGTTTAACAGTTGTAAAGCAGTTGCATTGCAAAGGATACCAAGAAGAAACTGAATGAAATCTGATAATAGAAGTCATTTAAAAAACCTCTTAAAATTGCATGTTCTGTCTGAACCATGGACGCTTCTTTTTGACTTCCAAATGACTTTAAATATCTCTTTAAGATACTGTGAGATAATATTACAAAAAAGGCAAATTGTAGTGTATTGTGTTAACCCTTTATTCTGTTTTGGACAATAAAATAATCTATTAAACGCATCAATATTTATCATTGACCAGCTGTAACTTAGTAGCTTCTCTTAAGGTAAAATGTTGTTGCAATATTAAAAGGAAACTTTCATTATAATCAAGTTATATAAAATGTCAAAATATCCATTTACTAAATATGGTTTGATCATTTTAAATTACAAAATGAAATCATTCTAGAAGCAACTTAGGAGTTGTAATAAATAGCTTGCTATCAAAGATTAATACTGGATTTTGAAGTAAAATACGGTGCTTCTCGAAGCTAATTATCTGTTATCCGTATGTGGGGGTGCTTTTTTGTGGGGTGCTGCTGTTGGCATGGTTACAGAGTGAGTCGGTGCAGCATGCTGTCCTTTTCCATCCTGGGATTTGAAAGGCAGGGTACAGACCTTCGCAGAACGACTTAGTGGCACATCCGCTCATTACAATGTCCTCTGACGTCTCACCTACAGGAAAAGGGAGAGTTAAGCAGAGGGGAAAACCCCATGCAAAACAGATCTCTGCCAGAGACTGTGAAAGCTGACAGACTTAAAGGGACATAATACTCACATGCTAAATCACTTGAAACTGATGCACTATAACTGTAAAAAGCTGACAGGAAAATATCACCTGAGCAACTCTAGGTAAAAAAGGAAGATATTTTACCTCACAATTTCCCCAGCTCAGCAGAGTAAGTTCTGTGTAAAAACTTATACTCAGCTGCTGCTCAGCTGCAGGTAAAACAAAATGAAGAAATGAACAGCAGCCAATCAGCATCAACAGTGCTGAGGTCATGAACTCTTTTACTGTGATCTCATGAGATTTGACTTAACTCTCATGAGATTTCATTGTAAACTTCCTTAAGCTGAATAGGGAAATAAGATGAGAGTGCACGTAAGCTCGCTCCTTCCGCTGTCCCGGGACAGACATACTGATTTGTTGCTTAGAAGTCCTTTACAATGGGATGTGGCTACTGAGAAACTTTTGAGGTAAAATATCTTTTTTACATAGAGATGTTCTTGTGATATTTTATAGTCAGCTTTTTACAGCTATACTGCATTACTTTCAAGTGTTTAAACATTTGGGTATTATGGCCCTTTAAAGAGACATGTTGTCCAAATGTTGACTCACTTCATAGTGATACAGTATATCTGTAAAACTGACTAGAAAATATCACATGAACATCTTTATGTAAAAAAGGAAGCTATTTTACCTTACCGTAACCACATATCATTGCAGAGAGAAGACAAGTATCCAATCAGGATGCTTGTCTGAGGTCTAGCAAGGAAGCGTGCATCTGGCATGTGCATGCAGGCACAGTCCCTTTATTTCCCTCTATCGTTTAGAGAAGTTTACTATGAAATCTTCTGAGATTTGTTTGAAATACTATGAGATCATAGTAAAGCAAACTGTGAAATCAGCAGTGATGATGCTGATTGGCTGTTTTTACCACCATGTAATAGCTATATTTCACATAGGACTTACTCTGGTGAGCTGAAGGAATTTTGAGATATAAAATATCTTCATTTTTTACATAGAGACATTCATGCAATATTCTTTAGTCATCTTTATACAATTATGCTGCATCATTTACAAGTGATTTGGCATTTGGGTATCATCTCCCATTAACACATAACTGCAAGAAACCACACAGATTACTAAAGTTACTAAAGTGATCACATTACTGCAGAGCTATGAGATTGAGAGAAGGATGATACAGATATACAGCTGTGCAAATACCAAATTAGCAGACAAAAATACAGATATGGAGATCCCTGACAGAATACAGAGTGATTCAGAGTTCTAATTAAGACATTAGTGTGACCCAATCACATGGTACTAGTAGTAGTGCAAACAGCTAAAGGGCTGACCACACTATAAGTATACGGTCAAGCAAGAAACATTGTGAGAATAGCTTTAACATCCTTAATGTTATTCTCACAGAGAAACCAAAGGACAAAATACACTGGAGCAGCATAAAACTAAACAAGCCTGCAGTTTTATCTCTTGGTTTATTTCCCTTTTCTGGAGATATCCTCTGACTGATGCTAAGTTATGTGCTTTACAGCCAGGGTTTTTGTATACCATAATCACATTTAAACAATTACTTACTCTAGATTTGTCAATCCTATGTATAATTTATGCTAGAGATCAATGTAATGCTACTATATATATATAAAACCAAATTCATTAAAATTATGGGGGAGATAAAAAACTGAAATTAAAATCCTCCATGTCTCAAAATTAAATCAATATAAATATTTGCATAGGAAATTATCACATCTAGGCAAGATTCCCTGCTTGCTTTTTCCCAGAAATACTTCATATACAATGTTACCAATGCACAAGAGAATTCTGGGTAAGATATGCAAATTAGATATGCAAATTCTAATTTTTTTTGCTTCAAGTACTGTTCTAACACAACGATCCTTTGTGGCAATAATCCTGTTAAAAGAATCGCTGTGTTGAAACAGTACTTGAAGCAAAAAAACTGAGAATTTGCATATCTAATTTACATATCTTACCCAGAATTCTCTTGTGCATTGGTAACATTGTATATGAAGTATTTCTGGGAAAAAGCAAGCGGGGAATCTTGCCTAGATGTGATAATTTCCTATGCAAATATATATATATATATATATATATATATATATATATATATATATATATATATATATATATATATATATATATATATATATACATACGGTAATGTAATACAGTAGTGACTCCCATTACTTCAGTGTAATGTAATTTTATCTCACATATCGCAGTGTAATGTAATGTTACCTCGCATACTACAGTGTAATGTAATGCTGCTTCACATACTGCAGTGTAATGTAATGTTACCTCACATACTACAGTGTAATGTAATGTTACCTCACATACTACAGTGTAATGTAATGCTGCTTCACATACTGCAGTGTAATGTAATGCTATTTCACATCCTGCAGTGTACTGTAATGCTGCCTCACATACTGCAGTGCAATGTAATGCTGCCTCACATACTGCAGTGTACTGTAATGCTGCCTCACATACTGCAGTGTACTGTAATGCTGCCTCACATACTGCAGTGTAATGCAATGCTGCCTCACATACTCCAGTGTAATGTAATGTTATGTCACATACTGCAGTGTAATGTAATGCTGCCTCACATACTGCAGTTTAATGTAATGTTACCGCACATACTGCAGTGTAATGTAATGCTGTTTAACATACAGGGAGTGCAGAATTATTAGGCAAATGAGTATTTTGACCACATCATCCTCTTTATGCATGTTGTCTTACTCCAAGCTGTATAGGCTCGAAAGCCTACTACCAATTAAGCATATTAGGTGATGTGCATCTCTGTAATGAGAAGGGGTGTGGTCTAATGACATCAACACCCTATATCAGGTGTGCATAATTATTAGGCAACTTCCTTTCCTTTGGCAAAATGGGTCAAAAGAAGGACTTGACAGGCTCAGAAAAGTCAAAAATAGTGAGATATCTTGCAGAGGGATGCAGCACTCTTAAAATTGCAAAGCTTCTGAAGCGTGATCATCGAACAATCAAGCGTTTCATTCAAAATAGTCAACAGGGTCGCAAGAAGCGTGTGGAAAAACCAAGGCGCAAAATAACTGCCCATGAACTGAGAAAAGTCAAGCGTGCAGCTGCCAAGATGCCACTTGCCACCAGTTTGGCCATATTTCAGAGCTGCAACATCACTGGAGTGCCCAAAAGCACAAGGTGTGCAATACTCAGAGACATGGCCAAGGTAAGAAAGGCTGAAAGACGACCACCACTGAACAAGACACACAAGCTGAAACGTCAAGACTGGGCCAAGAAATATCTCAAGACTGATTTTTCTAAGGTTTTATGGACTGATGAAATGAGATTGAGTCTTGATGGGCCAGATGGATGGGCCCGTGGCTGGATTGGTAAAGGGCAGAGAGCTCCAGTCCGACTCAGACGCCAGCAAGGTGGAGGTGGAGTACTGGTTTGGGCTGGTATCATCAAAGATGAGCTTGTGGGGCCTTTTCGGGTTGAGGATGGAGTCAAGCTCAACTCCCAGTCCTACTGCCAGTTTCTGGAAGACACCTTCTTCAAGCAGTGGTACAGGAAGAAGTCTGCATCCTTCAAGAAAAACATGATTTTCATGCAGGACAATGCTCCATCACACGCGTCCAAGTACTCCACAGCGTGGCTGGCAAGAAAGGGTATAAAAGAAGAAAATCTAATGACATGGCCTCCTTGTTCACCTGATCTGAACCCCATTGAGAACCTGTGGTCCATCATCAAATGTGAGATTTACAAGGAGGGAAAACAGTACACCTCTCTGAACAGTGTCTGGGAGGCTGTGGTTGCTGCTGCACGCAATGTTGATGGTGAACAGATCAAAACACTGACAGAATCCATGGATGGCAGGCTTTTGAGTGTCCTTGCAAAGAAAGGTGGCTATATTGGTCACTGATTTGTTTTTGTTTTGTTTTTGAATGTCAGAAATGTATATTTGTGAATGTTGAGATGTTATATTGGTTTCACTGGTAAAAATAAATAATTGAAATGGGTATATATTTGTTTTTTGTTAAGTTGCCTAATAATTATGCACAGTAATAGTTACCTGCACACACAGATATCCCCCTAAAATAGCTAAAACTAAAAACAACTTAAAAACTACTTCCAAAAATATTCAGCTTTGATATTAATGAGTTTTTTGGGTTCATTGAGAACATGGTTGTTGTTCAATAATAAAATTAATCCTCAAAAATACAACTTGCCTAATAATTCTGCACTCCCTGTATTGTAGTGTAATGTAATGCTGCCTCACATACTGCAGTGTAATGTAATGCTATCTCACATCCTGTAGTGTAATGTAATGTTACCTCACATACTGCAGTGTAATGTAATGCTGTTTAACATATTGTAGTGTAATGTAATGCTGCCTCACATACTGCAGTGTAATGTAATGCTGCCTCATATACTGCACTGTAATGTAATGGTGCCTCACATACTGCAGTGTAATGTAATGTTACCTCACATACTGCAGTGTAATGTAATGTTACCTCACATACTGCACTGTAATGTAATGGTGCCTCACATACTGCAGTGTAATGTAATGGTGCCTCACATACTGCAGTGTAATGTAATGTTACCTCACATACTGCAGTGTAATGTAATGTTACCTCACATACTGCACTGTAATGTAATGGTGCCTCACATACTGCAGTGTAATGTAATGGTGCCTCACATACTGCAATGTAATGTAATGGTGCCTCACATACTGCAGTGTAAAGTAATGTTACCTCACATACTGCAGTGTAAAGTAATGTTATCTCACATACTGCAGTGTAATGTAATGCTGCCTCACATACTTAATGCATACATACATAACGCATCATTTTCCCTAACGCAGCCATTACAAGTCTTGTCAGTATAGGTGCACCGCAAGCCTTTTAGCCTGTACCACAACAACAGTACTGCACTCGTAAAAATGACGTTTTTTCATGGTATTCTCATAGTGCTGGTATTACGAGTTTTGCTGTGAGGCTAAAAAGCGAGCGTTACAGCCTAAAATGACAAGATCTGTACCACCATCTAAAGTCAGTAGTTATGAGTTTTACGTTACAAAGCTCTAACATAAAACTCATAACTAATGAATTAAAAAGTAAACTAACACCCATAAACTACCTATTAACCCCTAAACCGAGGCCCTCCCGCATCGCAAACACTAAATAAATTTATTAACCCCTAATCTGGCGCTCCCGATATTGCCACCACTTTAAAAAAATATTAACCCCTATTCCGCCGCTCCCTGACATCCTCACCACTATAATAAACTTATTAACCCCTAAACCGCTGCCCTCCCGCATCGCAAACACTATTTGAATATTCATAAATAAAAAGAGAGAAACCTGGGAACGAACAATAGCATAATAGCTTGTTCTATGGCTAGTTACCACCCAAGAAGCAGCCTCTTTTTGCTCAACATGTGCCTTTCACAGAGAAGAACTTTCCTGAAGCATATCAGTTTGATCCTAAATTCACAGTGCAGTTCAGCCCCAAAATACCAGGCAATCCCTCTCTGAACGAGAGAAACAGCAAAACCTCAGACGTACGTTTCGGCCTATTGTGAGCCTCGTCAGTGAGGTGCAGCTATATCCCTCTAGGCACACTGAGCAACAAGTCCACGTCTGGATTCCTGCATCACACTTAGGGAGACTTCCCTAAGTGTCATAATTTGCATAAATAAAAAGAGAGAAGCACTCACCTGGGAACGAACAATAGCATACTAGCTTGTTCGATGGCTAGTTACCACCCAAGAAGCAGCGTCTTTTTGCTCAGCATGTGCCTTTCACAGAGAAGAACTTTCCTCAAGCAGAAGCATATCAGTCTGATCCTGACTTCACAGTACAGTCCAGCCACGAAATACCAGGCAATCTCTCTCTGAATGAGAGAAACAGCAAAAACCCCAGACGTACGTGAAGTCAGGATCAGATTGATATGCTTCAGGAAATTTCTTCTCTGTGAAAGGCACATGGTGAGCAAAAAGAGGCTGCTTTTTGGGTGGTAACTAGCCATAGAACAAGCTATTATGCTATTGTTCGTTCCCAGGTTGAGCACTTCTCTCTTTTTATTTATGCTAATTATGACACTTAGGGAAGTCTCCATAAGTGTGATGCGGGAATCCAGAATCCGTTGCTCAGTGTGCCTAGAGGGATATGGGTGCACCTCACTGATGAGGCCCACAATAAGCCCAAACGTATGTCTGGGGTTTTGCTGTTTCTCTCGTTCAGAGAGGGATTGCCTGGTATTTCGGGGCTGGACTGTACTGTTAAGTCAGGATCAGACTGATATGCTTCAGGAAAGTTCTTCTCTGTGAAAGACACATGTTGAGCAAAAAGAGGCTGCTTCTTGGGTGGTAACTAGCCATAGAACAAGCTATTATGCTATTGTTCACACCCAGGTTGAGCGCTTCTCTCTTTTTTATTCTAACAAACCCCTAATCTGCCGTCTGCCCACATCGCCCCCACTATACTAAAGTTATTAAGCCCTACACCGCCGCCCCTATACTAAACCTATTAACCCCTAAACCGAAAGCCCCCCACAACGAAATAAACTAAATTAAACTATTTACCCATGAACCTAACAACCCCCTAACTTTTTATTAAAATTACAATTTACCTAGCTTAAATTAAATTTAAACTTACCTGTCAAATTAAAAAAAAACAATTAAACTAACTACCAATTAAATTAAACTAAACTACACATTAAAAAAACACACTACTCTAAAAATTACAAAGTATCTGAATACAAAAAAAAACAAAAAAACTAAAGTTACAAAAAATAACAAACACTAAATTACATTCTATTGGCTGATGCATCATCCAATATAATTAGAGCTGCTTAAATCCTATTGGCTGATTTGAACTGCCAATAGGATTTTAGCAGCACTAATTCCTATTGGCTGATTCAAATTTTTCAGCCAATAGGAATGCAAGGGACGCCATCTTGGATCACGTCCCTTGCATTGAAGATTCAGTGTACGGCGGCGACCGTATGAAGAGGGTGCTCCGCGCCAGATGTCTTCAGGATGGACCCGCTCCGTGCCTCCGGGATCAAGATCAAGATAGAAGATGCCGCCTGGATGAAGATTGAAGAGGCCGTCTGGATAAAGACTTCTCACCGCTTGGATCAGGAATTCGCCGCCGGGATAAAGATTGAAGAGGCCGCCTGGATGAAGACTTCTCGCCACCTGGATCAGGACTTCAACTCCGGGATGAAGATCGTTCAAGCGGGACTTCAAAAACTGTAAGTGGATTGTCTTAGGGTTAGTGTTCGGCTTTTTTAAGGGTTTTTTGGGTGGGGTTTTTTTTTAGTTTAGGGTCTGGGCTAAATGCGCTTTTCAGGGCAATGGGTAGCTTAGGTTTTTTAGATAGTCTTTTTATTTTGTGAGTTTGGGGGGGTTTGTAATGTTAATGGGTATTTGTATTTTTTTATTTTTTTTTCAGAAAAAGAGCTGGTATCTTTAGGGGAACGCCCTACAAAAGGCCCTTTTAAGGGCCATTGGTATTTTATTCTAGATTATGTATTTTTTTTATGGGTATTCGAATAGGAATAATTTTATTTTTGATCATTTGTTTGTTATTTTGTGTAATGTATATTTTTATTTATTTTTTAGCAAAAGAACTGTTTAACTTAGGGCAATGCCCTACAAAAGGCCCTTTTAAGGCCCCCCCAAAAGGGCCCTTGGTATTTTATTCTAGATTAGTCTTTTTTATTTTGGGGTGTTTTTTTTATTTTTTTAAAGGGTATTAGAATAGGCATAATCTTTATTTTTTGGATAATTTCATTTTGTTTTTTTTGTAATAGTAGGTTTTTTTATTATTTGTGATTTTAGTGTTTATTTTTTGTAATGGTAGGTTTTATTGTAAGGTAGCTTAGGTTTTATTTCACAGGTAAGTTTGTATTTATTTTAACTAGGTAGTTAGTAAATAGTTAATAATTAATTACTAACTAGTCTACCTAGTTAAAATAAATACAAACTTACCTGTGAAATAAAAATAAAACCTAAGCTAGCTAGAATATAACTATTGGTTATACTGTAGCTAGCTTAGGCTTTATTTCACAGGTAAGTATGTATTATTTAGTTAATAATAGTAATTTTAATTTAGATATAATTTCATTATGTTAAAGTTAGGGGGTGTTAGGGTTACGTTAGGGTTAGGTTCAAGGGTTAATATAGTTTAATTTAGGTTGTTGCTATGTGGGGGCTGGCAGTTTAGGGGTTAATAGGTTTATTTAGCTAATAATTGTAAGTTTAATTTAGACCTATTTTAATTATGTTAAAGTTAGGGGGTGTTAGGGTTAAGGTTACGTTAGGGGTTTTTAGTTTAATTTAGGTTGTTGCGATGTGGGGTTTATTTAGAGGTAGTGATGTGGGGGGCCAGAGGTTTAGGAGTTAATAGGTTTATTTAGGTGGCGGCGATATTGGGAGCGGCGGAATAGGGGTTAATAACTTTAATATAGTTGCGGCGATGTTGGGTGTGCGGCGGATAAGGGGTTAATAACTTTAATATAGTGGCAACGATATCGGGAGCGGCAGAATAGGGGTTAATAACTGTAGGCAGGCGTCGGCGATGTCGGGGGCAGTAGATTAGGGGTGTTTAGATTCAGGGTTTATGTTAGGTTTAAACAGTCTTTGATTGTCCCCAATAGACATCAATGGGGCTGCGTTACGGAGCTTTTGTTTCCGCAATCGCAGGTGTTAGACTTTTTTTTTGCCAGCTCTCCTCATTGATGTCTATGGGGAAAGTGTGCACAAGCACGTCAAAACACTGCTTGTTTTGGGTGCGATATGGAGCTCAAAATCTCCATATCGACCGCACAAGCCAGGTTTTTTTAAATTTGTAATGGCAGCGGTATAGTTAGTTCTTTACTTTCCCTATAGCGCTCAAAACTCGTAATCTAAGTGATAATTTAGTGTAATGTTACCTCAAATACTGCAGTGTAATGTAATGTTACCTAACATACTGCAGTATAATGAAATGCTGCCTCACATACAGCAGTGTAATGTAAAGCTGCCTCACATACAGCAGTGTTATGTAATGCTGCCTCACATACAGTAGTGTAATGTAATACTGCCTCACATACTGCAGTGTAATGTAATGCTATCTCACATCTCTGCTCAACTCTCCCTTTTCCTCTAGGTGAGATGCCAAAGGAGATTGTGATGAGCGGATGTGCCACTAAGTCATTCTGCGAAGGTCTGTAACCTGAAATGCTGCCTCACATACAGCAGTATAATGTAATGCTGCCTCACATACAGCAGTATAATGTAATGCTGCCTCACAAACAGCAGTATAATGTAATGCTGCCTCACATCGTGCAGTGTAATGTAATGTTCCCTTACATACTGCAGTGTAATGTAATGCTGCCTCACATACTGCAGTGTAATATAATGCTGCATCACATACTGCAGTGTAATGTAATGCTGCCTCCCATATTGCAGTGTAATGCAATGCTGCCTCACATACTGCAGTGTAATGTAATGCTGCCTCACATACTGCAGTGTAATGTAATGGTGCCTCACGTACTGCAGTGTAATGTAATGGTGCCTCACATACAGTTGTGTATAATATGCTGCATCACATACTGCAATGTAATATAATGCTGCCTCACATACAGTAGCGTATAATAATGCTGCCTCACATATTATAGTGTAATGTAATGCTGCTTCACATACAGTAGTGTATAATATTGCTGCTTAACATACTGCAGTGTAATGTAATGCTGCCTCCCATACTGCAGTGTAATGTAATGCTGCCTCTCATACTGCAGAGTAATGTAATGCTGCCTCACATACTGCAGTGTAATGTAATGCTGCCTCTCATACTGCAGTGTAATGTAATGGTACCTCACATACTGCAGTGTAATGTAATGATGCCTCCCATACTGCAGTGTAATGTAATGCTGCCTCACATACTGCAGTGTAATGTAATGCTGCCTCGCATACAGTAGCGTATAATAATGCTGCCTCACATATTATAGTGTAATGCAATGCTGCCCCTCATACTGCAGTGTAATGTAATGCTGCCTCACATGCTGCAGTGTAATGTAATGCTGCCTCTCCTACTGCAGTGTAATTTAAGTCTGCCTCTCATACTGCAATGTAATGTAATGCTGCCTCACATACTACAGTTTAATAAAATACTGCATCTCATACTCCAATGTAATATAATGCTGCCTCTCATACTACAATACTGCATCTCATACTGCAGTGTAATATAATACTGCATCTCATACTCCAGTGTGATATAATGCTGCATCAAATACTGCAGTGTGATATAATGCTGCATCACATACTGCAGTGTGATATAATGCTGCATCATATACTGCAGTGTGATATAATGCTGCATCACATACTGCAGTGTAATATAATGCTGCATCACATGCTGCAGTGTGATATAATGCTGCATCACATACTGCAGTGTGATATAATGCTGCATCACATACTGCAGTGTAATATAATGCTGCATCACATACTGCAGTGTAATATAATGCTGCATCACATACTACAGTGTAATATAATACTGCATCTCATACTGCAATGTAATATAATGCTTCATCACATACTGCAGTGTAATATAATGCTGCATCACATACTGAAATGTAATATAATGCTGCATCACATACTACAGTGTAATAAAATACTGCATCTCATACTGCAGTGTAATATAATTCTGCATCTCATACTGCAGTGTAATATAATGCTGACTCTAATAATACAGTGTAATGTAATGTTGCCCTCATACTGCAGTGAAATACTTCTTCATACAGCACCGCAAAGTAATATTGTCTAAGATACTACAAAGTAATGTAGCAGTGCCAAAAGTTGCCTCCCATAATGTGTGGTAAAATACTGAAAAAGCCCAGCATACTGCAAAGATTGTAATGAATATACTGGGCATCTCTAGGGCCTAGATTTGGAGTTCGGCGGTAGCCGTCAAAACCAGCGTTAGAGGCTCCTAACGCTGGTTTTGGGCGCCCGCTGGTATTTGGAGTCAGTGATTAAAGGGTCTAACGCTCACTTTTCAGCCGCGACTTTTCCATACCGCAGATCCCCCTACGCCATTTGCGTAGCCTATATTTTCAATGGGATCTTTCTAACGCTGGTATTTAGAGTCGTTTCTGAAGTGAGCGTTAGAGCTCTAACGACAAAACTCCAGCCGCCTGAAAATAGCAGGAGTTAAGAGCTTTCTGGCTAACGCCGGTTTATAAAGCTCTTAACTACTGTACCCTAAAGTACACTAACACCCATAAACTACCTATGTACCCCTAAACCGAGGTCCCCCCACACCGCCGCCACTCGATGAAAATTTTTAACCCCTAATCTGCCGACCGCCACCTACGTTATACTTATGTACCCCTAATCTGCTGCCCCTAACCCCGCCGACCCCTGTATTACATTTATTAACCCCTAACCTGCCCCCCACAACGTCGCCGCCAGCTACTTAAAATAATTAACCCCTAATCTTCCGACCGCAAATCGCCGCCACCTACGTTATCCCTATGTACCCCTAATCTGCTGCCCTAACATCGCCGACCCCTATTTTATATTTATTAACCCCTAATCTGCCCCCCTCAACGTCGCCGACACCTGCCAACACTTATTAACCCCTAATCTGCCGAGCGGACCTGAGCGCTACTATAATAAATGTATTAACCCCTAATCCGCCTCACTAACCCTATCATAAATAGTATTAACCCCTAATCTGCCCTCCCTAACATCGCCGACACCTAACTTCAATTATTAACCCCTAATCTGCCGACCGGAGCTCACCGCTATTCTAATAAATGTATTAACCCCTAAAGCTAAGTCTAACCCTAACACTAACACCCCCCTAAGTTAAATATAATTTACATCTAACGAAATAAATTAACTCTTATTAAATAACTTATTTCTATTTAAAGCTAAATACTTACCTGTAAAATAAACCCTAATATAGTTACAATATAAATAATAATTATATTATAGCTATTTTAGGATTAATATTTATTTTACAGGCAACTTTGTAATTATTTTAACCAGGTACAATAGCTATTAAATAGTTAAGAACTATTTAATAGTTACCTAGTTAAAATAATAACAAATTTACCTGTAAAATAAATCCTAACCTAAGATATAATTAAACCTAACACTACCCTATCAATAAAATAATTAAATAAAATACCTACAATTACCTACAATTAACCTAACACTACACTATCAATAAATTAATTAAACACAATTCCTACAAATAACTACAATTAAATAAACTAGCTAAAGTACAAAAAATAAAAAAGAACTAAGTTACAAAAAATAAAAAAATATTTACAAACATAAGAAAAATATTACAACAATTTTAAACTAATTACACCTACTCTAAGCCCCCTAATAAAATAACAAAGCCCCCCAAAATAAAAAATTCCCTACCCTATTCTAAATTAAAAAAGTTACAAGCTCTTTTACCTTACCAGCCCTGAACAGGGCCCTTTGCGGGGCATGCCCCAAGAATTTCAGCTCTTTTGCCTGTAAAAAAAAACATACAATACCCCCCCCCCAACATTACAACCCACCACCCACATACCCCTAATCTAACCCAAACCCCCCTTAAATAAACCTAACACTAAGCCCCTGAAGATCTTCCTACCTTGTCTTCACCATCCAGGTATCACCGATCCGTCCTGGCTCCAAGATCTTCATTCAACCCAAGCGGGGGTTGGCGATCCATAATCCGGTCCAGAAGAGGCTCCAAAGTCTTCCTCCTATCCGGCAAGAAGAGGACATCCGGACCGGCAAACATCTTCTCCAAGCGGCATCTTCGATCTTCTTCCATCCGGAGCGAAGCGGCAGGATCCTGAAGACATCCAGCGCGGAACATCCATCCGGACCGACGACTGAACGACGAATGACTGTTCCTTTAAGGGACGTCATCCAAGTTTATTTAATTATTTTATTGATAGGGTAGTGTTAGGTTTAATTATATCTTAGGTTAGGATTTATTTTACAGGTAAATTTGTTATTATTTTAACTAGGTAACTATTAAATAGTTCTTAACTATTTAATAGTTATTGTACCTGGTTAAAATAATTACAAAGTTGCCTGTAAAATAAATATTAATCCTAAAATAGCTATAATATAATTATAATTTATATTGTAGCTATATTAGGATTTATTTTACAGGTAAGTAATTAGCTTTAAATAGGAATAAGTTATTTAATAAGAGTTAATTTATTTCGTTAGATGTAAATTATATTTAACTTAGGGGGGTGTTAGTGTTAGGGTTAGACTTAGCTTTAGGGGTTAATACATTTATTAGAATAGCGGTGAGCTCCGATCGGAAGATTAGGGGTTAATAATTGAAGGTAGGTGTCGGCGATGTTAGGGAGGGCAGATTAGGGGTTAATACTATTTATGATAGGGTTAGTGAGGCGGATTAGGGGTTAATAACTTTATTATAGTAGCGCTCAGGTCCGCTCGGCAGATTAGGGGTTAATAAGTGTAGGCAGGTGTCGGCGACGTTGTGGGGGGCAGATTAGGGGTTAATAAATATAATATAGGGGTCGGCGATGTTAGGGCAGCAGATTAGGGGTACATAGGGATAACGTAGGTGGCGGCGGTTTACGGAGCGGCAGATTAGGGGTTAAACAAAATATGCAGGGGTCAGCGATAGCGGGGGCGGCAGATTAGGGGTTAATAAGTGTAAGGTTAGGGGTGTTTAGACTCGGGGTACATATTAGGGTGTTAGGTGCAGACGAAGGAAGTGTTTCCCCATAGGAAACAATGGGGCTGCGTTAGGAGCTGAACGCTGCTTTTTTGCAGGTGTTAGGTTTTTTTTCAGCTCAAACAGTCCCATTGTTTCCTATGGGAGAATCGTGCACGAGCACGTTTTTGAGGCCGGCCGCGTCCGTAAGCAACTCTGGTATCGAGAGTTGCATTTGCGGTAAAAATGCTCTACGCTCCTTTTTTGGAGCCTAACGCAGCATTTGTTTGAACTCTCGATACCAGAGTTAATTTTATGGTGCGGCCAGAAAAAAGCCCGCGGAGCGTTAACAGCCCTTTTACCGCCGAACTCCAAATCTAGGCCTAGGAATGTATAATAACACATTTTACTCTCTTCACTGCAAAAACAAAAGACTCAGAAGACTCTAAACTCCTTTATGCACTGACACTCAGATTTTGGTCACTTTTAACAACTTCACTGCCATTCTCAATAACATGACATTCTATGGTAACTCTGCTCTCTCTGACAACTTGATGTTGGGCTCTGTAACCCCTCACCTACCTATCAAGTCGATACAGTATGTCATTGCTCCACGGCACTTCATTGTGCTGATGGTATTTGGGGATGAGCGGCTGTTACACTGCAAACCATTCTCTGCTCCAGGGTCTGTGACTGGGGAAAATGCAAAAAAACAGTGTAAGAAATGAGTATTTGTAATACTGGTGTGTGTATTTACTACAATGTGTACCTTACACTGTATGTTGCATTAGGTGTTACTCTGAATCGGTTAGACAGTGTTTGAAGCTAAGTATTTTTAAGGACTGTGTGTTTGTGTGTCATTTTGACCTTAGAAGTTACAGTGTGTTGTGCTATATTGTGAGTTAATGCATTACTGTATAATGCTGTTAGTGTTATAATGTTTTGTTACTTTGTGTGTGTTACTGAGCTGTGAATTGGTCATATTTGGCTATAAATTGTGTTGTTACCCGGTGTATTACTGTCCTATGAATAGGCATTGTTGATATAAATTGTGTTGTTTCACTGTGTGTGTTAATGGTCAGTGAATTGTCCATGTTACTATAAATTGTGTTGTTTCATCGTGTGTGTTACTGGCCTATGAACTGGCACATGTTATTATAGTTGTTGTTGTTACACCGTGTGTATTACTGGTCAGTGAATTGGCACATGTTGCTATAAATGTTGCTGCTACACTGTGTGTGATACTGATTTGTGAATTGAGCAGTGTTGCTATAAATTGTGTTGTTATACAGTGTGTGTTACTGGCTTGTGAATTGGCTGGTTTTGTTATAAATTGTTTTGTTACACTGAGTGTGTTACTGACCTGTGAATTGACCATTATTGCAGTGTGACACGTTACAGCACTGGTGATTGGATGCGTAAGATACAGGTTTTTGACCATTACTAAATGCAGCGAGCCCTGGACAGACAGTGGTATTACTGCAACTCTTTATCATGGATTGATGTGTGTCTGTGGGAGAAGGAACGAAAAAGGAGCCTCAGAATAGCTGTACATACTAGAACCATCGCCATCCCACCTTTTATATATATATATATATATATATATATATATATATATATATATATATATATATATATATATATATATATATATATATTATAGAATGTACAATCGGTATCCGCATCCCTCTGTACATACATACTGTCAGATTAATAGAATCAAAAAATTTCTAAAGTAGAACCCAAAATAAAATCTAATGGTGCTTAAGTGGGTTTGCCCCTCCTCCTTGCCTATTTTTCCTTAGTAATTACATCTTTTTAGATTATTAACAAGGATGTAATCCCACCTTCAGTTGGCTGTTATTAAATAATGGATTTACACTGATACATTGAACATGAATGTGTAATTGCATGATTCTCAAACACACACCCAGCATTTTGATATTGTAATCTGGGACTGGAAGGCTAGGGGTGGAGTAAACATGGTCTGGAGGATATGACTGGGCAGTAAACAGCAAAGATGGTGCAGTCAAAGTCTGTGGTTGAGGTCAGTAAAGATTGTGTACATGCTTAGGTTGTTCGTGGGCAGGGTAAGACAATCCATGTGTGTGATTGGCTCATCTAAAGGTTGAATTCAGGACAGTGTGTGTATGGCTGGGTTGTTCAGGGTTGAAGTTAGGTAATTCATGAGTGCGTGATTGACCAGTCTGTGGGTGAATTCAGGACAGTATGTGTACATGGCTGGTTTTTCAGAGGTGGTATCAAGCAATCATGTTTGTGGTTGGCCAGTCTGAGGGTGAAGACAAGGCATTTTATGTGCATGTCTGGCTTCTTCAGGGGTAGAATCATGTAATCCATGTGTGTGGTTAGCCAGTCTTAGGGTCCTGTCAGGGCTGTTTGTAGGCATTGCTGAGCCGTTTAGGGACAAAGTTGAGCAGTTCATTTGTTTGTTTTTTAGGGGTATGCTTGTTTGTTACTTTTCTCGGTGTTCTTAGATTATTATCAGATTTGCTTTATGACATAAGTAAAGTTAAGAAGTGATGAAAGGATAGCTATTCCATACTGTGCATAACATGTTCAAACTAGAAAGCCATAAATGGATGGCGTATAAGTAAAGCCCTGAGGACATTAAAGGCACATTTTACCCCAAAATGTTCTCCCCTTTAATTTGCTCCCAATGGTGCACTTTAACTGCTGGAGAGTAGCTCGTTTACACTTATTTCAGCATTTGAAATAGCTGATTAAGCTTGTGCAATCCCCACCTACACTGAAATTTGCTATACTGGAGTCTAGGCTATTGATAAGCCTAAGCAAACACGTCCAGCAGAAAAAATTACACTGCCAGTGGGGTGCAGCATAGTTGAGTAATACAATGTTATTTTTCCATCAATTTCTTGAAGTAATAAGCTTTGGTTTACAAATAGATATAAAATAAGGAACCATGTATGTGTACACAAAGTGATAACATAATGAGATCTGATATTACATGCAAGCTCAACACATTTCAGTAGGCTGTGGTTTAAAAGCACAAAACCAGCCAATTCATATACACCAATTTCTTATACATTTTATACTCTGCAGCTGGTATAACAGGTCATTGAAAATACATTAAAGGAAAAACTATTTTACAGTATACTGTCCCTTTAAGGGTTATACTGGAGAACACTTTGGGCTTCAAACCCAGTAGCACCATCAGCATTGTCCTGTTTGCTCATTATATTGTTTTATGGAATACACAAATTGTACACAGCCTCAACCACAGTGTTCCTCTCCTCTGTTGTCCCATATTTTTGCAAGCAGCCACTTACCCTCACTGAGTGCTGTGGTAATTGACACTTGAATGCAGTTTGTCTTGGATGAAGCACATCTCAGATTAGGAAGACTACCGTGTCCGCAAGCTGAAGGGGGGCCATTACATGCCAGACACTCTCTTACCCACGGATCAGAACCATCTTCTAAAACTGCAAAAGAAAACACATTTAAACAGACTTGTGTAGCATTCTCTCTACTCACCTGTAACTGAGTTTGTGTATAATTTAATATTTGTGTTTTAATATTTATATAATTATATGCTGCTTTTCATTGAATACTTGAAGATTAAAGGTTCAAAACTGAATTCCCCAGAAATTAACTAATGAATAAAAATGAAACAACATTGGATTGGGTGTTTATTGTTGGTTTTACTTGATTTTGCTGTAAATGCTATGATTTTACTGTAAAAATTGTTTATGTCCTGGTGGAACACTAACAAATACATGCAGCGGATGTGGACAATGTCTCTTTTTTCGACAGATCTTATAAAATTTGGTTACTCAAAATATAGTTTAGAGACAGTCAAGTAGATTACAAGTTATGCGTGCTATAGGGAATTCAAAAGTTGCGTTATTTAACCCTCTATAGCGCAGCCATTACAAATTTTGAAACAGCTGGCTTGTGTGTGCGATATGGTGGTTTTAACCTCCATACCACACAAAATACAAGCGCTGTTTTGACATGCTCGTGCACGTTTTCCCCATAGACATCAATGGGGAGAGCGGGTCAGAAAAAAACGTAACACCTGCGATAGCGGAATGAAAAGCTCCGTAACGCAGCCCCATTGATGTCTAACACCCTAACATACACCCCACGTCTAAACACCACTAATCTGCTGCCCCCGACATCGCCAACACGTACATAATGTTATTAACCCCTAATTTGCCACTCCCGATATCGCTGCCACCAAAATAAATATATTAACCCCTAATCTGCCGCACCCGATATCGCCGCCACTATACTAAAGTTATTAACCCCTATTCCCCGCACCCCAACTACGCCCACACTATAATAAATCTATTAACCCCTATTCCGCTGCTCCCCGACAATGCTGCAACTAAATAAAGCTATTAACCCCTAAACCTCTGGCCTCCCACATCACTTCCACTAAATAAACCTATTAACCCCTAAACCGCAAACCCCCCACATCGCAACAACCTAAATTAAACTATATTACCCTAAATCTAACCGTAACCCTAACACCCCTTAACTTTAACATAATTAAAATAGATCTAAATTAAAGTTACAATTATTAACTAAACAATACCATCATTTAAAACTAAATACAAACTTACCTGTAAAATAAAACCTAAGCTAGCTACAATATAACTAATAGTTATATTTTAGCTAGCTTAGGTTTTATTTTTATTTCACGGGTAAGTTTGTATTAATTTTAACTAGGTAGACTAGTTAGTAAATAGTTATTAACTATTTACTAACCACCTAGTTAAAATAAATACAAATTTACCTGTCAAATAAAACCTAAGCTGCCTTACACTAAAACCTAACATTACACAAAATAAAAAAACCTACCATTACAAAAAATAACAGTGTATCAAGAACAATACAGTAGAAAGTAGAGCTGATAAAATAACATTGATAACAAATTATCAAAATTAATAGCAATTATTCCTATTCTAATACCCTGTTAAAAAAAAAACACCCCAAAATAAAAAACCTAATCTATAATAAACTACCAATAGCCCTTAAAAGGGCCTTTGGTAGGGCATTAATCTAAGTTAAACAGCTATTTTACCCGAAAAAAAAATTACAAAGACCCACTAACATTACAAGCCCCCCCCCCCCCAAACCCACAAAATAAAAATAAAAAACTATCTAAAAAAACTAATCTACCCATTGCCCTGAAAAGGGCATTTGTATGGGCATTGCCCTTAAAAGGGCATTCAGCTCTTTTGCATTGCTCTGAACCCTAAACTAAAAATAAAACCCACCCAAAAGGTTTAAAAAAATCCTAACACTAACTCCCGAAGATCCACTTACAGTTGCTGAAGTCCCGCTTGAAGGATTTTCATCCAGGCGGCGTCTTCTATCTTCATCCCGGCGGCGCGAGCGGGTCCATCCGGAAGATATCCAGCCCGGAAAATCCTCTTCAGACGGTCGCCGTCGTATACTGAATCTTCAATGCAAGGTACGCAATTCAAAATGGCGTCCCTTGAATTCTATTGGCTGATTTGATTTTGGAAATTCAAATCAGCCAATAGGAGAGAACTACTGAAATCTTATTGGCTGTTCAAATCAGCCAATAGGATGAGAGCAACTGACATTCTAGTGGCTGATTTGAATAGCCAATAGAATTTCAGTAGCTCTCATCCTATTGGCTGATTTGAACAGCCAATAGGATTTCAGTAGCTCTCATCAAATAGGAATGCAATGGACGCCATTTTGAATCGCGTACCTTGCATTGAAGATTCAGTATACGGCAGCGACGGTATGAAGAGGATGCTCCGTGCCTAATGTCTTAAGGATGTACCGCTCCTCGCCGCTGGGATGAAGATAGAAGATGCCACCTGGATGAAGATGGAGCCGTCGGGATGAAGATCCTTCAAGGGCAATGCCCATACAAATGCCCTTTTCAGGGCAATGAGTAGATTAGGTTTTTGTTAGAGTTAGGTTTTTTTATTTTGGGGTGTTGATTGGGTGGTGGGTTTTACTGTTCGGGGGGTCTTTGTATTTTTTTTACAGGTAAAAGAGCTGTTTAACTTAGGGCAATGCCCTACATTTGTAGGCTAGGTTTTTTATTTTATTTTGGGTGGGCTTTTTTATTTTTATAGTGCTATTAGATTAGGTGTAATTCTTTTTTGTTTTTGATAATTTTGTTTGTTATTGTTCGTAATTTAGTGTTTGTTATTTTTTGTAATTTAGTATTTTTTATTTTTTGTAATTAGATGGTTTGTAATTTTTATAGTAGTGTTAGGATTTTTTTAATGTGTAATATAGTTTATTTAATTGGTAGTTAGTTTAATTTTAGTTTAATAGTTATATTAGTTTAATTGTTAGTTTAAACTTAGTGTTTTTAATTTGACAGGTAAGTTTTAATTTAATATAAGATAGGGAAATTGTAATTTTAATATAAAGTTAGGGGGGCGTTAGGTTTAGGGGTCACTAGTTTAAATTAGTTTATTGAGATGACGATGGCTTTCGGTTTAGGGGTTAATAGTTTAATTTAGTATATTTCATTGTGGGGGGCTTGCGGTTTAGTGGTTAATAGGTTTATTATAGTGGCGGCGTTGTAGGGCTTAATAACGTTAGTATAGTGGGGGCGATGTGGGCGGATTAAGGCTTAATTATATTTAAATAGTGTTTGCGATGCGGGAGGGAGGCGGTTTAGGAGTTAATAACTTTATTATTGTGGTGACGATGCCGGCGAGCGGCGGAATAGGGGTTAAAAATTTTTATTAGTGGTGGCGATATCGGGAGCAGCAGATTAGGGGTTAATAACTTTAATATAGTATTTGCGATGCAGGAGGGCTTCAGTTTAGGGGTTAATAGGTAGTTTATGGGTGTTAGTGTACTTTTTAACACTTTAGTTATGAGTTTTATGTAACAGTTTTGTTGCGTAAAACTCATAAATACTGCTCTCAGATGTCGGAATGGATCTTGTCATTATAGGGTGTAATGCAAGCTTTTTAGCCTCACCGCAAAACTTGTAATACCAGCGCTATGGAAAAAACATTTTTAAGAGTGCAGGACTGACGTTGCATTACAGGCTAAAAGACTTGCGGTACAGCTATACCGAGAAGACTCGTAATGGCTGCGGTGCTGTTTTAACGCTGAAATTACAATTTTTTCAGCGTTAAAACCCAAACGCAAAACTTGTAATCTAGGTGAGTTTTGCTTAATTTACTAATGTATTGTGGTTATAGTCATTAAGTTTAACGAAAGAGTAAACTGGCTTATGTAATACAATATTCTTGTAAATATGGTCATTGAATAAAGCTGGTCCTAAAAAAAAAAGAAAGAGAAGAAAAATTGTGCATGTCCCACACACCTCGGAGAGGATAGGTTTGTGCAGTGCTCTAAACAATCACTGTGTAGCATTTAAAGCTGGGTAAGGCAATATGCAGAATGCCTAAGTACAGAATCTGAGCTCTAGCATCTTTAGAGAGACTGGAACAAGCAAAAATATGTTTTTTACAGCAAAAGCAAGCAAAACAAATAACCCATGTATAGTGCAATGCTGTTTCATTTTCATGAAATAATTCATTTATAGTGAATTCCGTCTTTAGTTTAATGCTAATTTAATAGAGCTAAAAGTCAATCCCTGATAACTATTGTTGAATTCAGCATGCGATTTTCATTCTATTGTTGCTAAACAGAAAGCTAAACATGCTGTGGATTTACCAGTTGTGTGTAGAGATGTGCATTCGGGTTTCAGACAAATGCAAATTCATCAGCATTTTGCTGCTTTGTCAAGTCACTACATGAACAGATAAATAAATTATTGAACTAAGTTTATTCATTCTTCCTGTTTGGCCCCAAAAGAGGTACAGGAAAGGGGGAGGGGCTTGTTTGGTAATGATGTACAGAGGGTCTTACCATTCGTGTGTCCCTCATCCCCTGTCCAGTCCTGCCATAGAATTACTAATAACTGATGTTAGGGTCAGCCAGCCAGGCACTAAAAATTTGATTTTAGTAATACAGGCTTGTCCAATCAAGCCTTCACCTAGCATAGGGAGGTGGGAGACTAGAGGAGGCTCAGATATTTTTAATGACTTTGACAGGAACTATTGAAAAAGCAGTTGTATGACGTCTGTGTCATTGACTCAAATTCAATTAGAGAGTTGTATGTTCTTTTAACATTAAAATATATGTTCTATTAATTGTTAGAATCCTATAGTGTAAGCTTTTTTTGTTATAATTTGTCCATATTTGCTGTTAACATTGAAAATAATGATAACAAATCCGCATCCAAAATTAATCCAAGCTCATTGCACACATGGAGCGCAATTCGGCCGAATTGAACGTTTGGAAAAATCCTAAACAAATCTTTCAGACAAAATAAATGTTTTGGTCCGTGCACGTCTAGCTGTGTGTTTGTAGTGTAGTCATCTTCTGGTATTATAAGTACATATTTTAACATATATTTTGTGTGGAAAAAACCCCGGAAAAAAAAACATATTAATGCTGGCATTTTTACTTCTCAGAAAATACCTCAGTTTAAGTTTTTCTATTAAGGGACATACAAATGAAACATCTAAGGCTATTTAACCTCAGAATAATAGCAGGAATAAAGGTGTCATTTAATATTAAATCAAAATTGTACCTCCTTATGTGCCTTGGTAGGCAACACTTTTGAAAGGAAAAATGATGTATTAAAATGAAACTGTATTCCTGCTGTTATGCTAGTTCTGTTTTCTTCATGTACATGGGATGTCATTGGAGTATTGCTTTGTATTGGAGTAGTGCTTTGTATTGGAGTAGTGCTTTGTATTGGAGTATTGCTTTGTATTTGTATTGGAGTAGTGCTTTGTATTGGAGTATTGCTTTGTATTTGTATTGGAGTAGTGCTTTGTATTGGAGTAGTGCTTTGTATTGGAGTAGTGCTTTGTATTGGAGTAGTGCTTTATATTGGAGTAGTGCTTTGTATTGGAGTAGTGCTTTGTATTGGAGTATTGCTTTGTATTGGAGTAGTGCTTTGTATTGGAGTATTGCTTTGTATTTGTATTGGAGTAGTGCTTTGTATGGGTGCTATGGAAGACTAGTAATAGCAAGTGTGAAATTTAGGAATATGGTTCCTCTTACCTCCCCTTGCCCCTTTCATGAAGTGCATATTAGATCCTCACCTGGTGTCAAATGCTGATTACACAGATCTGTGTTACAGCATACCATGCTCTGGTTATACCGTATATGTTGCAGGGTTATGGTGAGAGTCTTGTTACAATAGTTATCCAAATCTTGAGTGCAGCCTTTAGCCAGGTAAGAATAACCGCTCAACAGGCCTAAAGGGCAGAAAAAAATACTGTTACTCTTCTTAATGAACAGCAAATTGTTATACTCCCTTTATGAAGTAATGACTAAATATGCTGCAAATCCTTACAGTCTGTGAAAACGTGCTTTTAACTATTGAGAAAAACTACAAAAGCTATGCCCTTTTCAACGTCTCAGTAATCACTTGTCCACAATACAGGATAATTTTATTGCCATTTGTTTATATTTATACATTTTTTATATTTTTAATTTTTTTTATAAATTTCTAAAAGGCATCTTGAAGTTTGCAGCAGTTGAAGCATATACTAGGAGTGCTAATTACTTCCAGCAGTTCACCATGTAGTCCGTCCCGTAGTTTTTCTTAAAATCAGAGTAAACATTTTACAGAATAATTATATATAGTCGCCCCCTTTTTAAATTCCAGCTCAAGCTACATGTTTTAAAGCTCAGCAGGGTGCAAGTTCCTGTTTGTTCTAACTACCAAGGGCTAGATTACAAGTGGAGCGCTATATATACATTGCTTTCATAAAAGCAATATTATCGCTCCATTTTGTAATACCAGCGCACGATAATGTGCGCTGGTATTACAAGTTCACAGCAAGGTGAATGCAACCTAATGTTTGCATCTCTGGGAAGCATTGCGCTCACAAGAGCGTGCTTCTATACACTCCTATGGGAGCCTCATTCTGATGCCGTCAGGGACGGCATCAGAACGAAGCATTGCGCTCACAAGAGCGTGCTTCTATACACTCCTATGGGAGTCTCATTCTGATGCCGTCAGGGACGACATCAGAATTTCAGCACCAGTTAAGGGGTAAGTCGCGCAGGAATGGCTCCCATATATATATATATATATACACTATTAACACATAAATATATATGTCTATAAGCATATGCATATATTTCCTGGGAACACACAGTTCCCATAGACTGCAATATAAAGGCACTTTTCAGTGCCGTTTTTTTCTAACACCCCACTCCCACCCCCAAAATTCTGCCTAGTGCAGTAAATTTATTAAAAAAATAAATATGCTGCCATATTTATTTTTTAATGAGCTACACTAGACAGTATTTTGGGGCTATTTGGGGCGCATTTATAAAATTAACCAGAGATCCGATCCAGCCACTTGTAATGACTAGTTAATTATTGCACTCCCGCAAATGGGCAAATTTTCCCGTATGGGGGAGCGCAATACTTTAGCGCTCCACTTGTAATCTAGCCCCAAGCCTTTTCTGTGTGTCTGAGGTTTGTGCATGTATTATAATAAACAGTAGCAAAATGAAACATATTGAGATTACAAATTGCTATCTATCATGCTGTGAAGTGGGATTTGCAGCAGGTCTGGCTACAGCACTACTGTACCTTATGAAAGGCAATCAGGAAGCAAGGCCAGAGATGGCTGCCCAGATTGCTTAAAGGGCCACAAAAAAATGTCATGCTCTAATTCGTTAGAGCATATCATTTTAAGACTATTGACCCTGCACTGCTTTATTTTTACCCCCCACAAAGGGGTTAGTAGAAGTACCACTCTATACCTGTAGAGCACTAGTCATGCAACTAGTGCTGCTGATTGGATCAGCAGGGTTTTCTGTTCAGGACCTACAGTGCTCTGTGGGTCCAGAGTGGCACTTCTACTGTGTGTTTAACCCCTTTGCAGGGGTTGAACACATAGTCGTGCAGGGTCAATAGTTTTGAAATCACATACTCTAACGAATTAGAGCATGTCCTTTTTTCGATTATTATGGCCCTTTAAAGGTATCAGACCCTGGCAAAGTTTCTGGATTGTCTCTAGTGTATCCCATAGGTGCAGCTCTTCACTTAGGCCCAGATATTCAAAGGTTCTCCAGCTTGGAGAGAAATTGTAGATTAGACTTCACAAAGGCTGAACTCATTGAACTTTAAAAAGAAAAAGGAACGGAACTCTCCAGCACGACGAGATCTATCTAATTTATTTTTAAGCTTTGTATTTACATTAAGCCACTAATCAGAAACCTCTTAATAAATTAATTTGTAATGTATAATTTATGTATATTATTATGAGGTTTTATGCCACAGGGTAAGAGCAAGAAGAACACAATTATCAAGTAATTGTAGGAAAGCATACGACTAAAAAAAGATTGTTCTTCGCTGTGTAGTGAGTAATATGATACTGCTTTAAAAAAGTGTCAGCAGAGATAGTATGTTACAGCTATATAATTTCATTCATACTTAATCTTTATTTGTTTACAAAGACATTCATTCATACAAACAACGTTGGCTAAGATTAAAAACACTTAAACCAGAAAGATTAGCCAATATGCGATTATCTTAAGCGAGTAAATAAAATGACTACTGCAAAAGACAGAAGAAGAAACAAATTATCTGCTAAACCCCTTCAATCCAGGGGCTACTTTAATATTACACTTGTAATCTGAAATGCTGAGAGTCAAATGATACTAATATTGGATATAAATGAAATCATTACTGTAAGTTAAGCTAATTAAAAGTAGGAGAGACAGAGCTTCCCCTGGTGATCCCTGATGCACGTTTCACAAGAACGCTTCCTCAGAGGGAGTGCGGACCGCCGCTGTGTCAAAGTATTTACACGTATGCAAATCCCACCCCCAATTTCAATTGGTGCTATGCTGAAGACTCCTCCATTTGGATTGGTGACAGATTGCTGTCATTCTATGTTACTGGCCAATCATATTAGTGGTTTGTATTACAAGACAACGTCAAAGTGATCAAAGTTTGTGAGCCTATCCTGGCTCAATGATGTATGTCAGTCTCAAATGATTGGGCGATCAATATTTACATGTCAAATACGAGTTGATACAATTTTCAGATGCTAGATGGTATTATTAAAGATACACATAAATGGATACATTATTCCAAATACTGCTTTTATTATGAGGCTATGTTTATAACCATTATGCAAGTTATCTGAATTGAATGGTACTGTGTCATCATTAGAATAGAAACAAGTTTGTCACATTACAAAAAAATTTAGATTTAGAAAAATGATTGCTATAAAGACAATTGTGTGTGTGATCTGCAGACAGCTTAGGATGTTAAGTCGCTGTTATCACAGCAGCCAGTCACCTCTTCATATAGAATCTGATCAATGTGATGCACATCATTACATATGCTGGTCGATCTTGTACTAATTTCATGGGTTGAATACTGATAAATGGGCCATATATATGATCAAGTTATATTAATTAATCTATAATAACTAAATTAAAATGAAAAATAATAAAAATAAAATTAAAAGACAAGTGATAAAAAGGTCCATATAAGAAATAATGGTTATAATAATGTGCATAAATGCTAATATTATTATATGTAAGAGGGAATAGGAATGAGGTGTCATGTAAAAATGACACCAAGTAGTGAGTGAATATTGAGTGAAAATAAAAGAAAGATGTGAAAACATGGGGTAATATGAGTGTGTGAGAGTAAGTACACATATAAGGTGAAAAAATAATGTGAAATGCTGAATTATCACTGTTTATTCTAAATTTGATGTCACAAATAAGTTATTAACCTTTTAAAGCCGTTATGCCGTTCCATTCCGTCATAATTAGACTGGGCTTTAAAGCCGTTATGACGGAATGGAACGTCATAACTAACGGCTGTCCTGAAGCCTTCTGTGCTTCAGGGATTTAATCGCGGTCTGGAGGGCGTTCCTAGGATTGTAGGGACGCCCCCCAGATGCGATCCAATAATTGAAATCTCGCGATCGTATGCACGATCGCGTAGTTTCAATTTGTCTACATCGGAACAGTTGTTTCGATGTAGGCACTTTAACCCTGTCACGAAAGGGTTAAAATAAAAGAGTAGGGATTATAAATAAACAAAAAAGTTATTATAGACATTCATACCATGTGGTTTTACAGAATTCAGTAAATAAATCCATTTGCACTCCATTTTCAGCAGTGATTTTTCCACATTGCCCCCTCTAATGCCAAGGGAGGCCTTTTTGATGACTGTGGATTTTAGGCATATTATACTACTATTGTGATGTTGCTGAAAGTGTTTGACAACAGATGTCAGTTTTTTGCCATTTAGTTCATGTCTATTGGCATTTTTTTTTTGTGTTTAAATAATTTTTATTAGAATAGGGTTCACTAGGTTACAACAAATCAAAATGTAAATTCTTGACATATTAGACAAATAAGCAATAATACAGTATTATCAGAATAAGCATTGTCAAACAACAGTAAACCAGTGGCCCAGCTTTTTTGTGGGTGGCGAGGGGGGGGGGGGAGGTAGGATAAATGAGGGATAAACAAAAAAGGGAAGTATAAAGACTGTTAGGAGAGGAATGGAGAGAAAGGGGAGACATTCTGAATTCAATGAGTTGAGTTAGTACTGCACAGCTCGGTGATTTGCTCAAGGTGGCTTATGGGGATCGGAATGTGCGCTCAAGGGAGCCAGGGGTCTGGGGTAGGGGAGGGGAGAAAATCAGGTCATACACTGACAGGTTTGTACATGTAGAGTTGATAGCTTAAAGTGATGGTTTTATGTTCTTAACTAACAGCCAATAGTTGGTATGTTTGCTTTTTTAATGTTTAATTTTTAGTACTTAGTTTTTAAACCCAGTAAACGATTCAGAGTGTTCTTCTATTGGTTCCTAAACTGCTTTAAGGGGTACTATGAGGTCTTTGCTCCCAGATAAATTGTACATTAGTTATCATCTCTTGTTTACCTAGGTAGCAGTAGTGCATTTTTTCTAGCAGTATCACATGATTAACCTCAGCTATCCATTGGGCTATTGTGGGAGTTTCTGTTGATTTCCATAGCCTGGGGATTAATCTCTTGGCACATGTCAGCATTTTTAAGAAAAGCTTTTTTCTATAGGCGCAATGGAGTTTTGGAGTATGGTTAAGGAGAATGATGTGAGGGTTTAGTGTGATTTCTATGTTTAGCGTTTCGCTCATCAGTTTAGCCACTTGTTGCCAAAATATGGTTAGACTCGAGCAGGACCACCAGACATGTGCCATGGTGCCCGTCTCGCCACACCTTCTCCAACAGCTAGAAGAGGCCGTCGGGTAGATAACCCGCAGGCGGTGTGGGGTCAGATACCAGCGGGCCATGATTTTATAATTTAGTTCTGATAACAAGAGGGAGGTTGAGGAGGCGTGTGTGTTACGGAAACAACGTTTTAAATCTTCATCGTCTAGGTCATACGGTATTTCCTCAGACCACCTATCTAGGTAGGAAGGGCGTGTCTCAGGAAATTTATTCCTAAGGATTTTATATGCTATGGACAGGTGTGCTCTCGTGATAACAGGATTGGTACATAGTTGCTCAAATGCGGTTAGTGGTCTAAGGATATCTCTCTTGTATGGGTTGTTATGTATAGCGTGCCTAATTTGCAGGTATGCATACCAGCTATGAAAGGGGGGCCCTAGTTCTTCTTCTAGTACAGTTCTGTCTTTTATGCCCATTGGGCCTACAAAAAGGTATAGAGGAAGGTTCTGCAAGTGTCTTACTGGGTTAGTGTGAGTAAATCTACTGTGTTGTAGAAACAAATGATTGTGAAGTAGTGGGGTAAGTGGAGAAATTACAGTCGATACACCTTTGGTATGCAATATGACATAATCCCACACTTCGAGTGTAGCTCTAATGTATTCATTACGCTGTGTCAAATGTGGTCTAGTGGCTTTAGGGAGCCAGGGTAAATCTCTCATGTGTCTGGTCTGTGTTAAGTGTCCCTCTATCTGTACCCATAATTTTGCTGGAAGTGCGTGATTCCAAGAAATGATCCTTGCTAAATGTGCTGCTCTGATGTAGTTGGTGATATTAGGAACATTGAGACCCCCGTCCTCTTTGCTAAGGTATAATGTGTTCTGTGCCACTCTTGGGCGTTTGTACGACCAGATGAATGAATTAATTAGCTTTTGTTGTGTCTTGAGGTATGAGTTTGGGAGAGCCAGTGGAAGTGTTTGGAAGATATATAGGTATTTAGGAATGATCATCATTTTAACTGTGTTAATTCTTCCAAACCAGGACAAATGTCCCTGTGAGTGCCACTTTTCCAGTAAGCTCTTGGTGCGCGATTGGAGTGCGAGGAAATTGTCTGTAAAAAGCTTGTCAGTATCATATGATATAGCTAATCCTAAGTATTGAAGTTTATCAGTTATGCTAAACCTTCCTATGTGCGCTAAATTTTCAACTTCTTGTGATGCTAAGTTGATCGGCATAAGGCCAGACTTATCCATATTAATAGAAAAGTTAGAGACTTGTTTATAGTTCTCCAACGTATCGAGAAGTGCTGGAAGTGTGGTCGACGGTGATTTTAAAGTGAAAATCACATCGTCCGCGAACAAGAGGCATTTCTGGTCTATGTCGCCTAATTTTATGCCTTGGATATGTGGGTTATTCCTCACTTGTATTGCTAAAATCTCTACTGTTAATGCAAATAGCAAGGGTAGAGTGGGCACCCTTGCCTTGTGCCATTCGATATAGGGAACGATTGGGAGGTGACATCATTAATCTTAACTCTAGCGCTTGGGTTATGATATAGGGCCTGTATTCTCTTAATGCAGTGATTTTTAACCTTTTTTTTGCCGTGGCACACTTTTTTACATTAAAAAATCCTGTGGCACACCACCAACCCAAAATTTAAAAAAAATCACACATTGTAGCCTAATACAGCATATATATATACACATACACACAAACACACACATACTGTATGTATTGTGCTGTTATGCCATGCCTCCTACAAACTACCCCTGCACTGGGAGTAAAAGACAAGCAAAGTTTAAAAAATATGTCACACTGTTGTCAGTCTGCCGTGGCACACCTGAGGATCTCTCACGGCACACTAGTGTGCCATGGCACACTGGTTGAAAAACACTGTCTTAATGAACGTTTCGGAGAAGCCAAACTTCGACAGGGTGGCCCACATGAATTGCCAGTCCACCCTGTCGAAAGCTTTCTCCGCGTCAGTGGATAGTAGGAACATCGGAGTATGGTTGTCACGGGCAAATTGCAAAGTATGGAGCAGTCTTATAGAGTTATCTTTGGCCTCCCGTCCTCTAATGAAGCCCACCTGGTCCGGATGAACTATTTTAGGCAGAACTGTATTTATGCGGTTCGCTAGGATTTTGGCGTATAGTTTCACATCTATATTAATGAGTGATATTGGCCTATAGTTGCCTACAATATCTGTAGCTTTATTTGGTTTCGGGATCACAGTTATTAATGCCTCTAATAAAGTGCTAGGGAAAACTTTACCTCGGTCTATGTCTGAGAAGAGTGAACAGAGATGAGGGCTTACTTGCTCTTGGAGGAGTTGGTATAGTTTTGCGGTAATGCCATCCGGACAAGGGGACTTCCCACCAGGTAGTGATTTAATTACCAGGACAACTTCTTTTAATGTAATAGGGGAATCTAATATTTGCCTGTCGTCTTCTGTAAGGGCGGGCGTAGGAATGTCCGCTAAGAAGGAGTTCAGCTTGTGTTGTGCATCCAGCGCTGGGTCTTTTGTTATATTGTATAGGTTTGTGTAGTAGGAAATAAACTGGTTTGTGATCTCCTCAATTTTAGATGTGTGTTTATCTGATGCTACTTTAAGAGATTTAATAAAAGTAGAGTATTTCTGCTTTTTAAGTGACCTGGCTAGCATTCGACCTGCCTTGTTGCTGTCCGCAAAGAATCTAGATTTAGTTGTGAGGGCTCTCATATGCGCTCTTTGTGTTAGAAATTTGTTTAGGTTTTCTCTTGCTTCATTTAAGTCAGCGAGCTTAGCGGTGGACTTTGGATCAGCTTTATGCAAAGTTTCTTGCACGGTCAATGCAGAGGTTAACTCAGAGAATTGAGTCGTATATAATTTTTTCTGCTTGGCGTTGTGTTTTATTAGGATGCCACGTATGTAGCATTTATATGCCTCCCAGTTGTTCGCGGACGACGTGTCCTCTGGTTTGTTCAGGGAGAAGAACTCCTCTGATGACGCTCTGAGCTCATCTACTACCTCCTGGCTAGTAAGCAAGGAGTCATTAAGTTTCCAATTTAATGTGTTGCGAGTCCTACCTGTCCATTGGAATGTTGTAGTAACCATACTATGGTCGGACCAAGTTGTGTGGGTTATTTTGGAGTGTATCATGTTCGAAAGGAGAGCTTGACTGCTCAGGATGTAATCTAATCGAGAGTATGAGTGTTGCGGGTGGGAAAAAAAGGTATAGTCCCTCTTAGTTGGGTGTGCTATTTTCCAGGTATCAAAGAGGTTTATGGATTGTAGGGCCATATAATTATTCCTTAGGGTGTTTTTACGTAAGTATGATCTTCCTGTTGAGGTGTCTAATGCAAGTTGCATGGGGAAGTTGAAGTCTCCTCCAAGTATAATCGGGCCTTTAGCATTGTCTATAAGAATGTTAATTACTGATTTATAAAAGTGAATGGTAGGTTTGTTTGGGGCGTATATGTTGGCAAAAGTTGCCGGGGTTCCGTAGCAAAGTCCAACTAGGACAAGTATCCTGCCTTCCTTATCTACGTACCTCTGCAAGAGTTCAAAGGGAGTATTGCGTCTAAATGAGATGCACACTCCATTTTTTCTATTTGGACCTGAGTTACAATAGTGCTGGTCAAAGTATCTCTTGGATAAGGTGGGTTCTTTGTGTCTAGTGAAATGGGTTTCCTGGGTCATTACTACGTCTATTTTCCTCTTGTAGAAGTCATGGAAGGCTATGGAGCGTTTCTCAGCCGAGAGGAACCCCTTAACATTTTGAGTTGCAATTTGGAGTGTGCCCGCTCTGTTGTTAAGCTTTTGGGCCATAGTGTGGTAAAAACGATGTACTATGATACTGAAAAAGAGCTAATCTAGTCTAGTCAGTGTACTGGCTTGAGTTAGAGCAATGAAGGTGCAGTGTATAGGAGTGTGGGTATTGGTAAAAGGGTGTAAGGGGGGAGACAGCTGTGGGAGAGTTAGGGATTGAAATAAAAATAAAAATGAGGGGAATCTATGGGGTGGAAATGCTGGGGTAGAATCTGCAGTTCAGAGTCCGCAATCTGAGCTCCAAAGTGCAGGGACTAACAATTAAGGTCTGTGGTTGTAAGTTCTAAGTTGGGGGCTTTTTTACAGACCGGGTGTCTAGGTGCTTTTGTTAAAGTTCGGTAATGCGGCTATTGTTTAATGGGAAGTATTTAGCTTAACGTGGAGCTAGCTAGTGCAGTACTTTAATCATGGCCCTCGGTCGCTTTTTGGGTACTATAGGGGAATGGGACGTCATAGTGACGTACTTTGCTCCGTAGGGCAAAGATAACAATTTTAAGATGTTTGGTTATATATCAAGATTTGGTATATTTCTTCGTTACCAGGAGCTTATGTGTTGTATGGAGCTGTCCCGTTTTATACATAGAAGATTATAATAACAGATATAACAGTTAGGTGATTATAGCAAACAATGGCAACAATAATACAACAGAGTTAGATAACAACGTCTCCTTAGTGAAAACTTTTGTTTTTTTTCCCTTTTTTTTTAAAAAAAAAACTAGAGTTCTATAAGTAGAAACACATGTATTAATTCAACATAAGAAAACCAACATTCATTTCAGATCACATTATTAAATAATACGTTTATACAATGTGAGGTGTCTAGATGTTAAGGCAGATTAGTTGGGTCTAAGACCAGTTTGAGATCTAAGTAACTATGGTGGAAATCTATATGAGCTAGGCTAAGAGGTCGCCCTTCTAACAGCTGTATATATACTCAGCCTAGGAACACTATATATACATAAAAGTCTCTTATTGGGCAGTTCAGCCTTTTATGTTATATGAGCAGCATGACTAGGGGCACAAATGGGTAATCAAAAGTACTTATCCAATTGAGTCTGTGTCCATTGTGTCAACCTCCGCCTGTAGTAGTTGTCTTCTTTTGTTCTGTTTATTTAGCAGGTCAGGGTTTGGACGCCTTTGTGATTTAGGGCTACCCTGGATTTTCTGGTTCTCTTTTTGTGATTGGGAGTCTGCAGTAGGGGGCTGTGGAATGTTCATCATGTTGCAGAATCTGTTTATTTCTGATATAGAGGTACACTCTATCTTCTTGCCATTTTTCATTGATATTACTGACGTGGGGAAACCCCATCTGTAGGGGATACGTAGTGATCTTAAATGGGATGTTAGAAACTGAAAGTCTCTTCGTTTTTGTAATGTTCTCACCGATAGGTCTTGGTAAACCTGGATTTTGTGGCCCTGGAAACTTATAGCTTGTCGTTTTCTGGTGTCTTAGAAAATGGAGTTCATTCAGCAGAGGGGGCTGTTACTAGTGGTGTTCCTCAGGGGTCAGTTCTGGGGCCTGTTTTGTTTAACATATTTATCTGCGATATCAGCAAAGGGCTACAGGGGAAAGTATGTCTCTTTACAGATGATACAAAAATTTGCAACAGAGTGGATGTTCCAGGGGGGGTAGGCAAAATGAGAAGTGATATACAACAATTGGAGGATTGGACAAATGACTGGGGTCTAAAGTTTAACACAGCAAAGTGTAAAATAATGCATTTAGGGAAGAAAAATCCAAATGTTAATTACAGACTCAATGACACTTTACTGACTGTTACAGACGAGGAACAGGACTTGGGAATTATTATTTCAGATGATTTAAAACTTAGTAAACAATGTAGTAATGCAGCGAGTAAGGCTAGCAGAATGCTTGGATGTATTGGTAGAGGTATTTGCAGCAGAAATAGTAAGGTTCTTATGCCACTTTATAGATCATTAGTTAGGCCTCAT
This sequence comes from Bombina bombina, assembly GCF_027579735.1. Taxonomy (NCBI): domain Eukaryota; kingdom Metazoa; phylum Chordata; class Amphibia; order Anura; family Bombinatoridae; genus Bombina; species Bombina bombina. Next base: position 229,223,473 of record NC_069506.1, on the reverse strand, counting down.
CTTGAGTATTGTGTGCAGTTCTGGAGGCCATATCTTCAGAAGGATATTAACAAACTTTAATCTGTGCAAAGGAGGGCTACCAAAATGGTACATGGTCTAAAAAATAAAACTTACCAGGATAGGCTCAATGACCTAAATATGTATAGCTTAGAGGAGAGAAGGGAAAGAGGTGATATGATAGCAACTTTCAAGTACATTAAAGGGTTTAGTAAAACTGAGGCTGTGGGTATTTTACATAAAATGGAAAATTCAAGAACAAGGGGTCATAAGCTCAAGCTAAAGGGTAGTAGATTCAGAAGTAATTTGAGGAAGCACTTCTTTACAGAAAGAGTGATTGATTTATGGAATAAACTTCCTCAAGAGGTAGTAGCAACAAACACTGTGGGGGACTTTAAAAATGCATGGGACAAGCATAGGGCTATCCTACGAACTAGATAAGTTTATACTGTTAGGTAAGGTCGGGCAGACTTGCTGGGCCTATGGCTCTTATCTGCCGTCAATATCTATGTTTCTATGTTTCTATGTTTCTATGTTGTAGAGCTCTTCCTTTTGTCTGTAGTTCTGAAAATGTACTACAATGTCTCTAGGCGGGGAGTCATCTGGGGGTTTTGGACGGAGAGCACGATGTGCTCGATCAAGTGGAATAATGGAATCTTCTGAGGTCTCCTCTCCCAGTATTTCTGCAAACAGGGCCTGTAGATAATCCTGGAGTTCGTTGTTTAGAACTGACTCTGGGACCCCCCTAAAGCGCAAATTACCTCTTCTTGAACGATTTTCCAAATCGTCAATTTTGTCTTCTAATTCATTTATGTGTTGGGATTGATGTGTTTGATTTGCTGCAATTTTTGCTATTTTTTGCGCCATCACATATTCGTGCTCCTCTAATGAGTCGACTCTGTGGCCAAGGTCATTCATTTCCTTTTTCAAGTCAGCGCATTCGTCTCTGATGCACGACTTTACTTGCTCGATCAGGGCCACTATAGCCTTGTAAGTAATAGGGGGGTCATTCTCTAGTTCTTGCTCTGTGGGTGGTAAGCAGATAGGGGCAACCAAGGTGTCAATGTGGTCGCTATTGGTGGGAGCTTGTGGTGCGTTCACTGTTGTTTTTTGTACTGTCTGATCCATTTGTTTAAAGAACTCATGTACCGCTCCCTGAGTGACCTGCGGAGGTTTAAGAGCCTTATCCTGCCTGGTGTTTTTCCTCTGTGACATATTGTCTTGCTGTTGTTTTGGAAAAGTCCTCACTAAGCGGCCAGAGACCTCTGTACCCTCCGGGGAATTTACCCTCACAGGGTGATCACGGAGAAGGAGAGTTGGGTATGATCCGTCACCACGACGTGTGACAGGAAAAGGAGTAGGGGTACAGGGTATAGATAGATACGTGACCAACTCTAATAAGGCCTAGAAGACTGCAAGAATCTGTTTTAGAAACGTTCTGTAAGTTAGGTAGAGATTTTGTGAGAAGAGGTGTTTCTTGCTTATTGCGTGGCTTAAAGCTAGCAGATTCCAGACACTGTAGTGTTTCACAAGATGTTTCGTTCGGTGTCGGTATCAAGTATATCTCCTTATGAAGCTTTAGTAGTGTGTTAACATTGTCCCAGTATATCTATTGCGCCATTTCACTTCAATCAGTCACTTTCAGTTAGCCCAGAAAAAGTTTCTGCTATGCGGGTCTAACAACTCCTCTAGCTTGATAAAATGTCTCTACCAGTAAGGCAATGTGGTGTTCTTTGTTTCACAGTGGGCCCATGTGTTCAAGTGAACAGAGTGGCATTACTTATCTCCATATACTTTATATACGTTGCATACTTTACATACGTTACCGCGACCGGTAGTCTCCGTATATCAGCGGTGTGTCGTAGCTGTCTCCTTGGGAGACTGTGAGTCTGCTGCCTGTTGCCGATAGTGACCCCGTCTAGGGAACTAGAAGCTTGTGAGTTCAGCTCGGAATCATCCGCAGGCATGCACAGTAGTTCAGCTTACGTCCCACGCGGCAAGTGTCATGCTCTCCGTGTTAGGCCGCAGTTCCTTCTGGTTGTGCCGGGATTCAGTGTTTTACTCGGCTGTTTGAAGGGTCACGTTGTAATGTCGGCTGGGGGTTCCGACTAGATTCTCCGCTGTGTTCTCACCAAATAAAGCATTTTGTGCCGCTTTTAGTGTCAAAGGCACCCAGTCTGTACACGGAGCCTCAGTACAGTGCGGCCATCTTAGTCGGCCGTTCGCTCCGCCCTCGTCTATTGGCATTTTTTATGTTGTTAGCATGCTCAAGAATGCAGACTCTTACTTCACGTGTTGTCATACCGACATAGGTCATTTTGCAAGAACAGTATAAATGTGAAAAAGGGTAAAGTGAGATTGTAAAGTATAGTCCTTGCATGTTTTGTCAGTGATATTTTTGATTTTCAATGCATATTTACAGGCAGAGCCTGTTCCATAGGGTTACATGCCTGGGTCAGTGTCCTTTTGTACTAAGTGACTGGTGACAAATTTATCTTTTAGACTTGTAGGTCTCCTGTATCCTACAGAGATTCTATCTCCTATAGTCCAATTTAATGTTTCATCATTCTGTAATATTTTCCAATGATCATTAATGATCGTGATCACTTGTGTCATTTGGGGATTATAGGTAGTTATTAATCTCGTGTATGCATCATTAGATGTTTTGTCTTTGGGGACTAATAATTGTTCTATTGTAATGTGTAGTGCTTTGTATTTAGCTCTTTTAACAGATGTTTGCTATATCCACTTGTGATCAGTCTCTGCATTAAATCTTTACATTCTGCCAAATATGTTTCTTCGCTAGAGCAGTTACGTCTGAGGTGCAAAAATTCCCCATATGGGATAGTCTTTAAAATGCAAGGTGGATGTGCACTAGAATTATGTAACATTGTATTGGTGGGTGTTTCCTTTCGTTAAATTGTTGTATTGATAAATCCATTTGGATTTTTGTATATTGTTAAGTCCAGAGAGGAGATCTTTTTTTTCATAAATGATCATTGGAAAATATTACAGAATGATCAAACATTAAATCGGACTATAGAAGATAAAATCTCTGTAGGATACAGGAGACCTACAAGTCTAAAAGATAAATTAGTCACTAGTCATTTTGTACAAACGTCAAGAAAAAAAGGACACTGACCCAGGCATGTACCCCTGTGGAACATGCTCTGCCTGTAAATATGCACTGAAAATAAAAAATATCACTGACAAAACAGGCAAGGACTATATAGAACTATAGGAGTAGTGTATTCATTATACTGTTCTTGCAAAATGACCTATGTCGGTATGACAACACGTGAAGTAAGAGTCTGCATTCTTGAGCATGCTAACAACATAAAAAATGCCAATAGAGATGAACTAAATGGCAACAAACTGACATCTGTTGTCAAACACTTTCAGCAACATCACAATAGTAGTATAATATGCCTAAAATTCACAGTCCTCAAAAAGGCCTTCCTTGGCATTAGAGGGGGCAATGTGGAAAAATCACTGCTGAAAATGGAGTGCAAATGGATTTATTTACTGAATTCTGTAAAACCACATGGTATGAATGACTTTAATAACTTTTTTGTTTATTTATAATTCTTCCTCTTTTATTTTTAATAACTTCTTATTTGTGACATAAAATTTAGAATAAACAGTGATAATTCAGCATTTCACATTATTTGTTCACCTTATATGTGTACTCTCACACACTCATATTACCCCATGTTTTCGCATCTTTCTTTTATTTTCACTCAATATTCACTCACTACTTGGTGTCATTTTTACATGACACCTCATTCCTATTCCCTCTTACATATAATAATATTAGCATTTATGCACATTATTATAACCATTATTTCTTATATGGACCTTTTTATCACTTGTCTTTTAATTTTATTTTTATTATTTTTATTATTTTGTATTTAATTATAGATTCATTAATATAACTTGATCATATATATGGCCCATTTATCAGTATTCAACCCATGAAATTAGTACACGATCGACCAGCATATGTAATGATGTGTATCACATTGATCAGATTCTATATGAAGAGGTGACTGGCTGCTGTGATAACAGCGACTTATCATCCTATGCTGTCTGCAGATCACACACACAATTGTCTTTATGGCAATCATTTTTCTAAATCTAAATTTTTTGTATTGTGAGAAACTTGTGTCTATTCTAATGATGACACAGTACCATTCAATTCAGATAACTTGCATAATGGTTATAAACATAGCCTCATAATAAATGCAGTATTTGCAATAATGTATCCATTTATGTGTAGCTTTAATAATACCATCTAGCATCTGAAAATTGTATCAACTCGTATTTGACATGTAAATATTGATCGCCTAATCATTTGAGACTGACATACGTCACTGAGCCAGGATAGGTTCACAAACTGTGACCACTTTGACGTCTCATAATACAAAACACTAATATGATTGGCCAGTAACATAGAATGACAGTAATCTGTCACCAATCCAAACGGAAGAGTCTTCAGCATAGCAACAATCGAAATTGGGGGAGGGATTTGCATATGGGTAAATACTTTGACACAGCGGCGGTCCGCACTCCCTCTGAGGAAGCGTTCTTGTGAAATGTGTGTCAGGGGTCACCAGGGGAAGCTCTCTCTCTCCTACTTTTAATTAGCTTACCGTAATGATTTAACTTATATCCAATATCATTTGACTCTCAGCAGTTCAGATTGCAAGTGGATTAAAGGGGTTTAGCAGATAATTTTTTCTTCTTCTGTCTGTTGCATTAGTCATTTTATTTACTCGCTTAAGATAATCGCATATTGGCTAAGTGTTTAATCTTAGCCAACGTTGTTTGTATGAATGAATGTCTTTGTAAACAAATAAAGATTATGTATGAATGTAATTATATAGCTGTAACATACTATCTTTGCTGACACTTTGTTAAAGCAATATCATATTACTCACTACACAGAGAAAAACAATCGTTTTTTAGTTGTATGCCTTACTACAATTACTTGATAGTAAAATAAAAATGACATGCTCTAATTTATTAAAGCATGTAGCTAACAACTCTGCAAGTCAAAGTGTTTAATTTCTTCAAAATGGTTAAACACATAGTTTAAGTATCACACAGGAGCTGTAGAAAACTGCTGGTCCCAAGCAGAAACTGCCACTGACCAAATCAGCAGTGGTAATCACATGACCTGGCTGTGCAATTGCTACTGGTGATTTGGTCAGCAGCGGCTTCTATAATGGGATATCTAAATATGATTTCTAGGTTCTGTTATATTTTACAAAAGCAAAAAGAATCTAAAATTAAATAGACATTTATGTGAGATAAAATGGTAGGTTGAAAAAAAGCCACCTAACTTGGCTTAGTAACTCAGAAGTTTTACAAGCTTTTTTTTATGTAATGAATATTGTGAAGTACGTAAAATATAACTTGTAATGTTTGATCAAAGGAAGCTTCTTAAAAAAGCATCCTCCCATTTCCCTTTTAAAAATAATTTATATGAGGGTGTATCAGGTATTAAGACAAAAGCTGGTATTAACCTACAGGATATTTATTATTATTCTCTTTCTAGAGATGAACATAATATACAAGGAACAGAATATTTGGCTGGTAATACACAATTATATTGGTTGAGCTTGGTAAAGATGTTTTTTTTTTTTTAAAGCTTTTTAATAGTTTAAGGTTTTTATATAAAATGTTTAGTGATGTCTACTCAAACAACCTTGCAATATAATGGCATTATTTATTTTGCCCCCCTTATAATTTAGCTTTGAAAATTGAGCCATTTCTAATTCTCAGAACTTGGAATGCACCCTGCTGGCTCAGCAAGACTAACCCTGCTCCATATATGTAATTAATTGACTTTTCCAGATAACAACTGCAAAACAATATACTTTATACTAACTTTATGCCAGTGGCTAGCCTTGTTGTCTGTGGACTAAAGCCCAGATTGGCTCCTCCAAATAAGGCAAATGGTGGGTGGAGTTTGACTATTGAAAAACACCTGCAGTAAAAATTATATTTGGTATTTATCTTTATAATTTGCTGAATCCTTAAACAGCCATATCAGTTGAAACATTACATGCTCTAATGCTCAAATTTAAAGGAATAGTCTAATTTAAATTAAACTTTCATGATTCAGATAGAGCATGCAATTTTAATCAACTTTCTAATTTACTCCTATTACCAATTTTTCTTCGTTTTCTTGGTATCTTTATTTGAATGTGAGCTTAGGAGCCGGACCATTTTTGGTTCAGCACCTGGGTAGCACTTGCTGATTGGTGGCTACATTTAGACACCAATCAAAAAGTGCTACCCAGGGGATGAACCAAAAATGGTCCGGCTCCTAAATTTACATTCTTGCTTTTTCAAAGAAAGACACCAAGAAAACGCAAATAAATTGATAATAGGAGTAAATTAGAAAGTTGCTTAAAATTGCATGCTCTATCTGAATCATGAAAGTTTAATTTTGACTAGACTGTTCCTTTAAGACTATCATCCCTGCACTGCTGTGGGTTTAACTTTTGCAAAGGGTCTCTAAACACAGTAGAAGAGGCACTAGGGACCTACAAAGTACTGCTGGTGCTGAGCGGAAACTGCAGCTTATCCAATCAGCAGCGCTAGTTGAACATGTGAGTCATGCGACTAGCGCTGCTGATTGGATCAGAGGCGGGTTTCTGTTTCGGACCAGTCCATTTGCCAAGGTTAAACACACAGTAGTGTAGACTTGATAGTCTTAAATTTAACTAATTTGAGATTGAGTCATTTTGTTACTTTTATGGCCCTTTAATGTATGCAAGGGTTTGTTTTTTGAAGCATATGCACTCACCGTCATACGTGACAATAGAGGAGTTGCAGTACATCTGATTACTTTCACAGACTTTAGGCACTTGTTTCTCATTGGCAAGATCTGGGGAACCATAGTAATCGTAGCATTGCAGGCTGGCAGCTGAAAAAAGGAAGAGTCATTTGTCAAGGGCATTGCTTGTCCCTGGATCTGGAAACTCAATACTTAATGTTCTATATCAAACAAATTCTTAAGGTACATGCAATAATTTGGGCCAGATTAAGAATAAAGCGCTATCAGTTACGCGTGAGTGATAAGGGGTTTATCGCGGGGGTGTTTGCATGCTTCTGTTTTTTTGCTTGTATTAAAAGTTGAAAATAAATGCGATAGCTTGAGCAAGATTGAAGTTAACACGCATCAGGTTAGCGCTACTTTAGAGCTCTGGTTAACTGTTTCGCGAAACAAAAAAGTCTCACAAAACACATAATTACATTACAAAGTACAGTTACACCCATTCTAAACACTATCTACTAAAAATTATTAAGTAACATATTACACAAAAATGATAAGGGCTCAAAGATATAAGTTCTCAGTTGTTAGAAGAAAAAAAAGGCAGGCAAAGGGCTTTAACATAGAGATACATACATATTACATGTCTAAAGATGTAAATGTATATATATATATATATATATATATATATATACACACAGTATCACACAAACGTGAGTACACCCCTCAAATTTCTGTAAATATTTTATTATATCTTTTCATGTGAAAACACTGAAGAAATGACACTTTGCTACAATGTAAAGTAGTGAGGGTACAGCCTGTATAACAGTGTAAATTTGCTGACCCCTCAAAATAGCTCAACACACAGCCATTAATGTCTAAACCGTTGGCAACAAAAGTGAGTACACCCCTAAGTGGAAATGTCCAAATTGGGCACAATAAGCCATTTTCCCTCCCCGGTGTCATGCGACTCATTAGTGTTACAAGGTCTCATGTGTGAATGGGGAGTAGGTGTGTTAAATTTGGTGTTATCGCTCTCATACTCTCTCATACTGGTCACTGGAAGTTCAACATGGCACCTCATGGCAAAGAACTCTCTGAGGATCTGAAAAAAATAATTGTTGCTCTAAATAATGATGGCCTAGGCTATAAGAAGATTGCCAAGACCCTGAAATTGAGCCGCAGCATGGTGGGCAAGACCATACAGCGGTTTCACAGGACAGGTTCCACACAGAACAGGCCTCTCAGCGTCATATCCAGAGGTTGTCTTTGGGAAATATACGTATGAGTGCTGCCAGCATTGCTGCAGAGGTTAAAGGGGTGGGGGGTCAGCCTGTCAGCGTTCAGACCATACGCCACTCACTGCATCAAATTGGTCTGCATGGCTGTCGTCCCAGAAGGAAGCCTCTTCTAAAGATGATGCACAAGAAAGCCTGCAAACAGTTTGCTGAAGACAAGCAGAATGCAGACTAAGGACATGGATAACTGGAACCATGTCCTGTGGTCTGATGAGACCAAGATAAACTTATTTGGTTCAGATGGTGTCAAGCGTGTGGCGGTCCCCAGGTGAGGAGTAGAAAGACAAGTGTGTCTTGCCTATAGTCAAGCATGGTGGTGGGAGTGTCATGGTCTGGGCCTGCATGAGTGCTGCTGGCACTGGGGAGCTACAGTTTATTGAGGGAACCATGAATGCCAACATGTACTGTGACATACTGAAGCAGAGCATGATCCCCTCCCTTCGGAGACTGTGCCATAGGGCAGTTTTCCAACATGATAACAACCCCAAATACACCTCCAAGACGACCACTGCTTTGTTAAAGAAGCTGAGGGTAAAGGTGATGAACTGGCCAAGCATGTCTCCAGACCTTAACCCTATTGAGCATCTGTGGGGCATCCTCAAATGGAAGGCGGGGGAGTGCAAGGTCTCTAACGCCCAGCAGCTCTGTGATGTCGTCATGGAGGAGTGGAAGAGGACTCCAGTGGCAACCTGTGAAGCTCTGGTGAACTCCATGCCCAAGAGGGTTAAGGCAGTGCTGGAAAATAATGGTGGCCACACAAAATATTGACACTTTGGGCCCAATTTAGACATTTCCACTTAGGGGTGTACTCACTTTTGTTGCCAGCGGTTTAGACATTAATGGCTGTGTGTTGAGTTATTTTGAGGGGACAGCAAATTTACACTGTTATACAGGCTGTATACTCACTACTTTACATTGTAGCAAAGTGTAATTTCTTCAGTGTTGTCACATGAAAAGATATAATAAAATATTTATAAAAATATGAGAGGTGTACTCACTTTTGTTGGATACTGTGTATATATATATATATATATATATATATATATATATATATATATATATATATAATATTAGGTTTGATTCGCACTCCTTCACTTATTTTCCACTGACTCATTAGAGTGATCGATTTATGAGTTAATATCAGATCAGCACTGTGCTCGGGGGGAGAAAAGTTTATTGAATAGTAGATCAAGAAAGAAAATTGTGGGGAACCTAATCCTCACTATAGATCCCTTCATCCGGCACCAGAGTATAGGGTTAAATTATTAAACAACTAGCGGTTCCTATAAGGGTCTACTATCCCTTTAATTTCCTCATCACTATATTTCCAGAAATATACTTGCTCCCCTATCATTACATTACCTATATTTAAATTGCAGAGGATATTAACAATAAAATCACATATCACATAAAATCACAGAAAACAATGATTCTTATGCTCATATGGTTTATTCACTGCCAGCTTCAAGAAAATAAACATTTACAAAATAACGAACGTGGGCCCACTCTTGTGCACATAGTACTATGTCTTTATAGCAGACTTCTATGATTAAAGTTCAATTGTTAACTTCCAATATTTATTCAAAGGATTGTGTTTTCTCAATTGATATAAATCACAAGTTTCTTTCTTCAGCCATATAAACAGTCCTTGAACATGCTAGGGCTTAAATTGTTCGTGGTGCAAAAGTAAGACTTATCACTCTAGGAGTTTAAATGTTATACTGTTCATCATTTGTGTGCATGTGAGTAGTATACAAAATTTCTCTTTAAATCGTTGCTCTTTCTGTGACGCCTCAAGGAATTAGGGCTTGTATAGTTAAATTTCCGCACACCTTGCTAGGCTGTCTGTGTTCAATGTATTGCAACATAAGTAACAATTATCAAAGGCGTTACCTTTATTGTAGATCTCCAATGTATCTTTCTTTCATGTAATTAGCAAGAGTCCATGAGCTAGTGACGTATGGGATATACATTCCTACCAGGAGGGGCAAAGTTTCCCAAACCTCAAAATGCCTACAAATACACCCCTCACCACACCCACAAATCAGTTTTACAAACTTTGCCTCCTATGGAGGTGGTGAAGTAAGTTTGTGCTAGATTCTACGTTGATATGCGCTCCACAGCAGGTTGGAGCACGGTTTTCCTCTCAGCGTGCAGTGAATGTCAGAGGGATGTGAGGAGAGTATTGCCTATTTGAATGCAATGATCTCCTTCTACGGGGTCTATTTCATAGGTTCTCTGTTATCGGTCGTAGAGATTCATCTCTTACCTCCCTTTTCAGATCGACGATATACTCTTATATATACCATTACCTCTGCTGATTTTCGTTTCAGTACTGGTTTGGCTTTCTACAAACATGTAGATGAGTGTCCTGGGGTAAGTAAGTCTTATTTTCTGTGACACTCTAAGCTATGGTTGGGCACTTTTTTATAAAGTTCTAAATATATGTATTCAAACATTTATTTGCCTTGACTCAGGATGTTCAACATTCCTTATTATCAGACAGTCAGTTTCATATTTGGGATAATGCATTTGAATAAAACAATTTTTTTCTTACCTTAAAATTTAACTTTTCCCTGTGGGCTGTTAGGCTCGCGGGGGCTGAAAATGCTTCATTTTATTGCGTCATTCTTGGCGCTGACTTTTTTGGCGCAAATGTTTTTTTCTGTTTCCGGCGTCATACGTGTCGCAAAAAATGTTGGCGTTCTGGATGTGGCGTCATTTTTGGCGCCAAAAGCATTTAGGCGCCAAATAATGTGGGCGTCTTATTTGCCGCTAAAAAAATATGGGCGTCACTTTTGTCTCCACATTATTTAAGTCTCATTTTTTATTGCTTCTGGTTGCTAGAAGCTTGTTCACTGGCATTTTTTCCCATTCCTGAAACTGTCATTTAAGGAATTGCAGATAATATTTCCTTTAGTAAAGTTACATTACCTGTTGCTGTTCCATCAACATCTAATACTCAGAGTGTTCCTGATAACATAAGAGATTTTGTTTCTAAATCCATTAAGAAGGCTATGTCTGTTATTCCTCCTTCTAGTAAACATAAAAAGTCTTTTAAAACTTCTAATTTTTCAGATGAATTTTTAAATGAACATCATCATTCTGATTCTGATAATGCCTCTTCTGGTTCAGAGGATTCTGTCTCAGAGGTTGATGCTGATAAATCTTCATATTTATTTAAAATGGAATTTATTCGTTCTTTACTTAAAGAAGTCCTAATTGCATTAGAAATTGAGGATTCTGGTCCTCTTGATACTAAATCTAAACGTTTAGATAAGGTTTTTAAATCTCCTGTAGTTATTCCAGAAGTTTTTCCTGTTCCTGGTGCTATTTCTGAAGTAATTTCCAGGGAATGGAATCATTTGGGTAATTCATTTACTCCTTCTAAACGTTTTAAGCAATTATATCCTGTGCCATCTGACAGATTAGAATTTTGGGACAAAATCCCTAAGGTTGATGGGGCTGTCTCTACTCTTGCTAAGCGTACTACCATTCCTACGGCAGATGGTACTTCCTTTAAGGATCCTTTAGATAGGAAAATTGAATCCTTTCTAAGAAAAGCTTACTTGTGTTCAGGTAATCTTCTTAGACCTGCTATATCTTTGGCGGATGTTGCTGTAGCTTCAACTTTTTGGTTGGAAGCTTTAGCGCAACAAGTAACAGATCATAATTCTCATAGCATTATTATTCTTCTTCAACATGCTAATAATTTTATTTGTGATGCCATCTTTGATATCATTAGAGTTGATGTCAGGTATATGTCTCTAGCTATTTTAGCTAGAAGAGCTTATGGCTTAAAACTTGGAATGCTGATATGTCTTCTAAGTCTACTCTGCTTTCCCTTTCTTTCCAGGGTAATAAATTATTTGGTTCTCAGTTGGATTCTATTATCTCAACTGTTACTGGAGGGAAAGGAACTTTTTTGCCACAGGATAAAAAATCTAAAGGTAAATTTAGATCTAATAATCGTTTTCGTTCCTTTCGTCACAACAAGGAACAAAAGCCTGATTCTTCATCCTCAGGAGCGGTATCAGTTTGGAAACCATCTCCAGTCTGGAATAAATCCAAGCCTTTTAGAAAATCAAAGCCAGCTCCTAAGTCCACATGAAGGTGCGGCCCTCATTCCAGCTCAGCTGGTAGGGGGCAGATTACGTTTTTTTCAAAGGAATTTGGATCAATTCCGTTCACAATCTTTGGATTCAGAATATTGTTTCAGAAGGGTACAGAATTGGCTTCAAGATAAGGCCTCCTGCAAAGAGATTTTTTCTTTCCCGTGTCCCAGTAAATCCAGCGAAGGCTCAAGCATTTCTGAAATGTGTTTCAAATCTAGAGTTGGCTGGAGTAATTATGCCAGTTCCAGTTCTGGAACAGGGGCTGGGGTTTTATTCAAATCTCTTCATTGTACCAAAGAAGGAGAATTCCTTCAGACCAGTTCTGGATCTAAAAATATTGAATCGTTATGTAAGGATACCAACATTCAAAATGGTAACTGTAAGGACTATCCTGCCTTTTGTTCAGCAAGGGCATTATATGTCTACAATAGATTTACAGGATGCATATCTGCATATTCCGATTCATCCAGATCACTATCAGTTTCTGAGATTCTCGTTCCTAGACAAGCATTACCAGTTTGTGGCTCTGCCGTTTGGCCTAGCAACAGCTCCAAGAATTTTTACAAAGGTTCTCGGTGCCCTTCTGTCTGTAATCAGAGAACAGGGTATTGTGGTATTTCCTTATTTGGACGATATCTTGGTACTTGCTCAGTCTTCACATTTAGCAGAATCTCATACGAATCGACTTGTGTTGTTTCTTCAAGATCATGGTTGGAGGATCAATTTACTAAAAAGTTCATTGATTCCTCAGACAAGGGTTACCTTTTTGGGTTTCCAGATAGATTCAGTGTCCATGACTCTATCTTTGACAGACAAGAGATGTCTAAAATTGATATCAGCTTGTCGAAACCTTCAGTCACAATCATCCCCTTCGGTAGCCTTATGCATGGAAATTCTAGGTCTTATGACTGCTGCATCGGACGCGATCCCCTTTGCTCGTTTTCACATGCGACCTCTTCAGCTCTGTATGCTGAACCAGTGGTGCAGGGATTACACAAAGATATCTCAATTAATATCTTTAAAACCGATTGTACGACACTCTCTGATATGGTGGATAGATCACCATCGTTTAGTTCAGGGGGCTTCTTTTGTTCTTCTGACCTGGACTGTAATCTGAACAGATGCAAGTCTTACAGGTTGGGGAGCTGTGTGGGGGTTTCTGACGGCACAAGGGGTTTGGGAATCTCAGGAGGTGAGATTACCAATCAATATTTTGGATTTCCGTGCAATTTTCAGAGCTCTTCAGTCTTGGCCTCTTCTAAAGAGAGAATCGTTCATTTGTTTTCAGACAGACAATGTCACATCTGTGGCATACATCAATCATCAAGGAGGGACTCACAGCCCTCTGGCTATGAAAGAAGTATCTCGAATTCTGGTTTGGGCGGAATCCAGCTCCTGTCTAGTTTCTGCGGTTCATATCCCAGGTATAGACAATTGGGAAGCGGATTATCTCAGTCGCCAAACGTTGCATCCGGGCGAATGGTCTCTTCACCCAGAGGTATTTCTTCAGATTGTCCAAATGTGGGGACTTCCAGAAATAGATCTGATGGCCTCTCATCTAAACAAGAAACTCCCCAGGTATCTGTCCAGATCCAGGGATCCTCAAGCAGAAGCAGTGGATGCATTGTCACTTCCTTGGAAGTATCATCCTGCTTATATCTTTCCGCCTCTAGTTCTTCTTCCAAGAGTGATCTCCAAGATTCTGAAGGAATGCTCGTTTGTTCTGCTGGTAGCTCCAGCATGGCCTCACAGGTTTTGGTATGCGGATCTTGTCCGGATGGCCTCTTGCCAACCGTGGACTCTTCCGTTAAGACCAGACCTTCTGTCGCAAGGTCCTTTTTTCCATCAGGATCTCAAATCCTTAAATTTAAAGGTATGGAGATTGAACGCTTGATTCTTAGTCAAAGAGGTTTCTCTGACTCTGTGATTAATACTATGTTACAGGCTCGTAAATCTGTATCTAGGGAGATATATTATAGAGTCTGGAAGACTTATATTTCTTGGTGTCTTTCTCATCATTTTTCCTGGCATTCGTTTAGAATTCCGAGAATTTTACAGTTTCTTCAGGATGGTTTGGAGAAAGGTTTGTCTGCAAGTTCCTTGAAAGGACAAATCTCTGCTCTTTCTGTTCTTTTTCACAGAAAGATTGCTAATCTTCCTAATATTCATTATTTTGTACAAGCTTTGGTTCGTATAAAACCTGTCATTAAGTCAATTTCTCCTCCTTGGAGTTTGAATTTGGTTCTGGGGTCTCTTCAAGCTCCTCCGTTTGAACCTATGCATTCATTGGTCATTAAATTACTTTCTTGGAAAGTTTTGTTCCTTTTGGCCATCTCTTCTGCCAGAAGAGTTTCTGAATTATCTGCTCTTTCTTGTGAGTCTCCTTTTCTGATTTTTCATCAGGATAAGGCGGTGTTGCGAACTTCTTTTGAATTTTTACCTAAGGTTGTGAATTCCAACAACATTAGTAGAGAAATTGTGGTTCCTTCATTATGTCCTAATCCTAAGAATTCTAAGGAGAAATCATTGCATTCTTTGGATGTAGTTAGAGCTTTGAAATATTATGTTGAAGCTACTAAGAATTTCCGAAAGACTTCTAGTCTATTTGTTATCTTTTCCGGTTCTAGGAAAGGTCAGAAGGCCTCTGCCATTTCTTTGGCATCTTGGTTGAAATCTTTAAATCATCATGCTTATGTCGAGTCGGGTAAAACTCCGCCTCAAAGGATTACAGCTCATTCTACTAGGTCAGTTTCTACTTCCTGGGCGTTTAGGAATGAAGCTTCGGTTGATCAGATTTGCAAAGCAGCAACTTGGTCTTCTTTGCATACTTTTTCTAAATTCTACCATTTTGATGTGTTTTCTTCTTCTGAAGCTGTTTTTGGTAGAAAAGTACTTCAGGCAGCTGTTTCAGTTTGAATCTTCTGCTTATGTTTTCAGTTTTTTTCATTATAAAATTTAAACTTTATTTTGGGTGTGGATTATTTTTCAGCGGAATTGGCTGTCTTTATTTTATCCCTCCCTCTCTAGTGACTCTTGCGTGGAAAGATCCACATCTTGGGTAGTCATTATCCCATACGTCACTAGCTCATGGACTCTTGCTAATTACATGAAAGAAAACATAATTTATGTAAGAACTTACCTGATAAATTAATTTCTTTCATATTACCAAGAGTCCATGAGGCCCATCCTTTTTGTGGTGGTTATGATTTTTTTGTATAAAGCACAATTATTCCAATTCCTTATTTTTTTATGCTTTTGCACTTTTTTCTTATCACCCCACTTCTTGGCTATTCGTTAAACTGATTTGTGGGTGTGGTGAGGGGTGTATTTGTAGGCATTTTGAGGTTTGGGAAACTTTGCCCCTTTTGGTAGGAATGTATATCCCATACGTCACTAGCTCATGGACTCTTGCTAATATGAAAGAAATGAATTTATCAGGTAAGTTCTTACATAAATTATGTTTTTCCTCCCCTTTGAGGAATACTCACATGCACTTTCCAGTTGTCACTCTTTTTCAACCCACAACGAGTGTGTCAAGCTTTGCACCGTTTTTTTCTGAGAGCTAAATCAAACTGAGGGCAGCAGCTGAGCCCTCAATGTCACGCTAACCATCGGAAAGAAAATAACGGTGCAAAGTATATTTCTGGAAATATAGTGATGAGGAAATTAAAGGGATAGTAGACCCTTATAGGAACCGCTAGTTGTTTAATAATTTAACCCTATACTCTGGTGCCGGATAAAGGGATCTATAGTGAGGATTAGGTTCCCCATAATTTTCTTTCTTGATCTACTATATATATATATATATATATATATATATATATATATATATATATATATATATATATATATATATATATGTATGTTTATATGTGTGAACATATGTATTTATATGTGTATTTACAGACATATATACACATACAAATACATAAATACATATGTATACCTAAGTAGATGAAAACATGTTTGTGCAATATTCATATTTAATAAAGTGTTATAGTGTGTAGTTACTGTAAATATGTCACATTCCAATGTTCTGCATATGTTCTAAGTATTTACAAATAGATATTCATATATATATATATATATATATATATATATATATATATATATATATATATATATCTGTATATATCTATACCTATATATAATCATGTATTTGTATGTATATACAATATATATATATATATATATATATATATATATACACAGTATATATATATAGGAATAGATATATATGATACCAAAATACCATCAGATATATGTAGAAATATGTATTTAGGAATAAATAGAACATATTCTGCTATGTGAATAACATTGGAATGTGAAATATTCATATTTTTATGTCGAGTTAGCGCACTTGAGAATATGCAATCGGGTTTACGTGCGAGTAGGGTGTTAGGTAATTTTCCACTTTTTTTGCTCCATTGACTTCCTTGGGGGATACAATAATGTTGTTGAAATACACTAACTTTAGCTTTTTGCGTGTATCCGGTTAGCATGTAAGCAAAAATTTTTACTTTTAATGCGAGCGCTACCTGACGCTCGTAAAAAGCTTAATTCTAGCAGAGTTAAAGGGACATTCAAGTCAAAATTTAAATGCACATAGATGAATTCAATCTTTGTATAGAAACATATTTGCAATATAAATGTATCGGAAAAAATGCTTCTAGGAAAAGTTATCACTGTTATAGTGTGAAAATGTTTCTCTGCACGTGCATGTCCATGTTGATTAAAAAGTGGCACTCGTAATCTTGCCCTTTATTTTTAGACAAATTTCCTTCTTTTAAATACACATAATTGTAGTTGCACTCCGGGAACATCCTCATTCTGCTCCAGATGGGGAAATAGCTGTTGATACATAAGAATGACTTCTTGTCATTTGGTCACCAGTTGTACTCTCATCTAGAGTGGCACAGGCACACATCATTGACTATGTATTTAACCTCCTTGCAGGGTTAGAAATAAAGAATATATATATATATATATATATATATATATATATATATATATATATATATATATATATATATATATATATATATATAATTATCTAACAAAATAGCACATTATAGTAAAGTCAAAATTAAATTTTCATGATTCAGATAAAGCATGTAATTTAAATAATCATTTCAATTCCCATCTATTAAGAAAATTAGCTATATTCTCTTTTTTGAAGAGTATACCTAGGTAAGTGCAGAAATGCACTACAGTGAGCTTGTTGGTGATCGATGGCTGCACATATACCTTATATATGCCTAATGTCAATATCTGCATTGGCTCACCACTTGAGTTCTGCTAGCTCCCAGTAAAGTATTACTGCTACTGAGCCTACTCTTCAACAAAGAATACCAAGACAATGAAACAAATTTGATAAAAGAAGTAAATTGGAAAATTTTGACTTTACAGTTCCTTATCATGGTATGACAGGATATGCGTGTAGCCTTTATATGCTAGCTTTACAGTACATTTTGTCATTCTCCTCTAACGATTTATTTTAAGTACTAAGAACTAGAAGAGGCTAATGTAGAAAGATTATACATATATATATATATATATATATATATATTTATATGTTTATATATATATAAATGTTTATAAGTGTGTACATATGTAATACATATGTATTTATGCATTTGTATTTGTATACAGTAGATGCATTCACTGACATATATATATATATATATATATATATATATATATATATATATATATATATATATATATATATATATATATATATATATATATATATATATATATATACACACACACACACACATAGAAACACATAAAAACCTATGTATACATATATAGACATATATATAAGTGCATTGGAACCCTATGCAGTCAAGTAGCTAAAAATATGAAAAATCATATTTGTGCAATATTCATATTTAATAGAGTGTTTAACTGTTTATGTACTGTAAATATTTCCCATTCCAATGTTCCTCACATAGGGGAATATGTGCTAAGTTTTTTTTAAATAGATATTCCTGTATATACCTTAACTTCTATATAATCACACATATATATATATATATACACATACATACTGTATATATAAATATATATATATATATACCTGTATATATATATATATATATATATATATATATATATATATATATATATATATATACACAGTATATATATATGTATAGATATATATTTTACGAAAAAAAATCATCATATATAGATATATAGACATATTTATTGAAGAATAAATAGAATATATTCTTCTATGTAAAGAACATTGAAATTTAAATATTCATGAATCATGACGGTTTTAGCGCTTTTGAATAAACGCAGTCGGTTTAGCGAGTGAGTATGGGTGTTAGATTTGTTTGCAGTTTTTGTGCTCCATTTAAGCCTATGGGAGAATATGTTAATGTGGTTGCGATATTCAAAGTTCAACTTTTTGTGCATATCAGGTTTTTGCTCTCGTTTTACTTTTTAATTCTTTTTCAAACCTTTTTATAAAATTTTAAAAAATGGGCTATAGAATGCTAAATAATTTAGCTCTTTAAATTAAAAAAAGTGGAGTATGAACAATAAACTAACTTTACTGTTTGTTTTCTATCAGCTTCATGTGATCAGAGCATGGTTGATACTAAGTGAATAACACCTTTTTAAACGAAGTCTGCTAAGTGGAGAATATTTCACTTTCCCAGCCTTGAACCATGATTAGACACTGTCAGCCACTATACCTGCCTACTGTACAGACTAGTGACTGTCACTCACTGTATATACCTACTGTACAGACTAGTGACTGTCACTCACTATATATACCTACTGTACAGACTAGTGACTGTCACTCACTGTATATACCTACTGTACAGACTAGTGACTGTCACTCACTATATATACCTACTGTACAGACTAGTGACTGTCACTCACTGTATATACCTACTGTACAGACTAGTGACTGTCACTCACTATATATACCTACTGTACAGACTAGTGACTGTCACTCACTGTATATACCTACTGTACAGACTAGTGACTGTCACTCACTATTTATACCTACTGCACAGACTAGTGACTGTCACTCACTATATATACCTACTGCACAGACTAGTGACTGTCATTCACTATATACACCTACTGTACAGACTAGTGACTGTCACTCACTATATATACCTACTGCACAGTCTAGTGACTGCCATTCACTATATACACCTACTGTACAGACTAGTGACTGTCAGCCACTATACCTGCCTACTGTACAGACTAGTGACTGTCACTCACTGTATATACCTACTGTACAGACTAGTGACTGTCACTCACTGTATATACCTACTGTACAGACTAGTGACTGTCACTCACTATTTATACCTACTGCACAGACTAGTGACTGTCACTCACTATATATACCTACTGCACAGACTAGTGACTGTCACTCACTGTATATACCTACTGCACAGACTAGTGACTGTCACTCACTATATATACCTACTGTACAGACTAGTGACTGTCACTGTATATACCTACTGCACAGACTAGTGACTGCCATTCACTATATACACCTACTGTACAGACTAGTGACTGTCAGCCACTATACCTGCCTACTGTACAGACTAGTGACTGTCACTCACTGTATATACCTACTGTACAGACTAGTGACTGTCACTCACTGTATATACCTACTGTACAGACTAGTGACTGTCACTCACTATTTATACCTACTGCACAGACTAGTGACTGTCACTCACTATATATACCTACTGCACAGACTAGTGACTGTCACTCACTGTATATACCTACTGCACAGACTAGTGACTGTCACTCACTATATATACCTACTGTACAGACTAGTGACTGTCAGCCACTATACCTGCCTACTGTACAGACTAGTGACTGTCACTCACTGTATATACCTACTGCACAGACTAGTGACTGTCACTCACTGTATATACCTACTGTACAGACTAGTGACTGTCACTCACTATTTATACCTACTGCACAGACTAGTGACTGTCACTCACTATATATACCTACTGCACAGACTAGTGACTGTCACTCACTATATATACCTACTGCACAGACTAGTGACTGTCACTCACTATATATACCTACTGCACAGACTAGTGACTGTCACTCACTATATATACCTACTGTACAGACTAGTGACTGTCACTCACTATATATACCTACTGCACAGACTAGTGACTGTCACTCACTATATACACCTACTGCACAGACTAGTGACTGTCACTCACTATATATACCTAATGCCCAGACTAGTGACTGTCACTCACTATATATACCTACTGCACAGACTAGTGAAGGTCACTCACTATATACACCTACTGCACAGACTAGTGACTGTCACTCACTATATATACCTACTGCCCAGACTAGTGACTGTCACTCACTATATATACCTACTGCACAGACTAGTGACTGTCACTCACTACATATACCTACTGCACAGACTAGTGACTGTCACTATATACACCTACTATACAGACTAGTGACTGTCACTCACTATATATACCTACTGCACAGACTAGTGACTGTCACTATATATACCTACTGCACAGTCTAGTGACTGTCACTCACTATATATACCTACTGCACAGACTAGTGACTGTCACTCACTATATATACCTACTGCACAGACTAGTGACTGTCACTCACTATATATACCTACTGCACAGACTAGTGACTGTCACTCACTATATACACCTACTGCACAGACTAGTGACTGTCACTCACTATATATACCTACTGTACAGACTAGTGACTGTCACTATATATACATACTGCACAGACTAGTGACTGTCACTCACTATATACACCTACTGCACAGTCTAGTGACTGTCACTCACTATATATACCTACTGCACAGACTAGTGACTGTCACTCACTATATATACCTACTGCACAGACTAGTGACTGTCACTCACTATATATACCTACTGCACAGACTAGTGACTGTCACTCACTATATACACCTACTGCACAGTCTAGTGACTGTCACTCACTATATATACCTACTGCACAGACTAGTGACTGTCACTCACTATATACACCTACTGCACAGACTAGTGACTGTCACTCACTATATATACCTACTGCACAGACTAGTACCTGTCACTCACTATATACACCTACTGCACAGACTAGTGACTGTCACTCACTATATATACCTACTGTACAGACTAGTGACTGTCACTATATATACCTACTGCACAGACTAGTGACTGTCACTCACTATATACACCTACTGTACAGACTAGTGACTGTCACTATATATACCTACTGCACAGACTAGTGACTGTCACTATATATACCTACTGCACAGACTAGTGACTGTCACTCACTATATACACCTACTGCACAGACTAGTGACTGTCACTCACTATATATACCTACTGCACAGTCTAGTGACTGTCACTCACTATATACACCTACTGCACAGACTAGTGACTGTCACTCACTATATACACCTACTGCACAGACTAGTGACTGTCACTCACTATATATACCTACTGCACAGTCTATTGACTGTCACTCACTATATACACCTACTGCACAGACTAGTGACTGTCACTCACTATATATACCTACTGCACAGACTAGTGACTGTCACTCACTATATACACCTACTGCACAGACTAGTGACTGTCACTATATATACCTACTGCACAGACTAGTGACTGTCACTCACTATATATACCTACTGCACAGTCTAGTGACTGTCACTCATTATATACACCTACTGCACAGACTAGTGACTGTCACTCACTATATACACCTACTGCACAGACTAGTGACTGTCACTCACTATATATACCTACTGCACAGTCTATTGACTGTCACTCACTATATACACCTACTGCACAGACTAGTGAGTGTCACTCACTATATACACCTACTGCAAAGACTAGTGACTGTCACTCACTATATATACCTACTGCACAGTCTAGTGACTGTCACTCACTATATATACCTACTGTACAGACTAAAGACTGTCACTCACTATATATACCTACTGTACAGACTAGTGACTGTCACTCACTATATATTCCTACTGCACAGACTAGTGACTGTCACTCACTATATATACCTACTGCACAGACTAGTGACTGACACTCACTATATACACCTACTGCACAGACTAGTGACTGTCACTCACTATATATACCTACTGCACAGTCTAGTGACTGCCATTCACTATATACACCTACTGTACAGACTAGTGACTGTCACTCACTATATATACCTACTGCACAGACTAGTGACTGTCACTCACTATATATACCTACTGCACAGACTAGTGACTGTCACTCACTATATACACCTACTGCACAGACTAGTGACTGTCACTCACTATATATACCTACTGCACAGACTAGTGACTGTCACTATATATACCTACTGCACAGACTAGTGACTGTCACTCACTATATACACCTACTGCACAGACTAGTGACTGTCACTCACTATATATACCTACTGTACAGACTAGTGACTGTCACTCACTATATATACCTACTGCACAGACTAGTGACTGTCACTCACTGTATATACCTACTGTACAGACTAGTGACTGTCACTCACTATATACACCTACTGTACAGACTAGTGACTGTCACTAACTATATACACCTACTGTACAGACTAGTGACTGTCACTCACTATATATACCTACTGCACAGACTAGTTACTGTCACTATATTTACCTACTGCACAGACTAGTGACTGTCACTCAATATATACACCTACTGCACAGACTAGTGACTGTCACTCACTATATATACCTACTGCACAGACTAGTGACTGTCACTCACTATATACACCTACTGCACACTGGACTTCTGTCACCCGCTGAGCCTGCAACCTACCAGACTAGGCTGTGTCCACTACACCTGCTGGCATCCCCAGTCTATAGGCTTCAACTCATTGCTGCACCTGCGTAACTCCCACAATAGGCACTGTCACCCCTATAGGCTACCACACTAGGCAGTGTCACCCCTATTGGCTACCACTCACCACTACACCTGCGTAACTCCCACACTAGGCACTGTAACCAGGGCCGTCTTTAACACAGGGGAAAAGGGGCAGCTGCCCAGGGCCCAGTCTTTGTTGTGGGGCCCAGACTGCTGATGTCAGTTCTAACACACACAGTCCTAATACTGTCACAGTCAAAAGTTCTCTGCTTACATTTATTTGTGAGAAACTGTGCCAGACCGTGCCGGTGTCATGCCAAGCTAGTGCCATGTACTGTTTTAGGTGTGCACTGTGCAGCACCGAATGCCAAGCCCTAACTCGGCATCTAGTCAATCCCACTGCATCAGAAAAGGTCCTGCCGGGGTTACCACTGTTACCAGGTAACTGCTGTGGTGGTGGGGATTGTTCAGGGTACTGCTGACTGTAGGCGCATGCAGCAGAAAGCTGGATCGGAAGGCATGTGAGGATTTGAACATCTGTGCAGCTGCAGACACTGCTCTCTTCAGTCTTGAGGCTGTGTGACTTGTCTCACACTGTATCCATGCAGCCTTGAACAGACAGCATCCATTCTGCTTGTCCCCTTAGCCCTGCTCTTTCTGCTGTGGGCCTCAGATCAACTAACTGAAGTTTTTTAATGTAACAGTGCTTTGTAGAAAGGTGTCAGTGGGAAGAATAAGCGCACACATGCCCCTCCCCCATGCAGCATCGTCTAGTGCAGGGTGAGAGAGAAGTGAAATGTGCTTCTGTGGCTGATGTATAGTGTCATGCTGATACTTCACACATTAAGGTAAGGTTTATTTTTATAGATTTTTTTTTCTCTGTCTCAGATTTTACAGTTTCCCATAGTAGTTCTGCTGCTCCAGTCAGTAAACGTATATTTGTCTGCACCTCCATGCTTCCTCCTCAGTCTTTATCTTGCTTTGCTCCTGTTGGCTGCCCTAAATCTCTTTAACCAGCCCTAAATCTCTTTAACCAGCTAACCTCACACCAGAATCACATTTAAAAGCATCAGATTGATTGATTCGATGATCCATAGCTGATCTTGTTTTCCCCAAATGTCAGGATTCCCCCTTACAGGTCAGACACACCTCAGTATACTGCACAGTGCAGTGTGTGCTCTGTAGTGTGTGTTTGTTTGTACATGTATATGCTCTGTAGTGTGTGTGTACATGTATATGTGTATGCTCTGGAGAGTGTGTGTGTGTACATGTAAATGTGTATGCTCTGGAGAGTGTGTGTTTGTGTGTACATGTATATGTGTATGCTCTGGAGAGTGTGTGTTTGTGTGTACATGTATATGTGTATGCTCTGGAGAGTGTGTGTTTGTGTGTACATGTATATGTGTATGCTCTGGAGAGTGTGTGTTTGTGTGTACATGTATATGTGTATGCTCTGGAGAGTGTGTGTGTGTACATGTAAATGTGTATGCTCTGGAGAGTGTGTGTTTGTGTGTACATGTATATGTGTATGCTCTGGAGAGTGTGTGTGTGTACATGTATATGTGTATGCTCTGGAGAGTGTGTGTTTGTGTGTACATGTATATGTGTATGCTCTGGAGAGTGTGTGTTTGTGTGTACATGTATATGTGTATGCTCTGGAGAGTGTGTGTTTATGTGTACTTGTGTATGTTTATGCCCTGGAGAGTGTGTGTTTGTGTGTACATGTATATGTGTATGCTCTGGAGAGTGTGTGCTTGTGTTTACATGTGTATGTGTATGCTCTGGAGAGTGTGTGTGTGTACATGTATATGTGTATGCTCTGGAGAGTGTATGTTTGTGTGTACATGTGTATGCTCTGGAGAGTATGTGTTTGTGTGTACATGTATATGTGTATGCTCTGGAGAGTATGTGTTTGTGTGTACATGTGAATGTGTATGCTCTGGAGAGTGTGTGTTTGTGTGTACATGTATATGTGTATGCTCTGGAGAGTGTGTGTTTGTGTGTACATGTATATGTGTATGGTCCGGAGAGTGTGCGTTTGTGTGTACATGTATATGTGTATTCTCTGGAGAGTGTTTGTGTGTACATGTATATGTGTTTGCGCTGTATTGTGTGTTTGTGTGTACATGTATATGTGTTTGCGCTGTATTGTGTGTTTGTGTGTACATGTATATGTGTATGCTCTGGAGAGTGTGTGTTTACATGTATATGTGTATGCTCTGGAGAGTGTGTGTTTATATGGGTTAGGGGAGTTTGTTATGTTAGGCATTCCCTTGGTATTCATGAAAGTGGTAATTTTGCTGTACAGTGGCTGTCTAAACAATAAATATGTAGTAACTATCCCAAAACTGGTGAGATGCTTTTAGGGGGCCCAAAATAAATTCTTGCACCGGGGCCCTGTAGACATTAGGTCCACCACTGATTTTTACTATGTGATGCTGTGCATTGCATTCAATATTTATGTACTTACATTTTTATTTTTTTTAAAAACCAACATTTAATTAATTAGTAAATATATTAAATGAATCCACAGTGGAGTAATTTATATATTTATTTGCTTATTAGTACTGCTTAGGTCCAGTTTCACATATTGCAATTTATTTCATATTTTTTTACAATGATTAGCCCAACAGTGGATGATCCACTGCTGGGCTAATCATTTTAAAAAATATATAAAATAAATTGATTTAGCTGTTTTTTGGGATGTTGGGGTGGAGAATGAAATTTCATGGGTGGGGGGGGGGGGGGGGGCAAGAAAATGTTTGCCCAGGGTCCAGTCAATATTAAAGACGGCCCTGACTGTCACCCCTATAGGCTACCACACTAGGCACTGTCACCCCTATTGGCTACCACACTAGGCACTGTCACCCCTATTGGCTACCACACTAGGCACTGTCACCCCTATTGGCTACCACTCACTATTGCACCTGCGTAACTCCCACACTAGGCACTGTCTCCCCTATAGACTACCACTCACTGCTGCACCTGTGTAACTCCCACACTTATCACGGTCACCCACTGAACCTAATGACCTCACTGACTCTAAATACCTAAAGACAATTTGTTACTTTATTGTAAATTTCAATTAAAAAAGTACTTGTTTCAGAATGTTCTTTACCTATCTGGTCATTGTGAGCAGTTACCTGTGCACAGGATGGTGCTGTAGAGTACCCACTGGAGAGGCAGTTTCATATTTGTGCTCAGGATCTCTTCCCTCGGTTAGACTGTGGATGACTGCAGTGCTCAAGTCTCTGCACCAGAAAAGGTTTGCAGCATAAATAGCAGGTCCCCAGTGACAGATAAAACAGGTCTTGCCGCTCTACACGAGAGTACCAAGGTGGAGCCAACAAGGAAGACTGGGCGATGGTGGGTACAGACTGATACCTGCGTGTCTAGACAAATACTTCTCAGAGATATGGTTAACTCTTTCAGGCTTGGATTATACTGTATACCTTACATTATAGTAGGTTCATTCGAACATGCGGTTAATGGGATATTAAAGTAATTCTCTATATATGCAAAGCATATATCATCAATTACTGGCTGCATTGTAATTATACAAAGCATATATGTTAAAAAGCATTTAAAACAATTGTTTTGGTAGTAAAATGTGCATTGTTTTGCAGTCCAGGGACACACCCCTTGAAACGCCTTTGCTGTATGTTCAACTCATCTCATTTACTGTGACAAACTAGGGGCAGATTAAAATGAGCTCATACAGAGATCAAGCAGTCACTGTGTAGGATGTTGCTGTATCATAGTTCTGAAGTCTGTGGAATCCATTCAATGGTGGTTTAATGGGGTGCAGGAAGTAGCTATATACCCCTATTCATTAATATAGCTCTACTAAACCTCACATTTGCAAACTGCCCTGAATTTGCAAAGCAGTGACTTTTTATATGCCCAGTGCTCTACAAAGAGCAAGGAGAGTAGTAATGGATGAAAAATGAGAGGATTACAAAAGGATACGAATACAAAGAAAATATTTAATCCTGTGGTCAATTTTTATGCACCCCAACTTTTTGCGGCCTTGAACTTCACCCATATCAACATCAGACTCATTTGGAGCAATGACAAATCACTAGTTTTCAAAAATAATTTGCAGGAAAAAATGGACAAATAAAATAAAATATTTTTTTACAATGTATAATTAATTAGCACCAAGATTACAAGTTTTGCGCTATACCAGGTGCGTAAATAATGCAAAAAAAAAAATAGCGTTATTGCACTTTCCATAGCGCAAGTTACAAAAAAACCTTCTCATGTTGTGCAATATGGTGTGATAAGCTCCATACAGCACAAAACCCAAGGCCTGACTTTACGTGCCCGTGCACACTTTCCCCCATAGACATCAAAGGGAAAAAAGTGTCACTTGCGATCGTGGAATGGCGATCGCCGTAACACAACCCCATTGATGTCTATGGGGAAAAGAAAGTTATGTTAAAACCTAACACCCTAATATATACCCCTAGTCTAAATACGCCTAATCTGCTGCCCCCAACATCGCCGACACTAATTAAAGTTATTAATCCCTAAACCCCCCCACATCACTACTACTATAATAAACCTATTAACCCCTAAACCGTCGGCCCCCCACATCGCTACTAATAAACTAAACCTATTAACCCCTAAACTGCTAGCCACCCCACATCACAAAACCCTAAATTAAACTATTAACCCCTAAACCTAACACCCCCCTAACTTTAAATTTAATTTAAAATATAACTATCTTAAAATAAATATAAACATACCTGTGAAATAAAAAAAAACTAAGATTAAACTATAAATAAACCTAACATAACTATTTTAATAAAATAAAATAAACTACAAATAAAAATAAATAAATTACAAGATTAAAAAAAAACCTACGAAAAAAATAAAAAACCTAACACTACAAAAAAAATTAAAATAATAATTTAATATTACCAAAAAAAAACGCTAAAAATACGGAAAATAAAAAAACACTAAGTCTACAAAAAAATAATAAACGAAATTATCCAAAATTATAAAAAAGCCCTTTAAAAACAAAAGTCACCCCAAAATAAAGACACCCCCTAACCTAACAATAAACTACCAATAGCCCTTAAAAGGGCCTTTAGTAGGGCATTGCCCTAAGTTTACAGCTCTATTACCTTAAAAAATTACAAAGTCCCCCCCCCCCCCGAAAAATAAACCCCCTCACTCAACCAAACCCCCAAAATAAAAACACCTAACTCTAAAAAATCCTAAACTACCCATTGCCCCTAATGGGGCATTTGCATGGGCATTGCCCTTAAAAGAGCATTCAGCTCTTTTACAGCCCATTAAAATAAAAAAAGCCCTATTCTATAAAAAAAAAACCAAAAAAACAAAACAAAAAACCTAAGTCTAACCCCCAAATAGGTACTCACCATTCCTGAAGTCCAACAGAGAAGGTCTTCTTCCAGGCAGCGACATCTTCATCCAGCACAAGGACCTCTTCTATCTTCATCCAGGAAGAAGGTGGAGCGGAGGTAACCGCGGACCAGGACCGTTGACCGCAGAGCCATCCAGCGTGGAAGATCCTCTTTGTGCAATTGATGCTGCACACTGAAGCTTGAATGCAAGGTACCCGTTTTATATTTGGAGGGTACCTTGCATTCCTATTGGCTGAAAAATTCATTTTTTTTTTACTTTTAGGGGGTAATTTTTTAAGGTAAAAGAGTTGTTTAACTTAGGGAAATGCCCTACAAAAGGCCCTTTTTAGGGCTATTGGTAGTTAATTGTTAGGTTAGGGAGTGTTTTTATTTTGGGGTGGCTTATTTATTTATTTTTTCGTAGTGTTAGGTTTTTTTAATCTTGTAATTTAGGTTTTTTTATTTGTAGTTTATTTTCTTAAAATATAGTTATGTTATGTTTATTTATAGTTTAATCTTAGTTTTTTTATTATTTCACAGGTACGTTTTTATTTATTTTAGGATAGTTATATTGTAAATTAAATTTAAAGTTAGGGGGTGTTAGGTTTAATTTTGTGATTTGCAATGTGGGGGGCTGGCGGTTTAGGGGTTAATAGTAGCAATGTGAGGGTCCGGCAGTTTAGGGGTTAATAGGTTTAATTATTAGTGATGTGGTGGACCGGCATTTTAGGGGTTAATAGGTTTAGTTTATTAGTATCGATGTGGGGGGCAGGCACTTTAGGGGTTAATACCTTTATATAGTGTTGGCGGCATTTAAGGGGTTAATAGGTTTAGTTTATTAGTATCGATGTGGGGGGCCGGCAGTTTAGGGGGGGTTAATACCTTTATATAGTGTTGGCGATGTGGGGGCGACGTTTTAGGAGTTAATAGGTTTTGTTTATTAGTAGTGATGTGGGGGGGCCGGCGGTTTAGGGGTTAATAGCTTTATATAGTGTTGGCGATGTGGGGGCGGTGGATTAGGGGTTAATAGGTTTATTATAGTATTTGCGATGCGGGGGATGGCGGTTTAGGGGTTAATAGGTAGTTTATGGGTGTTAGGGTACTTTGTAACATTTTAGTTATGAGTTTTGTTAAACATTTTTGTTTCGCAAAATCCATAACTATTGGTCTAAGATTGCGGAATGGATCACAGCCGGACTGCACAACCTGTAATACGGTGTAATGGAAATACCGCACTCAAAAGTAATTTTTTTGAGTGCAGAATGGAGAGTTGCGTTACAAGCTAAAATGCTTGTGGTATAGCTGTACCGGCGCGACTTGTAATACGGGAGACCTGCCATTCTGCGTGCAATGGACAATTTTTCAGCAGTATAGCCGTTCCACACTGTACCGCAAAACTTGTAATCTTGGTGTAAGATTGTTATGGAGATTACATTTTAAGTTGAATGTCTTTATCTAGCTGTGAATGGATAAGCAATTAGATGCACTCAACAAGCTAAAACAAGAAAAAGAGATTTTAAAGAGATTTGAAGAAGTATAAACATATTAATTTCAACAGGTATGAGGGACACTAACAGATTACATTATATACATGCGTACGAGTAACAGGTTATTAGCTTGTATGTCATAGAAATATTTTGTTACCTTACAAAGAAGCAATTGTTAAGAGTTTATAAACTGTCTAGTTGATCCAAGACAAACACTTGCTGCAATAAATAATCTTTAAGGAACATTTTAGTACAAAAACAGCATACTCTTATTTGTTTGTGTAATTCTGGCGCCACTGTCTCTGCAAGCGTATGTTTTTAACCCTGCAAAGAAGTCAAACGTATAGTTAAAGGGACATTGTACACTAGTATTTATTTGCATAAATGTTTGTAGATGATCCATATATATATACTGTATGTGTGTGTGTGTGTGTGTTCTGTAACAATGTAAAGGTTTGATTATTTTTAAATAACATTGTGCTGATTTTCAGACTCCTAACCAAGCCCCAAGGTTTTAGATGTATACTGATGTCTACAGATTCCTGCATGCTCCTGTTTGTCTAATGGGTATTTTCATATGTAGGGAAGGGGGGGGGTCTGATTTCCCAGCTCCTTCCACTGGGTGTCGAAGCCTAACCTCATCAACAGTGCTGAACTGGAAGCATCTAAGGAAGTTTTTAAAGGCTTTATACTGGATTTTTATATCAGTATCTGTGCATATTCATATAGAAGTGTCTATAACATGCAGTTATATGAAAATTGGTATATAGTGACCCTTTAAACTCCCATTGAGGACCCTTAAAGAACTGCTGGTCGCGAGTAGGTTCTGCTGATGAGCCAATCCCCAGCTGTGCTTGTTCATGACCAGCATTTGTCTGTGGCTTCTGAGCAGGACTTTAACTATTTGTTTAACCCCCTTGCAAAGTCAGTAGTGCTAAAATGACATTATCTAACGATTTAAGGTATGTCAATTATACACTACAGTGACCCAGTTACCCTACAATCAGTGGCAATACTTTGGACCAATCAGGATTAGCAGAGGGAAATTATATCACCCCTCAGACGATATACATTTAACATCAGAGTTAAAGCACACACAAAAAAAAAAAATCAACATCCAGTACGTATATAAAAACAGTTAGTCACTGGATTCTAGTAAACTGTTTTATATATATAATGTTTACTTGTGGCTGTGAGTCAGCTTTTCAATACGTCTGACGCTCAGGAAAACTAATAATTGGTTAAAAACACAAAAGTCAATTGTTTTTTTTTTAATTTCAAGTCTAAAATGAAAATCAACTCAATAAATTCACAATATTTGTTGCAAAGTATATGGTGAGTTTTTCAAATGTACATAAGCTCAGAAATGAAGGTGTCAGATTTTCTCAAAACAAAAATGAATACCAATGTATGATAATACAAAATGAAAGAGAT
Organism: Bombina bombina; assembly: GCF_027579735.1. Classification (NCBI taxonomy): domain Eukaryota; kingdom Metazoa; phylum Chordata; class Amphibia; order Anura; family Bombinatoridae; genus Bombina; species Bombina bombina. Next base: position 229,192,085 of record NC_069506.1, on the reverse strand, counting down.
GATGTCTCACTCTGTAACATTTTAATAGTAAAGCAAAATTACACACTATAACTCTGCGTAGTAAAAAAGTTATTTTTAGGTGTTTGCACTTTAGACATTTGTTAGGCTGCGTGTCTTAAAAAGCATATTTCACCCCAATACCAAAAATCTACATTAAATTGACATCATTGTGCAATAAATACTCTAATATGTTAGTGCATTTTATTATTGCGGTTTCTTGCATATTATTCTGCATAATAAACATATTAGAATCTAGCTGGACCCATCTGGTGAGCCAACGATAAGAGGCAAATGTATGCAGCCACCAATCACAAGCTAGCTCCCAGTAGTGCATTGCTCCCCCTTAACCTACCTAGGTATGCTTTTCAACAAAGGAAACCAAGTGAGTACATTAGATAATAGATTTAAATTGAAAAGTCTCTTTAATTTGCATGCTCTGTTTTTTTACTCTTCAAAACGTTGATTGCCAAAAAGCAAAGTGCCAGATTGAACAACAGTAGTCTTAAATTGTGCCAAGTAGTGATTGCAGGTGGACAGGTTCTCTGCCTGAGAACATTTTGCCTGCATCATGGTAAATTTTCCTCTTACACATGCTAGTATGAGTATAGGTATAATGGTGAAAAGAAAAAGAGATCATCCTGCCTCCAGGTTTGTGTGTTTTATATACATCCCCACTGTTTGATGCATTATGCAGAAACACTGCATACAGACGGGCACACACTGCACTGTAGATAAAGATGGGCATAGATTACTGTGCATACAAAGTGGCATGGATAACTCTCTGGCTTAAAACTTAAGTAGCGAATATGAACATTTGGTATGTTACGTCATGCAGAAATAAACCACTATAGCTATCTATATATACAGGGAGTGCAGAATTATTAGGCAAGTTGTATTTTTGAGGATTAATTTTATTATTGAACAACAACCATGTTCTCAATGAACCCAAAAAACTCATTAATATCAAAGCTGAATAGTTTTGGAAGTAGTTTTTAGTTTGTTTTTAGTTATAGCTATTTTAGGGGGATATCTGTGTGTGCAGGTGACTATTACTGTGCATAATTATTAGGCAACTTAACAAAAAACAAATATATACCCATTTCAATTATTTATTTTTACCAGTGAAACCAATATAACATCTCAACATTCACAAATATACATTTCTGACATTCAAAAACAAAACAAAAACAAATCAGTGACCAATATAGCCACCTTTCTTTGCAAGGACACTCAAAAGCCTGCCATCCATGGATTCTGTCAGTGTTTTGATCTGTTCACCATCAACATTGCGTGCAGCAGCAACCACAGCCTCCCAGACATGTACTGTTTTCCCTCCTTGTAAATCTCACATTTGATGATGGACCACAGGTTCTCAATGGGGTTCAGATCAGGTGAACAAGGAGGCCATGTCATTAGATTTTCTTCTTTTATACCCTTTCTTGCCAGCCACGCTGTGGAGTACTTGGACGCATGTGATGGAGCATTGTCCTGCATGAAAATTATGTTTTTCTTGAAGTATGCAGACTTCTTCCTGTACCACTGCTTGAAGAAGGTGTCTTCCAGAAACTGGCAGTAGGACTGGGAGTTGAGCTTGACTCCATCCTCAACCCGAAAAGGCCCCACAAGCTCATCTTTGATATCAGCCCAAACCAGTACTCCACCTCCACCTTGCTGGCGTCTGAGTCGGACTGGAGCTCTCTGCCCTTTACCAATCCAGCCACGGGCCCATCCATCTGGCCCATCAAGACTCACTCTCATTTCATCAGTCCATAAAACCTTAGAAAAATCAGTCTTGAGATATTTCTTGTCCCAGTCTTGACATTCAGCTTGTGTGTCTTGTTCAGTGGTGGTCGTCTTTCAGCCTTTCTTACCTTGGCCATGTCTCTGAGTATTGCACACCTTGTGCTTTTGGGCACTCCAGTGATGTTGCAGCTCTGAAATATGGCCAAACTGGTGGCAAGTGGCATCTTGGCAGCTGCACGCTTGACTTTTCTCAGTTCATGGGCAGTTATTTTGCGCCTTGGTTTTTCCACACGCTTCTTGCAACCCTGTTGACTATTTTGAATGAAACGCTTGATTGTTCGATGATCACGCTTCAGAAGCTTTGCAAATTTAAGAGTGCTGCATCCCTCTGCAAGATATCTCACTATTTTTGACTTTTCTGAGCCTGTCAAGTCCTTCTTATGACCCATTTTGCCAAAGGAAAGGAAGTTGCCTAATAATTATGCACACCTGATATAGGGTGTTGATGTCATTAGACCACACCCCTTCTCATTACAGAGATGCACATCACCTAATATGCTTAATTGGTAGTAGGCTTTCAAGCCTATACAGCTTGGAGTAAGACAACATGCATAAAGAGGATGATGTGGTCAAAATACCTAATAATTCTGCACTCCCTGTAGTTATAATAAATCAGATTAACAGTAAAAAAATAGATGTGATAAAGGAAATCTATTTTCCATAACTTTAACTTCCTTCCTACTTATTGCACAATTGTGCATAAGCATGGGTTGCATGTCAGGTTGCCAGGAGTCCGGTATCTGACTGTACTGTCCGGTTTTTCAACCCGCTGCCCGGTAAAAATTAAATGTCCGTTTTTTTAAGCAGACAACTGCTTTTAAAATTTCCCCTGAGCTTCATCCAGTGGAGTATACAACCCCCCCATGCTTTCTTCACTCCACAAGACTGTGCGCCACCTCCCCTTTAGAGACCTGTTAAACTCCACAGGTTCTGCAGGGGTGGGGCATAATCGTAAGATGCAGAGAAGAGAACGAATTGAAGCATCTGCTTATTAAACATACTTTCTCACAGACAGAAGAGCTGTAACTGCCCTCTCCCTTATCGGCCCTGCTTGTGTAAGATGTGAGCCATAAAATAATTTTGTGCAGTCATTTTTCTTAAGTCTGGTCAATCAAACTGTTTAACCCCTTGACTGCTAGATGGCTGTCTGAAGCAGATGTGCAACCATCTTGGGCAGTTCAGGGGCTTAAACAGTGTGTTTTCTACACTTTTTAAATTTAGTTTATTGTGAAATAAAATTGCAAATGTCCTGTTTAGCCTTATATAGGAATGCTTAGTACAGGGTGGCCAGGCTAGTGGTTTGATATGATAATCAGTAATTTTACCTTGGGGGGGTGTCATTTCATTCTTGGACCAAGGCAGCACAATGGCTTGAGCTGGACCTGTGTATAAATAAAAACCTTTGTGCATAGACTGACCAATAACAATAATGATCAGCTGAGTTACATTTTTTAATATTGAATACCGAACCCAGGAATTTCCCTGTTTTTTATGATTCAGTATTTTGTTTTTTCTGTCAACTTTTATTTTTAATTATAAGATTGTATTTATTTTTTTGAGATACAATGTGAGGACATGACATGAGCTAAATGTCTTTCCTGCTAGGCCAAGCGCATTCTTGCAAACTGTCCAAATTTCCCTTGAACAGTTGAGGTTTTTATAGGTGTACATTGTGTCTGTCTCTCATCCTATATAATAAAAGGACAGGTATGTTTGTCAGATGCAGTCATGCGCAGTAGAGACTGCAGAGGACAAACATACCTGGCCTTGAGCAGTAGAGTAGTGCGAACTGTGGAAGCTGCCTTGTGGGGGCGTGGCCGGGCGTGCCATGATGGGGGCGTGGCCGGACATGCCATGACGGGGCGTGGCCGGGCGTGCAGTGATGGGGACGTGGCCAGACGTGCCGTGATGGGGCGTGATGAGGGGGCGTGGCCTCACGGAAGCGAGCGGAAGGGGCGTGGCTGGCGGGAGAGAGGTGGGAGAGACCAAAACAGAGGAGGGAAAGAGAGAAAGCAAGCAGAAGAGGGGCGAAGAGCAAAAGAGGGGGAGAGAGAGTGCAAAAGAGGGGGAAGAGAGAGAGCACAAAAGAGAGGGGGGAGAGAGAGCGCAATAGAGGGGGAGAGAGAGCTCAAAAGAGAGGGGGGAGAGAGAGCGCAAAAGAAAGGGGGGAGAGAGAGTTTAAAAGAGAGGGAGAGAGAGAGAGCTCAAAAGAGAGGGGGGAGAGTTTAAAAGAGAGGGGGGAGAGAGCACAATAGAGGGAGAGAGAGAGCACAAAAGAGAGGGGGAGAGAGCACAAAAGAGAGGGGGGAGAGGGCAAGAGAGGGGGGAGAGGGCAAGAGAGGGGGGAGAGAGGGCAAGAGAGGGGGAGAGAGAGTGCACAAAAGAGGGGGAGAGAGAGAGCACAAAAGAAGGGGAGAGAGCACAAAAGAGGGGGGGAGAGAGAGCACAAAAGAGAGGGGGGAGAGAGGGCGCAAAAGAGAGGGGGAAGAGAGAGAGCTCAAAAGAGAGGGGGGAGAGAGAGAGTGCAAAAGAGGGGGGAGAGAGCGCGCAAAAGAGAGAGGTGGGAGAGACCAAAACAGAGGAAGGAAAGAGAGAAAGCGAGCAGAAGAGGGCGGAAGAGCAAAAGAGGGGGAGAGAGAGCGCAAAAGAGGGGGAGAGAGAGCTCAAAAGAGAGGGGGAGAGAGCGCAAAAGAGAGGGGGGAGAGAGCAAAATAGAGGGGGAGAGAGAGGGTGAAGAGAGAGAACTCAAAAGAGAGGGGGAAGAGAGAGAGCTCATAAGAGAGGGGGGAGAGAGAGAGTTTAAAAGAGAGGGGGGAGAGAGAGAGTGCAAAAGAGGGGGGAGAGAGAGCGCAAAAGAGAAGGGGGAGAGAGAGCACAAAAGAGAGGGGGAGAGAGAGCACAAAAGAGAGGGGGAGAGAGAGCACAAAAGAGAGGGGGAGAGAGCGCAAAATAGGGGGAGACAGAGTGCACAAAAGAGGGGGGGAGAGAAAGAGAGCACAAAAGAGGGGGAGAGAGAGCACAAAAGAGAGGGGGGAGAGAGAGTGCAAAAGAGAGGGGGAGAGAGCGCAAAAGATAGGGGGGAGAGAGAGAGTTCAAAAGAGAGGGGGAGAGAGAGTTTAAAAGAGAGGGGGAGAGAGAGCATGCAAAAGAGAGGGGGGAGAGAGAGAGCACAAAAGAGAAGGGGGAGAGAGAGTGCAAGAGGGAAAGAGAGTGCAAAAGAGGGAGAGAGAGAGCGCCAAAGTGGGAGAGAGCGCAAAAGAGGGAGAGAGAGCGCAAAAGAGGGAGAGAGAGCGCAAAAGAGGGAGAGAGAGAGAGAGAGAGAGTGCAAAAGAGGGGAAGAGAGCGCAAAAGAGAGGGGAAGAGAGCGCAAAAGAGAGGGGGAGAGAGCACAAAAGGGGGAGAGAGCGCAAAAGAGAGGGGGAGAGGGCGCAAAAGAGAGGGGGAGAGAGAGAAAAAGAGAGGGGGAGAGAGAGCAAAAGACAGGGGGAAAGAGAGCAAAAGAGAGAGGGAAAGAGAGCAAAAGAGAGGGGGGAGAGAGAGAGTGCAAAAGAGGGGATAGAGAAAGCAAAAGAGGGGGGAGAGAGAGCAAAAGAGGGGGGAGAGAGAGCAAAAGAGGTGGAGAGAGCAAAAGAGGGCGAGAGAGAGAGAGCAAAAGAGGGGGGAGAGAGCAGATGAGGGGGGAAGAGAGAGAGCGAGCAAAAGAGGGGGGAGAGAGAGAGCAAAAGAGGGGGGAGAGAGAGCACAAGAGGGGAGAGAGCAAAAAAGGGGAGAGAGCAAAAGAGGGGGGAGAGAGAGTGCAAAATAAGGGGGAGAGAGAGAACTCAAAAGAGAGGGGGGGAGAGAGAGAGAGAGCGCAAAAGAGAGGGGGGAGAGAGAGGGAGCAAGGGTTGGAAGTACAGTACCTACAAAATTGGCCCGTATACACGGGCTTTAGGACTAGTTGTTAATATTTGTCCATATGTGTGGGCTTGGCATGCAGGTGGGTATCAAACATGAGGTCTTAATTGGAGTTATGTATAAATCTTCTTATTTTGGCATACAAGTCTACTATTCTTTACATTAGAACAACAGAATAATAAAATATCTCATTTGGCATCTCAGAATCTCAGCCTGTACAGGCTTGATCTCTGGGGTACCTTATGCTTAGACTTCCAGGAGCACTTACCGGACCTTGAGAATTTCCCGTTTTTAAGAAACTCACCTTAGGCATTAAGGTATACAAATAAGGAAAAAAAACATGCGATTTTGAAATTTCTTGCATTAAAAAATGTTTTTATTATCAAAATGTTCATATTTGCTACTGAAGTTTTAAGCCAGAGAGATATCCGTGGCACTTTGTATGCACAGTAATCTATGCCCATCTTTATCTACAGTGCAGTTTGTGCCCGTCTGTATGCAGTGTTAGATGCATCGAAATGAAACATTGTACTCAAGTTTCTAGTTTCTTAGGGTGTCAGCAAATGAGTAATAGAGGCAACGCCTTTATCTTTTTTTCAGGTAAAAACCAAGGAAACAGAGACAGGAAGGGATATCCAATCATGATACCAATACTATTACACAATTAAGTAAAAACTGTTGCAATAAATCAGAGAATCTTTTTTTTTTTTGCATGAAAAGTTGAGATAAACCTGGGTATATCAATATTAAAACTAACAGGAAATGTATGTATTTGTGTTAGCAAAGCAGTGTAGCGCTTTATCAAACACAGCACTGTGTATATAGGTAACATACATGGTAGTGTTTAACACCTCAGCCGTGTTAGCCCCCCCCCCCAAATTAAAATTTTAAAACAAACTTTATTCAGTTGGTTACATCTTTGTTAGATCAGGTTTGATCAGTTGTTGTTTTTGTTAGATCTAGCATACAAGGAGCAGTATTAACAATTATTTGGAGGGGGGGGGGGGCTAACCTGTAATTAGTCCCCCAAAAAATTGTACAAAATGTTATTTAAAATGATAGATATTTATTAGATCAGGTATGATCAGCTATTTGTTTTGTTAGATCTAACATAATTACAGAGATATTAGGAATTAAATTTCAGTCAAAAAATCATTCAGGCTATTAGATATTTGTTAGATCGGGTTTGATCAAGTGTTTATAACGTTAGATCTAACAAGCTGAAGATGGTATTAATAATTATTTAGAGGGGGGCTAACCTGTCATCATCCCCCCCTTAACAAAAATTGGATGAAAATGTATTTAATTTGATAGATATTTGTTAGATACGATATGATCAGCAATTTGTTTTCTTGTATCTAACATAACTACAGAGATATAGGTATTAAATTAGGGTGGGGGCTGGCCCCCCAAATTAAAACTTCAGTCAAAAAAACATTCAGGCTATTAGATATTTGTTAGATCAGCTTTAATCAAGTGTTTATAACATTAGATCTAACAAGCTGTAGCTGGTATTAACAATTATTTGGAGGGGAAGCTACCCTGTCATCAGCCCCCCCCCTTATCAAATAATTGGACAAAAATGTATTTAATTTGATTGAGATTTGTTAGACCAGGTATGAGCAGCTATTTGTTTTGTTAAAATTGCAAATGTCCTGTTTAGTCTTATATAGGAATGCTTAGTACGGGGTGGCCAGGCTAGTGGTTTGATATAATAGTCAGTAATTTTACCTCGGGGGGGGGGGTGTCATTTCATTCTCGGACACAGGCAGCACAATGACTAAAACTGGCCCTGTGTATAAATTAAAACCTTTGTGCTTAGACTGAACGATAACAATAATGATTGGCTGAGTTACATCTGATCTCTGGTTAATTTTATAAGCGCTAATTGCTTGTGCGAGCTTGTGGTAGCAATAACCAACCACTTGTAATGGCTGGCTAATTATCGCATGCTGAAGCTCCCATGATATGATTATTAATACCACCTTTTGCAAGTTAGATCTAACACTTTAAACACTTAAACTAAACTGATCTAACAAATATAGATCAGCCCTCCCCCCAATTTAGTATATAATATATCTGTAATTATGTTAGATATAACAAATCAACTGACTGATACTACCTGTTTTAACAAATAACTATTAAATTAAATAACTTTTCATCCAATTTTTGTTAAGGGGGGGGTAATGATGGGTTAACCCCCCTCTAAATAATTATTAATACCAGACCCCCCTCTAAATAATTATTAATACCAGCTTTAGCTTGTTAGATCTAACGTAATAAACACTTGATCAAACCTGATCTAACAAATATCTAATAGCCTGAATATTTTTTTTACTGAAATTTTGATTTGGGGGGGGGGCAGCCCCCCTTAATTTAATACCTAGTATCTCTAAAATTGTGTTAGATCTAACAAAACAAATAGCTGATCATACCTGATCTAACAAATATCTTTCAAATTAAATACAATTTTGTCCAATTTTGTGATAAGGGGGGGAAGATGACAGGTTAGCCCCCCTCCAAAATACATTTTTTATACCGCTCCTAGTATGCTAGATCTAACGAAAAACAACAACTGATCAAACCTGATCTAACCAACTGAATGAAGTTTGTTTTAAAATTTTAATTTGGTGGGACTAACCCGGCTGAGGTGTTTTTAACAGTGTGATAAAGGGTAGATCAGAATGTTATAATACAAAGCAGTCTGTGTATATGAAACATACACAGCAATATGTATCTTCTGTGGCAGTATTATACAAAACAGTATATGAGCACGAACCATATAAGACTAGTAACATCATATGGAGAACCATACATACTAGTAAAATACAGAGCAGTGGGTAAAGGGTTCATACACGTCAGTATGTGTATATTGAGCATGCAGAGCAATGTGTAGTGATGTTATACACAATAGTATCTGTATATGGAACATGCAAAGCAGAGTGTAATGGTATTATACAGAGTATGTGTATACAGAACATGCAGAGCAGTGTGTAATGGTCAAAAATAAAAAGAGAGAAGCGCTCAACCTGGGAATGAACAATAGCATTATAGCTTGTTCTATTTATTATTATTATTGGTTATTTGTAGAGCGCCAACAGATTCCGCAGCGCTATAAACAAAGGGGAGTACAACAAAACAATTATAGGGATCAAATGGGTAGAGGGCCCTACCAAGAGTTGCACTGTTGTAGTCAGCTCTTAAGAAGGTGATCTACAAACAGCTACACTTAGGCTTACATGCTGAGGGGGTTCAGGGGATAGCAATGGAGGAGTGGAACTGGTATAAAGTAAGGTTAGCATAGGTTGTATGCATCCCTGAACAGTAGAGTCTTTAGGGAGCACTTGAAGCTTTCAAAACTAGGGGAGAGTCTTGTGGGGCGAGGCAGAGCGTTCCACAAGATGGGAGCCAGTCTGGAGAAGTCCAGTAAAAGGGAGTGTGATGAGGTAACCAGAGAGGAGGAGAGGAGGAGGTCATGAGCAGAGCGAAGGGGACAGGAGGGAGAGTATCTGGAGACAAGGTCAGAGATATAGGAGGGGGGGCAGTGCAGTTGAGGGCTTTATATGTCAGAGTGAGAATTTTGTGTTTGATCCTAGAGGCAAGAGGAAGCCAGTGAAGGGATTGGCAGAGAGGAGCAGCAGATGACGAGCAATGTGTAAGGAAGATGAGTCTGGCAGAGGCATTCATTATGGATTGCAAAGGAGCTAGGCGGCAGCTGGGGAGAACAGAGAGGACGGAGTTGCAGTAATCGAGGCAGGAAAGAATGAGAGAGTGGATTCAAATCTTAGTTGTGTCTTGTGTAAGGAAGTGTCTAATTTTAGAGATATTTTTAAGGTGGAAGCGGCAGGCTTTAGCCAAGGACTGAATGTGAGGAGTGAAAGAAAGATCTGAGTCAAATGTTACCCCAAGACATCGGGCATGCGGGGTAGGGGTAATGATGGCGTTGTCAACAGTTATAGAGAGATTGGGGGTGGAGATTTTTGAAGAAGGGGGAAAATGAGGAGCTCAGTTTTGGAGAGATTTAGCTTGAGGTAGTGAGAGGACATCCTGGAAGAGATGTGAGAAAGACAGTTAGTGACACGGGTTAGCAAGGAAGGACATAGGTCTGGTGCAGAGAAGTAGATTTGGGTGTCGTCGGCATACAAATGATATTGGAAACCGTGGGACTTTATTAGGGAACCTAGTAATGACATGTAGATTGAGAAGAGAAGGGGACCGAGGACAGAGTGTTGCGGTACTCCGACAGAAAGTCGTGGCGGGGCAGAGGAGGCCTCAGAGAAGGCTACACTAAAGGTACGGTTTGACAGGTAGGAAGAGAGCCACGAAAGGGCTGTGGCTAGTTACCACCCAAGAAGCAGCCTCTTTTTGCTCAAAATGTGCCTTTCACAGAGAAGAACTTTCCGGAAGCATATCGGTCTGATCCTGACTTGATAGTACAGTCCAGCGCTGAAATACCAGGCAATCCCTCTCTGAACGAGAGAAACAGCAAAACCCCAGATGTACGTTTCGGCCTAGTGTGGGTCTTGTCAGTGAGGTGCAGCCATATCCCTCTAGGCACACTGAGCAACGGGTCCACGTCTGGATTCCCGCATCACACTTAGGGAGACTTCCCCTAAGTGTCATAATTTGCATAAATAAAAAGAGAGAAGCGCTCAACCTGGGAATGAACAATAACATAATAGCTTGTTCTATGGCTAGTTACAACCCAAGAAGCAGCCTCTTTTTGCTCAACATGTGCCTTTCACAGAGAAGAACTTTCCTGAAGCATATCAGTCTGATCCTGTCTTGACAGTACAGTCCAGCGCCGAAATACCAGGCAATCCCTCTCTGAACGAGAGAAACAGCAAAACCCCAGACGTACGTTTCGGCTTAGTGTGGGCCTCGTCAGTGAGGTGCAGCCATATCCCTCTAGGCACACTGAGCAACGGGTCCACGTCTGGATTCCCACATCACACTTAGGGAGACTTCCCCAAGTGTCATATTTTGCATAAATAAAAATAGAGAAGTGCTCAACCTGGGAACGAACAATAGCATAATAGCTTGTTCTATGGCTAGTTACCACCCAAGAAGCAGCCTCTTTTTGCTCAACATGTGCCTTTCACAGAGAAGAACTTTCCTGAAGCATATCAGTCTGATCGTGACTTGACAGTACAGTCCAACCCCGAAATACCAGGCAATCCCTCTCTGAATGAGAGAAACAGCAAAACCCCAGATGTACGTTTTGGCCTAGTGTGGGTCTCATCAGTGAGGTGCAGCCATATCCCTCTAGACACACTGAGCAACGGGTCCACGTCTGGATTCCCGCATCACACTTAGGGAGACTTCCCCTAAGTGTCATAATTTGCATAAATAAAAAGAGAGAAGCGCTCAACCTTTATGCAATGTGTAATGTTGTTATACAGAGCAGTGTGTGTATATGGAACATGCAGAGCAGAGTGTAATGGTGTTATACAGAGCAGTATGTGTATACGGAACATGCAGAGCAGTGTGTAATGGTATTATACAGAGCAGTGTGTGTATATGGAACATGCAGTGCAGAGGGTAATGGTGTTATACAGAGCAGTATGGGTATATGGAACATACAGAGAAGCTTTATTCTTGAAAGCCCAAGAAGCAGAGACAGCCCTAGTGGAAAGAGCTGCAATTCTCTCAAGAGGCTGCTGTCCAGCAGTCTCATAACCAAACGAATTATACTTCTCAACCAAAGGGAAAGAGAAGTAGCTGTAACTTTCTGACCTTTACGATTCCCAGAGAAACAAACAAACAAACAGAATACTGACGAAAATCCTTAGTCGCCAGTAGATAGAAATTAATAGCACGCACAACATCCAAGTTGTGCCACCAACGTTCCTTATGATAAGAGGGATTAGGACATAGAGAAGGAACAACAATTTCCTGAATAATATTCCTATCCGAAACAACTTAGGAAGAAAACCTAACAGTACAAAGAACCCCCTTATCGGCAAGAAAGATAAGGCGAATCACACTGCCAAGCTGAGAGTTCTGAGACTCTCTGAGCAGAAGAGATAGCCTTCCAAGATAACACTTAATATCTATGAAATGTAAAGGCTCAAACAGAGCCTTCCGCAAAACTTTAAGAACAAGGTTAAGGCTCCAAGGGGGAGCAACCGACTTAAAGACAGGCCTGATTCTGACCAGGCCTGACAAAAAGATTGCACATCTAGCACGTCTGCCAGACGCTTTTGTGGCAAAATAGACAATGCAGAAATCGGACCCTTCAGGGTACTAACTGACAAACCCTTCTCCAGACATCCTGGAGACAGGACAAAATTCTAGGAATCCTGACTCCACTCCAAGAGAAGCCATTGGATTCACACCAATAAAGATAAGTACGCCATATTCTATGGCAAATCCTTCTAGAAACTGGCATGCAAGCCTGAGTCATAGTCTCAATGACTGACCCACACTTAAACAAAACCAAGTGTTCAATCTCCAAGCAGGAAGCATCAGAGAAACGAGATTTAGATGAAGGAAGTGACTCAGAAGGTCCTTTCTCAGGGACATTCACCAAAGTAGAGAGATGACATTACCAGTAGGTCTGCATACCAGATCCTGCGAGGCCACGCAGAGGCTATTAGAATCCCTGACGCTCTCTCCTGTTGAAAACGAGCAATGACTCGTGGAAGGAGAGCAAACAGAGGAAATAGGTATGCCAGACTGAATTCCAAGAAAAAACACCATAACATCTATCATGAACCGTACCATGGAAACTTGGCGTTCTGCCGAAAGGCCCTTAGAGGCCAACTCCGGACACCCCATTTGAGGGTTTACCTAGAGAACACCTCCGGAAGGAGAACCCACTCCCCGGGATGAAATATCTGTCTGTTCAGATGTCCGATTCCCAATTGTCCACCTCTGGAAAGTGGATGACAGGCTGCAATTGTGAGCTTCCACCCACTGAACAATCCAAGTCACCTCCTATATGGCTAAGGAACCCCTATTTCCTCCTTGTTGGTTGATATAAACCATTGAGATGATATTGTCTGACTGGAACCAAGCTAAGGACGACTGAAGCCAAGAGGCCCAAACATCCGAGCATTGCAAATCGCTCTCTACTCCAAGATGTTAAAGAGGAGAGCAGACACTTCCAAGTCCATAATCTTAAACAAGACCCAGACAGCTTACCAGCCCAGCAGGTTAGCATCCAGAGTCACATCACCCAGGAATATCTCCAGAAGCACGTGCCCTGAGATAGATACTCCTGAAAAAAATACTACGGGAGAGAGCCTCTTATCGACTGATCTAGATCTGTCCTTTGAGACAGATCTGAATGTTCTCCATTTTATGGAAAATAGCAAAAGGAATGATGTCCATGGTAACCATTAGACCAATTCCCTCCTATATCGAATCACTGAAAAGTGAAGGAAAATCAGCTGTAGCTAGATCCGAACTCCCAACCTACTGGTTGTAAAATGGCTAAGCTATCTACCGGACAACTAGAACTTGCTGTTGGCTAGACAGTAGACTGCAGAGAGAGGAAAAGGAATAAATCCTTAAATATCTGACCTCTGTTAGAAATCTTATCCTAGATACAGAGTCTATAAAAGTCCCCAAATAAACCACCCATGAAGATGGAACAAGGGAACACTTCTCCAGATTAATTTCCCATCCATGGGAAAGTAGATTGGACAAAATCTCTTGAAAGAGAGATTGTTCGAATGAAGGATAACACCTGAACCATATATTGTCCAGAAAATCAACCTTGTACTACCCCAGGACCTAAAAGTCTTTCTCGGCTGACGAAACTCATAAGCTAGAGAAGATCCCGAATCATGGGAACAATAAACACACATCCCTCAGGTCTATGTTCTTATGAACAGACCCTCTAGAACCAAAAGAGAATGGATATTACTTTGAAGGTCAGCACCAGAGAAACAAGGTAAATACCTAGAGACTGACCCTGCAGAAAGAGGAAAAAGGAAAACTTTCCTTTAGTCTCACTCTCTTGACGAGTGATAGAAAAACTCTTTTCACCCACAAAGTCAGAGGATAATACTGTCAGACCAGGTCCAAACAAGGACTCATCCTTGAAAAGGAAATGCCCGAAGTGTGGATTTGGAGGAAACATAAATATAGAATCTGCCACTGCAGAACTATAAAGCCTAGGCTGTACCACTAAGCCACATGTAGGCTTCTCAGCTGAACAGCCGCAATGCCCAGCGGGCTAGTACAGCAAGTCTAAAAAGACAAGGCATTGCTCTAAATGAACAATGAAACCTCAAACTTCTTATCCATGGTACTGAAACAGAACAGCTACCCTCCATAGGGATCAAAGTTCTCTGAGCCACAGTAGAAAAACCTCTTCTACTTAGGGCACTGTGCATTTCAAAGGAGTCAGTTCCTTTTAAGGAAGGTAGACAGGGAGAAAAGTATCCCTAGCTTCTCCTATTCCTGTGAAAAAAATCCAAAGCATGTCTAGGAACACTTCCTCATAGGATGTTGCCCAAGTAGCCGAAACCACCTGAACAATACACAAGGTGTCCAAGCATACATCTGAAGGAGGTAACTTCAGTATCAGATGAAGGAATTATACTGTCCAAACTGAGATTTCACCCTCAGAAACTACCGGCGAATCCTCCACACCAGACAAGGCGAGAGAGCAACCTGTGCAGCAGAATGTGGAGCAGAAACCTTACTATCTGAATCTTCAAATATCCTCTTGTGTTTCCCTGTAAGAAAGGAAAAACAGATACTGCTACAGATACCGCAGAAGATACCTGAGCTGCAAAATCTGTGGGCAAAAAGACTCTTCCAGGAGATTGAGAGGAACCACAGAGCACTGCATGTGACACCATAGAGGCTTGCGACTTTAAAGGAGAAAGCTGTGACATTGTCTGAACATCATCATCCTGGGAGACATGAGGGTCAGAGGGCAACACATATCTGTGCATCCAATAGCTTTGGCTAAAAAAGCAGCACAAAATAGACAAATTATACACTTCACAATTTGTCCTGAAAACATATGGCTCAAACAAAAAGAAAACTTTCATTTTTTTTTTTAAATTAAAAGAATCGTACTAAACATGAGAAAAAGAATGTTCTGAAAAACAATTTGTTCCTCAAGAGCCAACAATAAGGTATTCCTAGGAACAGACCCCTGTTCCATACCAGAACATATGCCCCAAAACACACATCATTGTGTAAAAAAAGGACTAAAATGCTTATTTATAAAAACCTTACTTACTTTATATACTATGCACTCTGCTATCCAATACTGCATCTACAGAAATTTATTATCAAGTAAATCTATCAGGACAGCCTCTCTATATAGGCTGAACCATATTAAAAACATAATAATGCGGGGGCGTGTCCGAACCATGATCTTGAATGGTCGCACTTTCCTGTGCTCCTGTGGATCACTTAATAATCCGCTGATTATATGAGAGAATCTACAGTGAAACAGCAACAATCAACTTATACTCATCCACTCTGTCTAGCAGAACCTTGTTTTGCTGTTTTGCTGTATTATTGAAGCAGGAGCTCAGCATCGGACGTTAGAGGCCTAGAGCGGCGGCTCTCATATAGGCAACATCACCCCCCTCAGATATTTGAGGGTATTCGTCTACACTGGACACTATAATACCTCTGTGCTGCCATCACTATAATTGCTGCACACGCGAAGAGTGTCATTAAGTTCCAGGCAGACAGTGTTCACGGAACACGCAGAACTACTAAGAAACTACACAGTAAAATGGCCGCCACAGAAAATGGAGAAACGACAACATACTTTAATTTGCATTATTTAAAACTCGAACAACTCTTGGAGTCAATGATTGAAAGAGCCCCTTATGACTTTTTGATACATAAGATCGGCACAATAGATAACCTGCAGGCGCCCGATGAGAAAACCCCTACTGCCGGCACCCGAGAGGAAATCAGAGCAACAGGGAAGATGGCGCTAACAGATATTGCATCACAGGGAGCCGTATTGCCTGCTTCTGCTGTCAAGCAGAGACGGGCGCCACACGCACCTAAGGACTTCCCCTCAAGACCCCCATCAGCACCACGCCATCAAGACCGACCCCAAAAAATCCGGTTAACGGGAGGCAATAAATTGAAGACGCAAGCACTGAAAAAGCCTACCGGAACACAGCCACAAGCTGCTCAGAGAGATCATCCCTCAGCAACGGGCCTGGCCCCGAAGAGGCCCAGGAGGGTTCCCTGGAAAGAGCTAAGTGATCACCCGACAAGCACATCTGACAGAAGCCCTCTGACAAACATTTGTCATGAGGCAGGCGGTATGTGGCCCACAAAGTATACAAGCCTGCCCTACACAGTTACAACTATGGACCTTGGGGGATTCACGTTTGATCCTGGCAGGCTCCCTGGGGTCGTTATACTGATCCCACATATACGAAGCTCCCTGGCACCAACGGACATGGGAGGTTGAGTAATTTCAATCTCAGTTACTTTTACTATACACCCTGAATGATCGCTGCTGGGGAATGACATTTATCAGACATTTATTAGTTTATTATAAAATATAGTTTGTTTGAAGTTTAAGTTTTCACTAAGGCAGTTGCGTTAATAGTTTTTTTTGCGTTTGAATGTGACAATGTGTTCTGCAGCACAAGTACAGTGTAGCATGTATTTGCCTCCTGCTCCCATTTTTAATAATTGATTACCCTCGGGTGGCTTATGGCCGGAGCTGCTGAGGAAAATAACAAGACAGGTTCTTTAAGAGACTGGGACTGGTCGGCAAAGACAGACTGTATAAATTGGTGCACAAAGCCTCATAATATATGATGTTATAACTAGAATGTCACTTAGCTGAGTTAGCCATATCACTGAAGAAAGTCCACTGTAATATGCCTGCTTTCAGTGCACAAGCAGCAAATTCACTACACAATAGCATGAGGTGGTACATGGGTAGAATTATCATATCACTAATTGATGTTCCAGTGTAGATCTTTGTGTTACTTGTTATATGAAAGGCCAATATTCAGAGTCATTACAGCTCATGATAACCAATGATTATAACATAGATTGTTTCTTATATCAAGTGTTTATATCCGAATTATGTTGGATGTTGTTTAATCTATAATTATGCTGTGTGTTATATGAAAAGCCAATTCTCAGAGTCATAACAGTTTATGATAACCAACGATTATTACATAGACTGTTTCTTACATCAAGTGTTTATATCCCAATGATGTTGGGTGTTGTACGATCTTTAATTATGTTGTGACACATTAATATCCTACAATAAAGCTCTTTAAAAACTCAAAAAAAAACAAACAAAAAAAAAACCATAATAATGCACTTTGTTATAGAACCGGAAGAATACTAACAAAGGGGGGAGACAGAGGGATTATGCCTCTATACTTCTTTGAAATTAACATCCCACAGCAGAAAAGGAATGCCGTCCCGATCTCTGGCCAGAGAACGAGATGCAGACGTAGCAATCCCTTAAAATGGCGCCTCTCTTCACTAAGAAGAAGGAGGCGGAGCCAAACATCGTAGGAGATGAGACAAGCTACATTGCACTTACCGACAAATATAAAGTTTGAAAAACTTTAAATTAAGTATCCCCAAGGTCTATCTACCGACACCAAAGGAGAATAACATACTGCAGTAAGAAATACAGTGATCACAGTACCGCTCCGCGGTTTATAAATAGCAGAAAAAAAGGTGTATCAGCCCCATAGGAATGGCGCCTAAAAAACAAAGTGCGCTCTCCTAAATAACTCCGTTCAAGTTCTCATATAGCAAGCCTTAAGTTACCTTATACCATAAGGCCTTTGCAGAGTCACGCTTATTACCCAGGCTGTTTAACCCTGGTAACACACAGGCGCAATTCATAAACAGAGCCCTTGCTAAGACTTTAGTGTAATAAGTCAGAACCCTGATAGAAAAAACTAAGCCCAATTGAGGATTAACTCCTTCCTGTCCTGAAGGAGATTAGACCCATCTCCATATCACATGTTAAATAGTGCCTGCTCTCTGCCATAAAACCTTCCCCATAAAGGATTTTGTGTCCCAAAGTAACTGCAGGTTCTTAACCTCTTCAGAGCCAGCCTTCTAGTCCTAGAAGATAAAAGGCACTTACCTGCTCATCCAGCTGTTCGGCAGGACAGCTCACCCGGCATGAGAGGAAGCTACTCCTCACAGAGACCTGTGAATAAAAGAAAGATCAGAGTAAACCTACTCAGGCTTTCTATATCAGGGCAGCAACATGTTAGGAAAATGCAGCAAAGTCCACTTCACAAGTTCCTAACTGCTTAAAAGCCACCACTGCCCTACAGAAGAGACTAACGTGGAGTACGGCTAGACCCAATCTTGAGAGGAAAGATCAGAGCAATCCTACTCTGACTTTCAAAATAACAAAATCTTGATTGAAGTGAAATAAACCCATTTTCTTCAGACACCAAAAACTTCACCTCCTCCTTGCACCGCAGGCAAAGAGAATGACAGGGGGTTGTGGGATGGGAAGTGATATTTAACAGCTTTGCTGTGGTGCTCTTTGCCTCCTCCTGCTGGCCAGGAGTGATATTCCCAACAGTAATTGATGATGTTGCCATGGACTCACAATATCTTAGGAAAGAAAATGAATTCCAAAGTTTATCAAGATATTCTACAGGATAATATCAGGGTGGCTATGCGCCAGCTGAAGCTCAATAGAAGATGGGTGATGCAACAGGATAATGATCCTAAACATTGAAGTAAATCCACTACAGAATGACTTCAATAAAAGAAAATCTGGCATTTGGAGTGGCCCAGTCAGAGCCCAGACCTTAACCCTATAGAGATGCTGTGGAATGACCTCAAGAGAGCTGTTCTTACCAGACATCCTAAGAATATGGAGGAAGTTACGCTACAGACGAAACGCGTTTGACCATGTTGCCTGTTTTAACCAGTGTACTCTTTCATGTGCATCTATGGACGAATAAAGCCTTTTAATCATCTTCTTTGTCATGCTGCCTTTGTGAAGTTGAGTGCGTTGGTTTGCTGGACATCCTAAGAATATGGCTGAGCTGAAGCAGTTCTGTAAGGAAGAGTGGTCCAAAATTCCTCCTTAACGCTGAGCAGGTCTAATTCGTATCTACCGGAAACGCTTGGTTGAGGTTATTGCTGCCAAAGGAGGATCAGCTAGCTATAAAATCCAAGCGTTCACTTACTTTCACCACAGCACCGTGAATGTTTTAATGGGAAGTGTTCAATAAAGACATGAAAGATTACAATTATTTTGTTGAGCTTGTGACTTTGATGAAATTGTATGACCAATTCATGCAGAAAACAAACTAATACCAAAGGGTTCACATACTTTTTATTTCCACTTTATGTGTGTGTGTGTGTATATATATATATATATATATATATATATATATATATATATATATATATATACATATATACACACACACACCAATTGGGCAGAAGAGGTAGCTTTCTATACAGCTTACTAGCCACTAAAGGGTTAATAACGCAGCAATACAAAAATATTTATCTATGCCATTTTAGAGGTAAAGCTTCTTAGACATAACGGTACTGCAAATTCAGACATCTCCCAACCATAGAAAGTGTATATGGTGGAATATGGGTTAATAGTTAAGTTGATTGTGGTGGGTATATTGCCGCATAGAGGTTTATAGTTAGCAACATGGGGTTAATAGTTGATTGTGGTGAGTATGTGGCGGCATTGGGGTTAATAATTAGCAACTTGTGGTGGGTATGTGGTGGCATATGGGTAAAAGTTAGCGACATAGGGGTTAATATGTGATTGCAGTGGGTATATGGTGGAATAGGGGTTAATAGAGAAAGGGGTTAATAGTTGATTACGGTAGGTATATGGCAACATGGGGTTTATAGTTAGCAACATAGGGGTTAATAGTCGATTGCGATGGGTATATGGCGGCATAGGGGTTTATAATAAGCGACACAGAGGTTAATAGCTAATTGCGGTGGGTATATGGCGGCATAGGGGTTTACAGTTAGCGACATAGGGGTTAATAGTTGATTGCGGTGGGTATATGGTGACATATGGGTTAATAGTTGTTTGCAGTAGTTATATGGCGGCATAGGGGTTTATAGTTAGCAACATAGGGATTAATAGTTAGTTGCTAGCGGTGTGTATAGGACGGCATAGGGGTTTATAGTTAGCTGATTGCGGTGAGTATGTGGCAGCATAGGGGTTAATAGTTGATTGAGGTTGGTTCATGGTGACATAGAGGTTTATAGTTAGCGACATAGGGGCTAATAGTTGATTGTGGTGGGTATATGGCGGCATAGGGGTTTATAGTTAGTGACATAGGGGTTAATAGATGATTGTGGTGAGTATTTGGCGGCATAGGGGTATACAGTTAGCGACATAGGGGTTAATAGTTGATTTTGGTGGGTATATGGCAGCATAGGGGTTTATAGTTAGTGACATAGGGGTTAATAGATGATTGTGATGAGTATTTGGCGGCATAGGGGTTTATAGTTAGCTACATAAGGGTTAATAGTTAGTTGATTGTGGTGGGTATATGCCGTCATAGGGGTTTATAGTTAGCAACATGGGAGTTAAAAGCTGAATACGGTGGGTATATGGCAGCATAGGGGTTAATAGTTGATTGCAGTGGGTATATGGTGGCATAGGGGATTAGTTAGCGACATAAGGGTTAATAGGTTAGTTGATTGTCGATTTAGAGGTTAATAGCAACTTGCGGTGGGTATGTGGCAGTTTAGATGTTTATTAGTGTTAGTTTGCAATCGTGGGGTACTTCGGTTTAGGGGTATCAGGATTAGCGGTTAGGCAACATCAGTTTTATTCTAGGGATCCTTTACTATACATTGCCAATACGGTTGGTGATGCTGGGTGTTGTATAATTTAGCATCGCCAACCAATGGTGTGTATAGTAAACGCCTCTCGGCAATGCCGCTATGTTGGGGCTTGGGATATTCCGACAAGCTTGCTTGAAATAGCAGAGGATTCCTTCGAATATTTTGCTGTCTCATAGCACTTTCGGTCATCGGGGCCTAGGTGAGCTGTTGGGGGCAAATGCATTTTTATATTATTTAGTCCAACTGAAATTTTCATATTTTTGTATAGGAATGTATATATGGACATGCAAAGCAACGTGCAATGGTATTATACAGAACAGTGAGTGCATATCAACATGAAGAGCAGCGTGTAATGGTATTTATTATACAAAGCAGAATATGTATACTGAGAATGAAGAGCAGCATGTAAAGGTACATGAACAAATCATCAAAAAGAAGAGACTGTGTTCAGAATCAAATAATCCCCTGGTGCTTAAAAACGTATATCAAAGCACCCAGTCGTGGGGAGGTTCTCGGTCCATTAAATGTGTATTTGTAAAGAACCAAAAAAAGTCAATATAAAAAGTCACTGGGGTAGGAACAGAGTCCGTTGTGCCTTATGGACAAGGTATGAAATGAAATGAAAGTAAAGTTCCACAGTTTCCAGGTGTCTCAAAAGCCTAATAGTCACGGGTGGCAGTGTTAAATCACAGTATTGCGTCTTCGATCAATTCTTACCCTCCAATCCGATGGTGGGGTGCCTGGGAACACTCCTGTACTTCTCCTCGAGTGGGCGACGAACCCTTTCGGGGGGGTGCAGTCTGTGTTTCCCTTCTCGGCGTATCAGTGGATCCGACGCAAGGACGTTTCCTCAGTACCTGACCCGTGACGTTGCAAGGCTAGACCAAGTGGTGTTTCCTGGAGGGGGGAAGCAATCCGTAAAGGCAAGTAATAACGGCTCTGTAACCCGGAGGTGGCTTGTGCTGGTATATGGTGCTTAAAGCGGTAAACCCAGCCGCTTGGAAACATAAAGTCAAGAAAAAGAAATAGCACCAATAAGTCGTAGCATCTGTTATGGTAAGAAATTTTTTTATTGTACAATCCAATGTTAGAGTACAAACAGGGTCACAGTGGAGAACGCCTGACGCGTTTCGCGCATGCGTAGATGCGCTTCTTCGGAGGCTAATTCAAATCTAAATGTGACAGCTTTTTAAACAGGTTTTCTACCAATCATTTGCAAGTTTAAATGTGAGCCAATGGTATGGCTGTCCAGTGCAATTATACAAACATCTCTTGGTTTAATAGTAACTGTTAATGTATATTCTCTTGTCCCAAAGAGATATGATTGCTCTGGAGTGTCAGACCTTAAAGATACTAAGGCTCATATCGGATTTGTTATGTATATTTATGCACAATCTCTGTATTTTTAGTAAGAATATTTATAATATATTATTAAACTCCTTCAGTAACAAGCATTAAAATTCTGGGCATAGATCACTTGTTAGCTAAAACCATGAAGAGAAAAGGATAGATGTGTGTATAGATACATATAGATACCTGTATAAATTAACATCTATATCACTTCTATTACTAATGCTTTCTTCACGCTATCTTAGCTTTAATCCCAGTCTCTGTCTGTTTACTTTTTTAATTTTTAATTTTATTTATTTATTGTTTCTTCCAACTTATTCCTTATAATATTTTCACAGACTATTTCTGCCTAATTTTTCCCTACTTTATCTCTCTTTACCATATGCATATTTTATTTATTTATTCATATTCATCTACTCCCCAACCATCTATAGATTAGTCCTTCCTACCATCCTTGTCAGCCTAACTACTTAGACCTGTTAATTCTGAGTAATGTCTAAGTGCTACTATTTGTCAATACCCCAATACATAGGGAATAAGGGAGTATCTATTGGCCAGATCTTATTAAGGCCTAATTACATAGAAGGACTACATAAAATATTTTCATTGTAACATTTTATTTGAGAATAGGGAACATATGTCTATTCAGATGTTTGAATGTCATTTGATCTCATTTATCTTTGGTTTATTATATTTATATTTATATTTTTTAACGGTGTGTAATGTATATGAATCATACTGTAAATGTTTTATTTAATTTCTCATTTTTTAGTTTATATTTAGCAGCAACTTGTCATTATATAGGCATAGCTCAAGAAGCATTAGTAATAGAAGTGATATAGATGTTAATTTATACAGGTATCTATATGTATCTATACACACATCTATCCTTTTCTCTTCATGGTTTTAGCTAACAAGTGATCTATGCCCAGAATTTTAATGCTTGTTACTGAAGGAGTTTAATAATATATTATAAATATTCTTACTAAAAATACAGAGATTGTGCATAAATATACATAACAAATCCGATATGAGCCTTAGTATCTTTAAGGTCTGACACTCCAGAGCAATCATATCTCTTTGGGACAAGAGAATATACATTAACAGTTACTATTAAACCAAGAGATGTTTGTATAATTGCACTGGACAGCCATACCATTGGCTCACATTTAAACTTGCAAATGATTGGTAGAAAACCTGTTTAAAAAGCTGTCACATTTAGATTTGAATTAGCCTCCGAAGAAGCGCATCTACGCATGCGCGAAACGCGTCAGGCGTTCTCCACTGTGACCCTGTTTGTACTCTAGCATTGGATTGTACAATAAAAAAATTTCTTACCATAACAGATGCTACGACTTATTGGTGCTATTTCTTTTTCTTGACTTTATGTAAAGGTACATGTGCAGAGCAAAATGTGTATATGGAACATGTAAAGCAGCATTAAATGGTATTATACAGAGCAGTCAAAGTTCAGAGAAATGTGCTCAATCAGATGCCTTACAAAGACTAAATTTGGTATAAGTTACAAAAAAGAAAAAATCAATCCTTAGATTGAAGGTTGTGTACAACTATATAGCACTCACAATCCTTAGAGGGGGTGGCTGTCTGTTAGAACAATACTAATAGGACTTTCATTTCAGGAGTGATGTGCACTGAATACTGAAAATATAACCTTTATTAGGAAATTCATTAAAAATATCCACATACAAACAAACATATATTAAAAACACAGGGAGATTGGTTATGATTTTTAACGCACTGGATACGTTTTGGTGCGGATAATGTTTTATGAGATTAAATCTTCAACCTAGGATGTATAGATCCATAGTTGAGATGAATATCTCCTTATAATTGTGTTAGGACGGTAGTGTCGAAAGTATTGTGGTTTATTATGGGTGTGGAATGAAAATAAGGGTTCCACTAAGGTATAGTGTGATTTACACGTTGCTTACAATGGGGAAAACACCCAATTTGCACAGAGTGCTTGTGACTAAATGAGAGAGAAATTGCTACCACTTATTGTATAGTTCGATCCTGTATTGGATACTAGGTTTATCGTTTTGGCTAATATTGTAGCTAATTGTAACAGTTTACTAACATTAGAAATTCTTCTATATGGATACTTATTAAATATATAATAATAATAATCTATAGTGTGCTGCATTCTATATGAATATAGGTGAACATATCTCAAGATGAATCCTTGTCTTCTGTGTCCTGACTGCAGGGGACTCCTACAGATACATTAGTCTTACATTAGATGCTGGGTGTTGTCTAATTTAGCATCGCCAACCAATAGTGTGTATAGTAAACGCCTTTCAGCGATGCCGCTATGTTGGGGGCTTGGGACATTCCGACAAGCTTGCTTGAAATAGCAGAGGATCCCTTAGAATATTTAGCTGTCTCATAGCACTTTCGATCATCGGGGCCTAGGTGAGCTGTTGGGGGCAAATGCATTTTTATATTATTTAGTCCAACTGAAATTTTCATATTTTTGCACTGTGTATAGGAATGTATATATGGACATGCAAAGCAACGTGCAATGGTATTATACAGAGTAGTGTGTACATATCAACATGAAGAGCAGCGTGTAATGGTATTTATTATACAAAGCAAAATATGTATACTGAGAATGAAGAGCAGCATGTAAAGGTACATGTGCACAGAAAAATGTGTATATGGAACATGTAAAGCAGCAATAAATGGTATTATACAGAGCAGTCAAAGCTTAGAGAAATGTGCTCAATCAGATGCCTTACAAAGACTAAACTCGGTATAAGTTACCTCCATCGCACTCTGGGCCATATAAGCGCCACACAAATCCACAGTGCTCAACCCCTTAGTGAGTCAAAAAACTTATTGACATAATAAATACCTCCACTCTCGTGGGACACCCCAGGAGTTACACTCCAACCATCACTGCAGTCTTATCCAAGATAAAAGGATGTAGCGGCTCCCAGACCGCAGCCCTGCTGTATTTTCACGGACTACCTCGTCTTCACCACTTTCTGTGTTATCCCTTCAGCTGTCGGCGGTACGTGGGTGATGACGTCATCAGGGGGAGTCTCTTTCCTGTGTTAGCGCCTGTCCACGGAATGTAGCAGAAGCCAGACTAAGCTGGTAAGAATAAAGGGAGTAAATTAGATTGTCTTGCTTCCATAAAACACTAGAACTTTATTGATTCATCTTAAAATCCAAAAAGATCAATATTTAACTTTCCAATATCTAACTGTGCAGGAATGTGCTTAAGTTTGTTTATTTGCACACCACATAGAATTCAGAGAGGGCGTAATTTTTTCAACCAATCAGCATGATGTATTACTGTTTTAAATAGTGTGAAAGATGTTACCAGTTAGGCTACGATTACAGCTGTTAGCCGAAAAACGCGTAAGCCAAAAGGTATTACACTGTATCTGTTTATATGACCTGCTATGCTGTGTCCTCCTTTTGGATTTTAAGATGAATCAATAAAGTTCTACTGTTTTATGGAAGTAAGACAATCTCCTTTACTCCCATTATACAGAGCATAACATGTATAAAAACTTAAATTATGCTTACCTGATAATTTTCTTTTCTTCAGATGGAGAGTCCACAGCTGCATTCATTACTTTTGGAAAATAAGAACCTGGCCACCAGGAGGAGGCAAAGACACCCCAGCCAAAGGCTTAAATACTCCTCCCACTTTCCTCATTCCCCAGTCAAACAAGGAACAGTAGAAGAAATACCAGGGTGAAAGGTGCCAGAAGAATAAACATAAGAGACGCCCCACAGAAAATATGGGTGGGGAGCTGTGGACTCTTTCCATCTGAAGAAAAGAAAATTATCTGGTAACCATAATTTAAGTTTTTCTTTATAAATGGAAAGAGTCCACAGCTGCATTCATTACTTTTGGGAAAACAATACCCAAGCTATAGAGGACACTGAATGCAAAAACAGGAGGGTACAATAGGTGGCCCATTCTGAGGGCACGAGGCATGAAAAAAAAACACAACCCTACCAAACCCTGCTGCTTCGGAGCTGGGCAAAAATTTTTTGAAGGAAAAGGCCCCAAGGACACTGACCCACAGATAGTCCGAAAGCCTAATTAGAGACCGCAAAGCAGACTCACTGATCCAACACTCCTCCAGGAGAACAGTCGCCCAGCAGTTAGACCCCACACAACCCCTACTAGTACAGTACCAAAATCCCCAAAAGGGAGAGGACAAGGGTGAGCGAAAGGGATACCCAAAAGGCATGGCAAAATCCATAAAGGAAAACCCCCTTGAAAGAAGGCCAAGTCCACAGAGACCCGAATGGATCTGGAGAACAAGGAGAGTCGACACCCAACCCACAAGGAGCAACCGGCATCATCAAGGAGAAGAAACATCTCCCAAACATCGTGCGACAGCACCAAAGAAGACAGCTGAAGACAAGGTCCTCAAAACGTCAGTCCAGTAACACGCTACCATCCGTATGCTATCCGTAAGGAAAAAGCGGCCAAACAAAATAGCAGATTGCCCAACCTCCAAGACAGAGGACGCAATCCAGGCTGCCATGCCTACTCACAGATCCCAAAGGGGAAAAGGCACAGAACCACAAAAGAGACCGGAGGATGGACAACAGATCTCAGATCCTACACCTAGCTGGACCAGCCCAAGCAGCGGCAGATCTGAGAGCATGGGAACCACAAGGAACCCCAAGACTGGCCCCCAAAAGGGCGGAAGAATAGACACAGCCACTTCAACCTAGAGACAATCGAGCAGGCAGTAGACCCAAAGAGATCTAGCAAAGCCATCAAACTAAGTCTTAATGCGGAGCCAGTAGCTCCAGATGGAAAGGAACAACTCAAAGAGCAGACCAATCCCCGAACCAGATAAAACATCTGTTCCAACCTCCCGAACACAGGAGAGGCCCCCCAAAAAAGGAACTAGACCTCCGTAAGGAGGACAGCGAGCCCCCTGAAGAGGAGAGCATCCAGAAACACCTGCCCATAAGACAAGAAGTCGTAGGAAGAACCGAGAGAACACAAGGCCACGTCACTGATGAACACGGAAACACCCCTTAAAACACCATTGTGCTAGCACACATACCAGGCGCAATAGCTGAGCTACCGCAAACCTTCCGTTTGCGAGGCAGGAACCCCACCATCAGGTCACATTAGTCGGCTGTCCCAAGGGAACCGTATCATCCGACACAAGACAAGCCCCAAGGAGCCCCAGCTCTCAGTAAATCTGGCCAAGTTGCAAAACCGAACAGCCAGAACAAGGGCTAAGCCCAAGTACCCCGGAAACTGGAATCCCCCGGATCCTAGGATCATAAGGTCCGGTAACATCCCACAGCGGGATTCACAAAGAGAAAACGCAGAGTAAAACACTCGTCAACCGGAAGATCAGGACAGAAAGCCCGGGCCACACGAATGTTTGGATTAAACAATCCTCCAGGAACATAAATCCCTTGTCTGATATAAAAAAACAGACCTCCCAGGGAACAATCCAGAATAACCCGGATAACAAGAGTAAGAAGCCCTTGCAAGTCCCGACCCAGAGGTAAGAGACCACCCCTTGCAGGAGCCCAACACTCCAAAGAGCTAAGGCCTAAAAGGACACTAGAGCTAACAGGCATCCAAGCAACATTAATATGAGTGTGCTTGAAAGTGCGGCTAATCTCCCTTAAGGGACACAAGACACAGCTCATTTTATCAACCTCGAAAGGAGGAAAGGCTGAGTAAACCTCGCTGGGGATCGAACTAGCGGTTTGCTGCAGCACAGAGTAGCTACAGAGCCTCAGTATGCAGAGCTAGCTGTCCAACTAACCACGAGCTCCAAACACAAGGGAAACTGTGAGGACAAGTCACCTGAACAGAGCAACAGCAACCTCCACATCACCTCAGATTCGAAGTCAGAGGACAGTAAAACATGGATTCGGATGCCACCCGGATGGCAATACCTGAACCATATGAGTGGAAAACCACTAGGACCTCTTCTATCCCAAGAAGGAGATGCAGAGCATTCCCAACACTGAAGAAGGGCCCATAACCGGAGCCCAAAAAGACCTCACAGTCTAATGTCCCGAAAAAGGAACAACCAACTCCCAAAGGGAATCCAAGTCCCCCAAAGGTGACCCAATCCACAAGGAGAAACGGATCAACTCCAAGAAGGTCTCAATGAAGAAGAGAACCACTAAAAGGAACAGGTCCAAAAAGGACAAATTCCCAGGGCCTCGTAAGGCAACACTGCCCCGACCAGCGGAAAGAGGCGCTAAACCCTCTAACCTTCCCACCGCGTCGAAAGGAATACTCTAGGTTCCGAAGGTATCGGAAGCAACAGAGAGTAACGCAGCAAAATTCACTGGCCCAGTCACCAGAGAGACGGCTATTTAAAGAAACAATCCCGAGAGCCGCACGGGCCCGGAAGTCGTCTTGAGAATGCTTAGCTGAAACTTGTAAAACAAATAACAAGAAAACTAAATAATATAGAGAGCACTCGGCACCACAACCTGACCAGCAAGGTATAAAAGGCGACCGGTGTCTGAATAAGCCGCGAGACAGAAGATCTGAACCCAAGCAGGACCAGCCTGAAACCAAGGTCATAACTGGCTAAATCCGCCTTAAGAGAGAGAGAGGAAGCAAAAACAGACAAACATGGGACTAACTTGTCCCCAACATCTTCCGTAGAAGCAAACAGCGAGTATCAATTCCAGAGAAGTTCCCGCAGGAAACATAGTATAAAAAATAAAAATAAAATTCATCCTAACCGGATAAAATAAAATAACAGAGAACCTGAGGGTTAATGCCCAAGAAGAACAGAAAGATCCGCAGGACCAGCCTAACAGAAACCCTGTTCCTCCAACAAAACTGGGAAGGATCTTGAAAACAAGATTTAAGGGAGATTACGTCATCCCCCCATGTCTAACGAGGTGAGCCAGTCGAAGGAGAAGACTGATGAGTCCCATAGCCAAGAAGGATAGGGTCCCCAAACAGCTCAAAAACGTGTCTGAGTAAAACACGAAGGCTAGCCAGTCTGTTACGA
Source organism: Bombina bombina (assembly GCF_027579735.1). NCBI lineage: Eukaryota > Metazoa > Chordata > Amphibia > Anura > Bombinatoridae > Bombina > Bombina bombina. The sequence continues at coordinate 229,163,244 of NC_069506.1, read as the reverse complement.
AAGGCACAACACTCAGGAACAGTTACACCCGCAGGAAACTGCACATGTCCTCCTGTGGCCGAGAGACCTGGGGCAATCGGACACGAGCACAATCGCAAATAAACATCTGGACTTTGTAGACGAGCAAGCGCCAAAAGTATGTAAAAGCAAAAACGTGCGATGTATCGAGTCCACGGATTCATCCATACTTGTGGGATATTCTCCTTCCTAACAGAAAGTGGCAAAGAGAGCAACCACAGCAGAGCTGTCTATATAGCTCCTCCCTTAGCTCCACCCCCCAGTCATTCGACCGAAGGCTAGGAAGAAAGAGGAGAAACTATACGGTGCAGAGGTGACTGAAGTTTTTTAAATAAAAGTATACTACCTGTCTTAAAGAGACAGGGAGGGCCGTGGACTCGATACATCGCAAGAGAAAGAAATTTATCAGGTAAGCATAAATTCTGTTTTCTCTTGCAAAATGTATCGAATCCACGGATTCATCCATACTTGTGGGATACCAATACCAAAGCTTTAGGACACGGATGAAGGGAGGGACAAGACAGGTACCTTAAACGGAAGCCACCACTGCTTGTAGAACCTTTCTCCCAAAAATAGCCTCCGAAGAAGCAAAAATATCGAATTTGTAAAATTTGGAAAAAGTATGAAGCGAAGACCAAGTCGCCGCCTTACAAATCTGTTCAACAGAAGCCTCATTTTTAAAAGCCCATGTGGAAGCCACTGCTCTAGTAGAATGAGCAGTAATCCTTTCAGGAGGCTGCTGGCCAGCAGTCTCATAAGCCAAACGGATGATGCTTCTCAGCCAAAAAGAAAGAGAGGTAGCCGTAGCCTTTTGACCTTTCCGCTTACCAGAATAACAACTAACAAGGAAGATGTTTGACGGAAATCTTTAGATGCTTGTAAGTAGAACTTTAAAGCAAGAACCACATCAAGATTGTGCAACAGACGTTCCTTCTTTGAAGAAGGATTAGGACACAGCGAAGGAACAACAATTTCCTCATTGATATTCCTATTAGAAACAACCTTAGGAAGGAATCTAGGTTTGGTATGCAAAACCACCTTATCTGCATGGAAAACAAGATAAGGTGAGTCACACTGCAAAGCAGAAAACTCAGAAACTCTTCGAGCCAAAGAGATAGCTACTAAAAACAGAACTTTCCAAGATAGAAGCTTAATATCTATGGAATGCATAGGTTCAAACGGAAACCATTGAAGAACTTTAAGAACTAAGTTTAGGCTCCATGGCGGAGCAACGGGTTTAAATACAGGCTTGATTCTGACTAAAGCCTGACTAAACGCCTGAACGTCTGGGACATCTGCCAGACGCTTGTGTAAAAGACAATAGAATAGACAAAGCAGAAATCTGTCCTTTTAAGGAGCTAGCTGATAAACCCTTCTGCAATCCTTCTTGGAGAAAAGACAATATCCTAGGAATCCTAATCTTACTCCATGAGTAACCCTTGGATTCACACCAATAAAGATATTTTCGCCATATCTTATGATAAATTTTCCTGGTGACAGGCTTTCTAGCCTGAATCAGGGTATCAATGACCGACTCAGAGAAACCACGCTTTGATAAAATCAGGCATTCAATCTCCAAGCAGTCAGACGCAGAGAAAGTAGATTTGGATGCTTGAATGGACCTTGGATTAGAAGGTCCTGCCTCATCGGCAGAGTCCACGGTGGAACAGATGACATGTCCACCAGGTCTGCATACCAAGTCCTGCGTGGCCACGCAGGTGCTATCAAAATCACTGAAGCTCTCTCCTGCTTGATTCTGGCAACCAGACGTAGAAGGAGAGGAAACGGTGGAAATACATAGGCCAGGTTGAAGGACCAGGGCACTGCTAGAGCATCTATCAGTACTGCCTGGGGATCCCGGGACCTGGACCCGTAACAAGGAAGTTTGGCGTTCTGACGGGACGCCATCAGATCCAATTCTGGTGTGCCCCATAGCTGAGTCAGCTGGGCAAATACTTCCGGATGGAGCTCCCACTCCCCCGGATGAAAAGTCTGGCGACTTAGAAAATCCGCCTCCCAGTTCTCTACCCCTGGGATATGGATTGCTGAAAGATGGCAAGAATGAGTCTCTGCCCATCGGATTATTTTGGTTACCTCCATCATCGCTAGAGAACTCCGTGTTCCTCCTTGATGATTGATATAAGCTACAGTCGTGATGTTGTCCGACTGAAATCTGATGAATTTGGCCGCAGCTAGCTGAGGCCACGCCTGAAGCGCATTGAATATCGCTCTCAGTTCTAGAATGTTTATCGGGAGGAGAGTTTCCTCCCGAGACCATAAGCCCTGTGCTTTCAGGGAGTTCCAGACTGCACCCCAGCCCAGCAGGCTGGCATCTGTCGTTACTATGAGCCACTCTGGCCTGCGGAAACACATTCCCTGAGACAGGTGGTCCTGAGACAACCACCAGAGAAGAGAATCTCTGGTCTCCTGATCCAGATGTATTTGAGGAGATAAATATGCATAATCCCCATTCCACTGATCGAGCATGCATAGTTGCAGTGGTCTGAGGTGTAGGCGGGCAAAAGGAACTATGTCCATTGCTGCTACCATAAGTCCGATTACCTCCATACACTGAGCCACTGATGGCCGAGGAATGGAATGAAGAGCTCGGCAGGTGGTTAAATGTTTTGATTTTCTGACCTCCGTCAGAAATATTTTCATTTCTACCGAGTCTATCAGAGTCCCTAGAAAGGAAACTCTTGTGAGAGGGAAGAGAGAACTCTATTTTATGTTCACCTTCCACCCATGAGATCTCAGAAAAGCCAACACGATGTCCGTGTGAGACTTGGTTAGCTGGAAAGTCGACACTTGAATTAAGATGTCGTCTAGATAAGGCGCCACTGCTATGCCCCGCGGTCTTAGAACCACCAAAAGGGACCCTAGCACCTTTGTGAAAATTCTGGGAGCCGTGGCCAACCCGAAGGGAAGGGCCACAAACTGGTAATGCTTATCCAGAAAGGCGAATCTGAGGAATTGATGATGATCTCTGTGAATAGGGATGTGCAGATACGCATCCTTTAAGTCCACAGTAGTCATATATTGAGCCTCCTGGATCAGAGGTAGAATAGTCCGAATAGTCTCCATCTTGAATGATGGAATTTGTTTAGAATTTTGAGATCCAAGATTGGTCTGAAAGTACCCTCTTTTTTGGGAACCACAAACAGGTTTGAGTAAAACCCTAGCCCTTGTTCCGCTTTTGGAACTGGGTGGATCACTCCCATGGTATGTAGGTCTTCTACACAGCGTAAGAACGCCTCTCTCTTTGTCTGGTTTGCAGACAATTGAGAAATGTGAAATCTCTCCCTGGGGGGGGGGGAGTCTTTGAAGTCCAGAAGATATCCCTGGGACACAATTTCTAAAGCCCAGGAATCGTGAACATCTCTTGCCCAAGCCTGAGCGAAGAGAGAGAGAGTCTGCCCCCTACCAGATCCGGTCCCGGATCGGGGGCTACCCCTTCATGCTGTCTTGGAGGCAGCTGCAGGCTTCTTGGCCTGTTTACCCTTGTTCCAAGCCTGGTTAGGTCTCCAGACTGACTTGGATTGGGCAAAATTCCCCTCTTGCTTTGCAGCAGGGGAAGCTGAAGCGGGACCACCCTTGAAGTTCCGAAAGGAACGAAAATTATTTTGTTTGGTCCTCATTTTTTTTTTTCAAAAGCTTTATTGATGTGAATAATCAAGGTACAATCATAAAGCAAAGAAAGATATGGTTACAATCCGTTGCTATACACAATCACAATTTGAATGAACGTAACCGAGATAAATTTCACATCTGTATTTTTAGATTCCGTCCATCGAATCCGAGGGCGGAACCTATAACAAAAAATTTCAATTTTATATATATTGACTTAATGTTACGTTGTGAACCAATAGTTGAACAATAAGTTATCTATGGAGTTTTGCAGGAAGAGATGAGAAAAAGAAAGGAAGACGGGAAGAGAAGGGGGAGAGAGAGTGGAGGGGGAAAAAAAAAAACACAGAAAGAGAATGATCTCCCAGGAACTAGATTGTTTTGTGCCACAAGGCCATCATTTCATATTTCTCTAGGTTGTGCATTTTCAAGTAATGATATCTCTCCAGGAGGAGAGTATTGTCAATTTGTGCGCGCCATTCCTCAACGGAAGGGGTGACTTGCGTTTTCCATTTTCTAGGAATCAACATCTTAGCCCCGGTGATCATGATCAGCATAAGTGCAAGATGCGCGTCACTTTGGGTTTTGGGGAGGGACAGAAATAAAAGTATCTCTGGGAGAGTTCGGGACTGTAATGTTGAGGGGTTCCGGACATCTCTGCGGTAGTTTTCTGCCAGATTTTGGCAGTGCCACCAAATGTGAAGAAATGACCCGTCTCCCCCGCAGCCCCTCCAGCAGGAGGGGCTGAGGGGTAGGAAAAAATTCTGTGCAGCCTCAGCGGAGTGAGGTACCATCTGCCTAGAAGTTTAATATGAGACTCCTGGACATGGGCAGATACTGAGGATTTCTTAATCAGAGCCCAGGCCCTCATCCACGCCGCATGATCAAAGTCAGATCCAAACTCTTTATGCCATTGGCTTGTGTATGAAGGAAGTGCATCCGCCTCAGGGATGAGCAGGATTCTATAAATCAGCGAAATCAGGTGTTTTGGGGCTCGGGCCTAAGAGCAGAGAATCTCAAAAGGAGTTTGATTTCTCCCCAGGTCCTGCTTATGCTTGTGGGACTTTGTGAAATGGAGAAGCTGGTTATAGTGGAGCCAAGAACTGAAGATGTCTGGGTGCATTTCCCCCAGCCTATCTCGGGGCACCACGTTCCCGTTCTCAACTATGCCTTGTATTGACCCCTCCCTGATACTGTATGGTTTAGCCCTGCGGTAGCCTAATTTATGAAAGGGGAGGTCAGGGTTTTCAATAATCGGAAGGAGGGGCAAGTACCTTGTGGATACATGAGTTGTGGTAGCCAAAATACCATCCCACACCCTGAGAGTCTCTACAAGTAGATGGTAATCTCGTAAATTATTCGGTCTCTTTGAAGGGACGACCCAGGCCAATATGCCCATGTTATCTAGCCTAAGAATTCTCCTGTCTAGGTGTACCCATGCTTTCTGTTCTGCGTTGTGCGACCACTCAACTATCCTTTGTAAGAAGACTGCGTTTTTATATGTTTTTAAGTCAGGGAGACCCAAGCCACCTTTATCCCTAGGTAAGTACATGGTTCGCCTGGGGAGGCGAGGCTTAATTTTAGCCCATACATACTGTTCGATCAGTCTTTGGAGCTGATCCAAGTAACCAGCCGGGAGGGCAATGGGGACCGTTTGAAAAATATATAAGATCCTAGGGAGGATATTCATTTTAATAACCCCTACCCTTCCCAACCAGGAAAGAGGTCTGCTACCCCAGGAGGACAAGTCAGCTGCGATATTATGTTTGAGGGTCCCATAGTTATGCTTGAAAAGGTCTGAGGGGTCGGAAGTAAGGAATATTCCCAGGTACCTTAGTTTTTCTTTAGCAATTTTAATGTTGTATTTTGTATGCAATGACTGTATGATTTCAGGGCGTGTGTTAACGTTTAAAAGCTCCGATTTACTAAGGTTAAAGAGAAAATTAGATACTCCACTAAATGCTTCCAGTTCTTTAAGAAGTTCAGGGAGAGATGTTTCAACATTTGTGATGGTATAAAGGACATCGTCGCCATATAGTGCCTGTTTATACTCGGTATGGTCGATTTGCATCCCTTTAATGTTGTGGTTCTGTCTGATTTTTTGGGCTAGTGCCTCTATTGAAAGAGCAAATAATAGCGGGGACAAGGGGCAGCCCTGCCTAGTGCCGTTCCTGATGGTAAAAGATTTGGATAATGTCCCGTTCACTCTAATCCTGGCATTCGGGCTCGAATAAAGGGCGAAAACCGTATTTAGATAAGCGTCTCCCAACACCCATCTCCGCCATAAACCTGGCGCAGAAAAAGCCAATCGACCCTGTCGAAGGCCTTCTCCGCGTCAGTTGAAAACAGCACCAACGGAGTGCTGGAAGTTCTGGCATAGGAAATTAGTTGTAAGACCTTGGTGGTGTTGTCCCCGGCCTCTCTGCCAGGGACAAAGCCCACCTGATCGTTGGAAACTAGTTCTGGGAGGTATTTGTTAAGGCGACTTGCCATTATTTTGGCCAAAAGTTTCATGTCCGCGTTGATTAAAGAGATGGGTCTAAAGTTCTCAGGGGCCTCTGGTATCTTACCCGGGCTTAGGAATGACGTTATGTGGGCTGTCCAGTAGGATCCCTGATAACTCTCGGGTTATCCCTGAGGCTGTTGAACAGTTGAAGGAGGGGGCTTGAAATTTCGTCTATAAATTTTTTGTAATAGGGCATGGTGAAGCCGTCTGGGCCCGGACTTTTTCCCGATGGGGAATCTTTAATGGCTTGGGATAGTTCCTCTTTAGTGATTGGGGAGTTTAAGTAATCTGAGGCCTCTTTGGTTAAATTTGGCAAGCCGGGGTCACGAAGGTATGAGTCAATTTCGGCAACCCTCCTATGCTGAGGGGTCATGCTCTCCATTGTCTCCAGCTCTGCCCCTATGTTATATAAAGAGAAGTAGTATTTATGAAACGCAGAAGCGATCTGCTTACTACTATACACACGATGTCCGTCTTTAGTTTTGATCGAGTGAATGTAGGACTGCAATTGCCGTCTTTTGAGGGTCCTAGCCAGAATTTTCCCAGGTTTGTTCCCTCCTTCGTAGTAGAACCGCCTCAAGGATAATGCTTTCTTTTGGCGCATTTCCTTTAGGTGTTTATTCAGGTCATTTTTTGTGGAAAGTAGTTTATTTTTAACGTCCAAGTTCAGTGGGTCAGATTTATGAGAGGTTTCTAGGCTTTTTAGTTTGGAAAGTAAATAGGTATATTTTACTTTGTAGCGTTTATTAAATATTGCTTTATGTTTGATAAGGACCCCTCGGATTACGCTTTTATGAGCTTCCCATAGTGTCATGACAGGAGTAAGTTGGGGTGTATTAATTGTGAAGTATTCTTTTAATGTTTTACGTATGTCTTCTAAGATTAAGGGGTCGTCTAATATAGAATCATCCAGTTTCCATGTGTAATTAGTGACTGGAATGTCAGGCCACTGGACCAGGCAGGAGACTGGCGCATGATCTGACCCAAGTAATGTGTCCTATGTCACAACTTTGTGTGATTGAGAGGCCGTTGGCGTCTGTGTAGATGTAATCTATCCTCGAGTAACTGTTATGGGGAATTGAGTAAAAGGAGTAGTCTCTCGAGGTTGGGTGTAAGGTTCTCCAGGTATCATGCAGTGCCGCTTCCCTGAGAGTAGTGTTAGCCTGTTGTATTGTTGAATATGGGGTGCAAGTTACACCTTTCGAGGAATCCACGGAGGGATTAGCAACCAGGTTAAAGTCCCCTGCCAAGAAAGTTATCCCCTTAGAGTGCTCCAACAGGAGGTCTGTAACCTTTTTAACAAAATGCCCCTGGGAAAAGCTAGGAGAGTAAATCGACGCTAGTGTGATGTAGTGTCCGTAAAGTGTTCCTATCACAATTATGAACCTGCCCTCAGGGTCCTTCTCGACCTGGGTCGTGTGGAAGGGGACTGATTTGTGGAAAATGATACCCACCCCTCCTTTTTTGCTCGTCCCCGAGGCAAACACGGCCCTTGGGTACTGTGGATGGAACCATTTAGGCTCCTTACCTTTCCGGAAATGGGTCTCTTGCACTAAGATTATCTGACTCTATAGCTTAGCTAACTCTTTAAAGGCGATAGAGCGGTTGCCAGGACAGTTTAGTCCTTTAGCGTTTATTGTGGTAATAGTGATGCCGTGATCTTGGAACCTGCTAATCTTGGGCTGCATAATTACAGTCCCTGAGAGAAAAAAAAAAAAAAAAAGAGGAGGGGGAAAGTAAGTGGAGATAGGGAGGGGAAGTAGGTAGAGGTTCAATAGGTGTTAGTGGGGGAAGAAGAAGTTAGAGGGGAGAGATTAAAGGGGGTATAGGAGGGGTAACCAATTGTACAGAGCAATCTGAATGTCCTTTTAATCCCTGGATACTTAGCTTTCTTGCTCTATACGGTAAAAAAGGCTATAGCTTAACAAATAGTTTAGCAATATGTGAAAACAGAAAAATAACACACAAAACAGACAACAGAGAAGAAATAAAAACTCTGTAGTTCAACAATTACAAACCTGTAACAGCAGTAAAAGGGGAAAAGCCCCATAACTGGCGTCAATTATAAAAAACTTTAATACCTCAATTACTTCATTGGGTTTGATGAGTTACGGCAATAAGAATAGTGTGAAAGCTATTGGCTTGGACTATGTCGTGGGCGAAGCCGTTTATATGCTGTGTATTCTGTCGTGGAACAGGCTGTGTCTAAACAGGTCTTGGAGTTAGTCGTGATGGTGTAGGACAGGTAAAGTAAGGTGGCGACTTGTGACTAATTGTTCGCAAGCAGCTATTAGGAATATTCGGAAGGGGGCACCCTGTTTAAGTGGTCTATATGTAGGTCAGCTCTCTCTGCAAATAAGTCGCAGAGAAAATAAGTATTTGTCCATGCATTGTACGTTTGAAAAAGAGTATTTACAGTGTGCCTCGTCCGTTGGTGGTTTGTTGTCCTCCTATTAGGTGAACGGTGCTGCATTCCCTGACTTATAGTGGAAGGGTAATTTATAGAGTATTAAGTTGTCCCTTTCTACATGTTTATCAGGTACGTGAGCCTTATTGCATGAGTAAGGCTATGTCTATTGCGTATTCCCTCGCAGATAATGTACAAACACTAACAGGCAAACATGTAACTCTAAAATTAAGCACTCATAGGAAAATAAAGTAACAAATAATATAACAAAGTCACATTAGGTTCTATAAACCCACACGGTTTTCCCTCTTTTTCTCACATGTGAGTGACAGTCCAATAGAGGTGCCATTAGTCAGTTCAGAAGAGTTAGGGGACCATGGCATAGACCCACAGGACAAGTGTGAGCAATACATTCTATAGTGTTATCAAGAACAGACTTGGAGTACAGTACAGGTGGCCCTCATTTTACAACGGTTCAATTTACACCGTTTCAGAATAACAACCTTTTTTCCAGTCATGTGACTGCTATTGAAAAGCATTGAGAAGCAGTGCATTTATTAAAATAACCAGTAGGTGGAGCTGTCCGCTTGTGTTGCAGCAAAGCCAAGCAAGCTGAAATTAATCAGTTTAACCAGACCTGAGCTATCGAGCAGATTTCAAAGGAACAAGATCTTCCTGTCTATAAATCAGTCCAGATTGGAATGCATAGAAAGAACTGTTTGCAGAAACATGCAAGTGAAGTCTGTGTTGTGTGATTATTTTATTAGGTTTATAATGCTATTTAGCAAATGTTTTTGTTCATTTAACTTAGTTTAATGATATATTCTGTGTTGTGTGATTATTTTATTAGGTTTATAAGGCTGTTCAGCATTTAAAGTCTTCATTTCAAAGCTATAAAAATAATGTATTAGGTGTTACTTATGACAATTTTGAGAGGGGCCTGAAACCTATCTCCCTCACTTCCCATTGACTTACATTATAAACTGGGTTTCAATTTACAAAGGTTTCAATTTACAACCATTCCTTCTGGAACCTAACCCCGGCGTAAACTGAGGGCTACCTGTACTTTACCCAGAAGATTCTTGTCCTCAGCTGTTATCCGAATGAAGATTGGGAGGAAGGCGTTTCAGCTTCTTCATTAGTGCTCTGTAGTGTAGGAGGTCGCAGAGACAGGTTTTCCAAGTATTCTTTTTCGTCTGTGCCTGGCCTGAAAATAACAGTCTTATTGTTGTTGGTGGCTATAATAGAAACTGGGAATCCCCAGCGATACTGGATCTTGTGGGCTCTTAGTGTTGATGTTATGTGGCTCAATTCCCTTCTCTTTTGAAGGGTGACTGGCGAGAGATCCGTGAAGATCTGTATTTCTCCTCCAGCGTGAGTTATAGGATGTCTACGCCTTGCTTCTTGGATAATTCCCTCTTTGTCCTTAAAGCTAAGGAATTTAACTATTATGTCTCTCGGTGGGGCCTTACCAGAAGGCTTGGGCCTAAGCGCCCTATGTGCTCTCTCAAGCGGCACATCTGGGGCAGAGGGGTTTCCCTTGATGATTCGGAAGAGGGCTTGCAAGTAACCTTCTATCCCCTGCTGGTGAACTGTTTCAGAAACGCAGCGGATTCGCAGATTTTTTCTGCGGCCTCTGTTATTGAGGTCCTCGATCTTGTCGTTTAAAAATTGTAAATTGTCTGTGTGGTGTTGCAGCACAGTGAAGTTCTGTTTTATGGTGGCAGATGCAGTGTGAAAATTAGACTCAACCTTGAGTATTCTCGAGTCTAGCGCTGATATATCTTTTCTTAGGTCGCCAAATAAAGTTTTCATCTCCTGCATAACCCCTCTGATGTCCTCTTTGGAGCACAAATGAACAATGTCCTCTTTAGTGAGATATTGTGATTTAGGAGTTTCAGCGTGAGGAGAGGTGGTCTGTGATAGAGCCATGTCTTCTCTAGGTAAAGATTTGTCTGAGTCTATTGGTTTTAAATATTGGGAAAGTGGTTTTGTAGATATTGACCTGTCAGTCCTGCTCTGTCTCTTATTAGGCATTACCTTCACTTTTATCGTTATTGTCCCTTTTCTTTGGTGTGCTGTTTATTTGCAAGTTGCAAATTGTGTTTCCAGGGTATGTGTGACCAGTGACAAGTGATCAGGCACCGGTTGTGCTTTTATTTAAAGGGACAGTCTACACCAGAATTTTTATTGTTCTAAAAGATAGATAATCCTTTTATTACCCAGTCCCCAGTTTTGCATAACCAACACAGTTATATAAATATACTTTTAACCTCTGTGATTATCTTGTATCTAAGCCTCTGAAAACTGCCCCTTTTTTCAGTTCTTTTGACAGACTTGCAGTCTAGCCAATCAGTGATGGCTCCCAGATAACTTCACGTGCACAAGCACAGTGTTATCTATATGAAATACGTGAACTAACACCCTCTAGTGGTGAAAAACCTGTTAAAATGCATTCTGAAAAGAGGTGGCCTTCAAGGTCTAAGAAATTAGCATATGAACCTCCTAGGTTAAGCTTTCAACTAAGAATACCAAGAGAACAAAGCAAAATTGGTGATAAAAGTAAATTGGAAAATTGTTTAAAATTACATGCTCTATCTGAATCATGAAAGTTTATTTTGGCCTAGACTGTCCCTTTAAGTAAGTTGCTCACAGAACGCTGACTCTTGCTATTCAAATCACTGGGACTTATGAGCGCCTCCTCCCCCCTGATTGCCCCCGGTATCCGGCCTACCCGAAACCTCACCTTTGGAAATTGCGGGCCCTCTGCGAGCAACTCCCCGCTCTCAGTGGGTGCGATCACTTGCCTCTCTGTGTGGTTCTCGCGGGCTCCAGGCGATCTTGCTGGCCCCAACACTCTCCGGGATCTAGAGAGCTGTAACGGCTGTGCGCGAGAGGCCCCTCCTAGTACTTGCGGCAAAGATGATGTCGGCGCGCTCAGCGCGGATGTGGACCTAAACTGTCTGCCGCTTGATAGGTTAGGTGCTGTTCTTCTGTGCTCGTACTCACGGAGAGAGCCAAGGCATCTGTTGTTTAGCACCCGAGCACAGGGAGGATGTCCCAGGAGGTCCCCTCCCCACAGTAAGTCTCAGACACAGGTCCGGTGCTTCTCGGTCTCAAGCAGGCCTCTAGGGATTCCAGGCCCAGCGCGCCAGCGGGTAGATCATTGCAGGGTAGCAGGTGCACCAGAGGGCATCAGGTCTGTGCCAGGGCTGTTACCACTGTCCACTCAATAGTAGTTAGTCCAGTTTAATGCCATAAAAAGCTAGTATGCCAGTTTTGGAAGCAAGAGCCCTCCTAGTGTGTGGCCATCTTCCAGCGCGGCCAGACTCCGCCCCTGTTTGGTCCTCATTTTATTTGTTTTATCCTGAGGAAGGGCATGGCCTTTCCCTCCAGTGATGTCTGAAATAATCTCTTTCAGTTCAGGCCCGAATAGGGTCTTTCCTTTGAAAGGGATGTTCAAAAGTTTAGACTATGATGACACATCAGCCGACCAGGACTTAAGCCATAACGCCCTGCGCGCTAAAATGGCAAAACCTGAATTCTTTGCCGCTAATTTAGCCAATTGAAAAGCAGCATCTGTAATGAAAGAATTAGCCAGCTTAAAGGCTTTAATTCTATCCATAATATCCTCTAATGGAGTCTCCACCTGAAGAGCCTCTTCTAGAGCCTCGAACCAGAAAGCAGCTGCAGTAGTTACAGGAACAATGCACGCAATAGGTTGGAGAAGAAAACCGTGATGAACAAAATTTTTCTTTAGGAGACCCTCTAATTTTTTATCCATAGGATATTTGAAAGCACAACTGTCTTCGATAGGTATAGTTGTACGCTTGGCGAGAGTAGAGATAGCTCCCTCCACCTTAGGAAGCGTCTGCCACGAGTCCCGCATGGTGTCAGATATGGGAAACATTTTCTTAAAAACAGGAGGGGGAGCGAACGGTATACCTGGTCTATACCACTCCTTAGTAACAATATTTGCAATCCTCTTAGGGACTGGAAAAACATCCGTGTAAACAGGAACCTCTAAGTATGTGTCCATTATACACAATTTCTCTGGGACCACTATAGGGTCACAATCATCCAGAGTCGCTAATACCTCCCTGAGCAACAAGCGGAGGTGTTCAAGCTTAAATTTAAAGGCCGTCATATCAGAATCTGTCTGAGGGAGCGTCTTCCCTGAATCAGAAATCTCTCCCTCAAGATAGCAAATCCCTTAGCCCTATTTCAGAACATTGTGAGGGTATATCGGATACGGCTACTAAAGCGTCAGAAGGCTCAGCATTTGTTTTTAACCCAGAGCTGTCACGCTTTCCTTGTAACCCAGGCAGTTTAGATAAAACCTCTGTGAGGGTTGTATTCATAACTGTGGCCATGTCTTGTAAAGTAAACGAAGTCGACGCACTAGAGGTACTTGGTGTCACTTGTGAGGGCATTACTGGTTCTGACACTTGGGGAGAGCTAGATGGCATAACCTCATTTCTTTCTGCCTGAGAATCATCTATTGCTATATTTTTAAGTGCTATAATATGCTCTTTAAAATTTATAGACATATCAGTGCAAGTGGGACACATTCTAAGAGGGGGGTTCCACAATGGCTTCTAAACACATTGAACAAGGAGTTTCCTTGAAGTCAGACATGTTAAACAGGCTAATAATGAAACAAGCAAGCTTGGAAAACACTTTATTCAAAGTAAATAATACTTAGAAAAAAAACGGTACTGTGCCTTTAAGAGAAAAAAAGATGCACAAACTCTGCAAAACAGTGTAAAAAAGCAGTAAACTTTTCGAAATTTTTAAAGTGTAATCATAAATCCTTAGTAATATTGCACCACCAGACAAATAAACGATTAACCCCTTAATGTAAAAACCGGATTGACAAAACGTCTAAAACTGGTATAAAAACGTTCAGCACCTTGCCACAGCTCTGCTGTGGCGCCTACCTGCCATTAGGTATAAATTTGTGGGGAAAAAGCTTCCTTTAGACCCTCAAGTACAGCAGGACCCTCTGGAGAAGCAGCTAGATGTCTTGTTGTAAAAGAAACTGCGCAACTGAGGCACGAAAATAGGCCCCGCCCACCTCACTCGATGTTAGTGGGGCCTAAAAGGAACACACCAAAGTGTTTCTAAACAAGCCATGTGGGTTAATAACCCTTAAATAAGCCATAATGACCCTTCAAAGTCCCTTAAAAACGTTAATCTTTTAATAAAAAAGCGTTAATAAAAAAGATTTTTTTCTATAAGTGTCACCAGTAACAACTGAGCCTCTGTGGGAACAGCAGTGGATCTTAGTTACAAAGTGCTAAGATCATCATCCTCCTTGCAGAAATCTTCATCCCTTTTCTGCCAGAGAGTGAATAGTACACACCGGTACCATTTAAAATAACAAACTTTTGCTTGAGAAAATAAAAACTAAAATTTTTGTCACCACACTCACTTTACCCTTCCTAGTACTTAGAGTAGGCAAAGAGAATGACTGGGGGGTGGAGCTAAGGGAGGAGCTATATAGACAGCTCTGCTGTGGGTGCTCTCTTTGCCACTTCCTGTTAGGAAGGAGAATATCCCACAAATATGGATGAATCCGTGGACTCGATACATCTTGCAAGAGAAATGGTCTGGCTCTAAAGCTTACAGTACTGCTTTTTCAAATCAAGATAGCATGAGAACAAAGAAAATTGATAATAGGAGTAAATTAGAAAGGTGCTTAAAATCTCATGCTCTATCTGAATCATGAAAGAAAAAAAAACATAATTTATGTAAGAACTTACCTGATAAATTCATTTCTTTCATATTAGCAAGAGTCCATGAGCTAGTGACGTATGGGATATACATTCCTACCAGGAGGGGCAAAGTTTCCCAAACCTCAAAATGCCTATAAATACACCCCTCACCACACCCACAATTCAGTTTAACGAATAGCCAAGAAGTGGGGTGATAAAAAAGTGCGAAAGCATATAAAATAAGGAATTGGAATAATTGTGCTTTATACAAAAATCATAACCACCACAAAAAAAAGGGCGGGCCTCATGGACTCTTGCTAATATGAAAGAAATGAATTTATCAGGTAAGTTCTTACATAAATTATGTTTTCTTTCATGTAATTAGCAAGAGTCCATGAGCTAGTGACGTATGGGATAATGATTACCCAAGATGTGGATCTTTCCACGCAAGAGTCACTAGAGAGGGAGGGATAAAATAAAGACAGCCAATTCCTGCTGAAAATAATCCACACCCAAAATAAAGTTTAAAGAAAAACATAAGCAGAAGATTCAAACTGAAACCACTGCCTGAAGTACTTTTCTACCAAAAACTGCTTCAGAAGAAGAAAATACATCAAAATGGTAGAATTTAGTAAAAGTATGCAAAGAGGACCAAGTTGCTGCTTTGCAAATCTGATCAATCGAAGCTTCATTCCTAAACGGCCAGGAAGTAGAAACTGACCTAGTAGAATGAGCTGTAATCCTTTGAGGCGGAGTTTTACCCGACTCAACATAGGCAAGATGAATTAAAGATTTCAACCAAGATGCCAAAGAAATGGCAGTAAGCTTTCTGCCTTTTCTAGAACCAGAAAAGATAACAAATAAACTAGAAGTCTTTCGGAAAGACTAGTAGCTTCAACATAATATTTCAAAGCTCTAACAACATCCAAAGAATGCAACGATTTCTCCTTAGAATTCTTAGGATTAGGGACATAATGAAGGAACCACAATTTCTCTACTAATGTTGTTGGAATTCACAACTTTAGGTAAAAATTCAAGAAGAAGTTCGCAACACCCGCCTTATCCTGATGAAAAATCAGAAAGGAGACTCACAAGAAAGAGCAGATAATTCAGAAACTCTTCTGGCAGAAGAGATTGCCAAAAGGAACAAAACTTTCCAAGAAGTAATTTAATGTCCAATGAATGCATAGGTTCAAACGGAGGAGCTTGAAGAGCCCCCAGAACCAAATTCAAACTCCAAGGTGGAGAAATTGACTTAATGACAGGTTTTATACGAACCAAAGCTTGTACAAAACAATGAATATCAGGAAGATTAGCAATCTTTCTGTGAAAAAGAACAGAAAGAGCAGAGATTTGTCCTTTCAAAGAACTTGCGGATAAACCTTTATCTAAACCATCCTGAAGAAACTGTAAAATTCTCGGTATTCTAAAAGAATGCCAAGAAAAATGATGAGAAAGACACCAAGAAATATAAGTCCTCCAGACTCTATAATATATCTCTCTGGATACAGATTTACGAGCCTGTAACATAGTATTAATCACAGAGTCAGAGAAACCTCTTTGACCAAGAATCAAGCGTTCAATCTCCATACCTTTAAATTTAAGGATTTGAGATCCTGATGGAAAAAAGGACCTTGCGACAGAAGGTCTGTCGTAGCGGAAGAGTCCACGGATGGCAAGAGGCCATCCGGACAAGATCCGCATACCAAAACCTGTGAGGCCATGCCGGAGCTACCAGCAGAACAAACGAGCATTCCTTCAGAATCTTGGAGATTACTCTTGGAAGAAGAACTAGAGGCGGAAAGATATAAGCAGGATGATACTTCCAAGGAAGTGATAATGCATCCACTGCTTCCGCCTGAGGATCCCGGGATCTGGACAGATACCTGGGAAGTTTCTTGTTTAGATGAGACGCCATCAGATCTATTTCTGGAAGCTCCCACATTTGAACAATCTGAAGAAATACCTCTGGGTGAAGAGACCATTCGCCCGGATGCAACGTTTGGCGACTGAGATAATCCGCTTCCCAATTGTCTATACCTGGGATATGAACCGCAGAGATTAGACAGGAGCTGGATTCCGCCCAAACCAGAATTCGAGATACTTCTTTCATAGCCAGAGGACTGTGAGTCCCTCCTTGATGATTGATGTATGCCACAGTTGTGACATTGTCTGTCTGAAAACAAATGAACGATTCTCTCTTCAGAAGAGGCCAAAACTGAAGAGCTCTGAAAATTGCACGGAGTTCCAAAATATTGATTGGTAATCTCACCTCCTGAGATTCCCAAACTCCTTGTGCCGTCAGAGATCCCCACACAGCTCCCCAACCTGTGAGACTTGCATCTGTTGAAATTACAGTCCAGGTCGGAAGCACAAAAGAAGCCCGCTGAATTAAACGATGGTGATCTGTCCACCACGTTAGAGAGTGTCGTACAATCGGTTTTAAAGATATTAATTGAGATATCTTTGTGTAATCCTTGCACCATTGATTCAGCATACAGAGCTGAAGAGGTTGCATGTGAAAACGAGCAAAGGGGATCGCGTCCGATGCAGCAGTCATAAGACCTAGAATTTCCATGCATAAGGCTACCGAAGGGAATGATTGTGACTGAAGGTTTCGACAAGCTGAAATCAATTTTAGACGTCTCTTGTCTGTTAAAGACAGAGTCATAGACACTGAATCTATCTGAAAACCCAGAAAGGTTACCCTTGTCTGAGGAATCAATGAACTTTTTGGTGAATTGATCCTCCAACCATGATCTTGAAGAAACAACACAAGTCGATTTGTATGAGATTCTGCTAAATGTAAAGACTGAGCAAGTACCAAGATATCGTCCAAATAAGGAAATACCACAATACCCTGTTCTCTGATTACAGACAGAAGGGCACCGAGAACCTTTGTAAAAATTCTTGGAGCTGTAGCTAGGCCAAACGGCAGAGCCACAAACTGGTAATGCTTGTCCAGAAAAGAGAATCTCAAGAACTGATAATGATCTGGATGAATCGGAATATGCAGATATGCATCCTGTAAATCTATTGTGGACATATAATGCCCTTGCTGAACAAAAGGCAAGATAGTCCTTACAGTTACCATTTTGAACGTTGGTATCCTTACATATCGATTCAATATTTTTAGATCCAGAACTGGTCTGAAGGAATTCTCCTTCTTTGGTACAATGAAGAGATTTGAATAAAACCCGATCCCCTGTTCCAGAACTGGAACTGGCATAATTACTCCAGCCAACTCTAGATCTGAAACACAATTCAGAAATGCTTGAGCTTTCACTGGATTTACTGGGACACGGGAAAGAAAAAATCTCTTTGCAGGAGGTCTCATCTTGAAACCAATTCTGTACCCTTCTGAAACAATGTTCTGAATCCAAAGATTGTGAACAGATTTGATCCAAATTTCTTTGAAAAAATGTAACCTGCCCCCTACCAGCTGAGCTGGAATGAGGGCCGCACCTTCATGTGGACTTAGAAGCAGGCTTTGCCTTTCTAGAAGGCTTGGATTTATTCCAGACTGGAGATGGTTTCCAGACTGAAACTGCTCCTGAGGATGAAGGATCAGGCTTTTGTTCTTTGTTGAAACGAAAGGAACGAAAACGATTATTAGCCCTGTTTTTACCCTTGGATTTTTTATCCTGTGGTAAAAAAGTTCCTTTCCCACCAGTAACAGTTGAGATAATAGAATCCAACTGAGAACCAAATAATTTGTTACCCTGGAAAGAAATGGAAAGTAGAGTTGATTTAGAAGCCATATCAGCATTCCAAGTTTTAAGCCATAAAGCTCTTCTAGCTAAAATAGCTAGAGACATAAACCTGACATCAACTCTGATAATATCAAAAATGGCATCACAGATAAAATTATTAGCATGCTGAAGAAGAATAATAATATTATGAGAATCATGATCTGTTACTTGTTGCGCTAAAGTCTCCAACCAAAAAGTTGAAGCTGCAGCAACATCGGCCAATGATATAGCAGGTCTAAGAAGATTACCTGAACACAGATAAGCTTTTCTTAGAAAAGATTAAATTTTCCTATCTAAAGGATCCTTAAACGAAGTACCATCTGACGTAGGAATAGTAGTACGTTTAGCAAGGGTAGAAATAGCCCCATCAACTTTAGGGATTTTGTCCCAAAATTCTAATCTGTCAGACGGCACAGGATATAATTGCTTAAAACGTTTAGAAGGAGTAAATGAATTACCCAATTTATCCCATTCTCTGGAAATTACTTCAGAAATAGCATTAGGAACAGGAAAAACTTCTGGAATAACCACAGGAGATTTAAATACCTTATCTAAACGTTTAGAATTAGTATCAAGAGGACCAGAATCCTCTATTTCTAAAGCAATTAGTACTTCTTTAAGTAAAGAACGAATAAATTCCATTTTAAATAAATATGAAGATTTATCAGCATCAATCTCTGAGACAGAATCCTCTGAACCAGAAGAGTCATCAGAATCAGAATGATGATGTTCATTTAAAAATTCATCTGTAGAGAGAGAAGTTTTAAAAGATTTTTTATGTTTACTAGAAGGAGAAATAACAGACATAGCCTTCTTGATGGATTCAGAAACAAAATCTCTTATGTTATCAGGAACATTC
Organism: Bombina bombina; assembly: GCF_027579735.1. Classification (NCBI taxonomy): domain Eukaryota; kingdom Metazoa; phylum Chordata; class Amphibia; order Anura; family Bombinatoridae; genus Bombina; species Bombina bombina. The sequence goes on along the minus strand of NC_069506.1, from coordinate 229,144,358 downwards.
TGCACCTTAGATGTTGAAGGAACTGCAACAGGCAATGGTACATTACTAAAGGAAATATTATCTGCATTAACAAGTTTGTCATGACAATTAGTACAAACAACAGCCGGAGGAATAGCTACCAAAAGTTTACAGCAGATACACTTAGCTTTGGTAGTTCCAGCACTAGACAGCGATTTTCCTGAAGTATCTTCTGACTCAGATGCAACGTGAGACATCTTGCAATATGTAAGAGAAAAAACAACATATAAAGCAAAATTGATCAAATTCCTTAAATGACAGTTTCAGGAATGGGAAAAAATGCCAATAAACAAGCTTCTAGTAACCAGAAGCAAAGAAAAAATGAGACTGAAATAATGTGGAGATAAAAGCGACGCCCATATTTTTTTAGCGCCAAATAAGACGCCCACATTATTTGGCGCCTAAATGCTTTTTGGCGCAAAAAATGACGCCACATCCGGAACGCCGACATTTTTGGCGCAAAAGGACGTCAAAAAAATGACGCAACTTCCGGCGACACGTATGACGCCGGAAATAGAAAAGATTTTTTGCGCCAAAAAAGTCCGCGCCAAGAATGACGCAATAAAATGAAGCATTTTCAGCCCCCGCGAGCCTAACAGCCCACAGGGAAAAAGAGTCAAATTTTTAAGGTAAGAAAAAATGATTGATTCAAATGCATTATCCCAAATATGAAACTGACTGTCTGAAAATAAGGAATGTTGAACATCCTGAGTCAAGGCAAATAAATGTTTGAATACATATATTTAGAACTTTATAAATAAAGTGCCCAACCATAGCTTAGAGTGTCACAGAAAATAAGATTTACTTACCCCAGGACACTCATCTACATGTTTGTAGAAAGCCAAACCAGTACTGAAACGAAAATCAGCAGAGGCAATGGTATATAAACAAGAGTATATCGTCGATCTGAAAAGGGAGGTAAGAGATGAATCTCTACGACCGATAACAGAGAACCTATGAAATAGACCCCGTAGAAGGAGATCACTGCATTCAAATAGGTAATACTCTCCTCACATCCCTCTGACATTCACTGCACGCTGAGAAGAAAACCGGGCTCCAACTTGTTGCGGAGCGCATATCAACGTAGAATCTAGCACAAACTTACTTCACCACCTCCATAGGAGGCAAAGTTTGTAAAAAACTGAATTGTGGGTGTGGTGAGGGGTGTATTTATAGGCATTTTGAGGTTTGGGAAACTTTGCCCCTCCTGGTAGGAATGTATATCCCATACGTCACTAGCTCATGGACTCTTGCTAATTACATGAAAGAAATTGGGTTTAGTATCCCTTTAAACGGCACCTGACAACCACAATGGCTGGGGCACTCACCACCTCCTATGACCAGACACCAGCGGACTAGAATTCTCCGTCGCCACACAGTCAGGAATGCGGAAATGGGAGACCAGAACGTAGACACACCCGGTCACAAGGTGAACCATACAGTCCAAAAAAGCGCGCCCAACCATAAGGTGACGTCACTTCGAAAGGCTGTTATGTTCCAAAAAGCCATGAGCCCAGTTAACACTACACATAAGCAGATTGAATCACATAACAAACATGATTGAAAAAAACACTGTTCAATAATCCCCCTCAGGCGATATTAACCCTTGATTCCAATATACTAAAGAAGTCCCACTGAGACCCTGTATTTTTCATGTGAGTTTGCAGAAATAAATGAATTACAGTACAATCAACAGTGGAATAGGAACACGGCCCTTCAAGTGTGATGGATAGTAGCCTCACCTCCGCCATGGACTTGAGAGAAGGAAGCAGGCAGCAAAGCGAAGTTTGACAACGCCGATTGCTTGTGGAGTTGTTAAAATGAGTCGGGATGGTTTCGCAGAAAGACTCTTCCTGCATTTCCGGACTCTAACTTTCATTCAAGCCCTCACTGAGAGACTGAGGGGATTACTTAAAACTCCCTTCCATCCATAAGAGACGAAAATAAACTTCTGACACTTCTCTGCCAACCTCCTGAGATGAAAGGCAAAGAATGACTGGGGGATGAGGGAAGTGGGAGGAGTATTTAAGCCTTTGACTGGGGTGTCTTTGCCTCCTCCTGGTGGCCAGGTTCTTATTTCCCAAAAGTAATGAATGCAGCTGTGGACACAGAAAAATGGGCATCTGTGATATGAAAACTATTACATATGCAGAACCCAGAGCGATTTGAGTAGTATTGACAGCACTAAAGGCCATTTCTAGCTGTAAAATAATTTGTAAGTGAATGAATTAATCAGACTTATTATTTTTTCCAGCTTTATTTTATATTTGTAACAAGCACAATACATAAGCATTATAATAATCTTTTACAGAAGGAGAATCCCAGATATGGGCTGTCTCTGACCTCTCGGCAACCTGCACAGGACAAAAGTGGTTTACAGCATCTATGTATTACATCAGGTTTCTAAAATTTAAACGTAATCACAGCAATAAAATTAATTTACTCAGAAACCATTTTGTTTAAATATGTATTTAACAAAGACATTATAGAGCATTAATCCTTATCCCCTGAATAGTGACCCGAACACTGGTCAGCCTAATACTTTAAGAGCATCATCAAGTACAGGAACTCAGTACATCATGCTTGCTAGAAAGGGGGGCATAGATTTATCAATCACTGCCTTCAAGGAACATGTACACAGAGCTATTAAAGCATCCCAGTGGATGGATACTGACAGTTTTTAGGTAGTATTTTATGTGTTAGCATAAGGACACTGCTGGCTCTGGGTATCTTTACGGTCATCCAAATATGAGTTTGCATGAATTGCGCATATACTGTAATTTACAGGAGCACATGACTGGAGAGCAGAGGAAAGTGTCAGAGGCAACACTGCATTAAAATACCTTTGCATTCAAAAACGTGTTCACTGCCCAGGCACCAGAATTGTCCTCCAAGTGTCTAAATCTCTTCATCATTTAATGTAAAAAAAGAGAAATACTTGAATACTACCCAAAAGCAAGAAAAATGCAGCTAAGAACACTAAGGACTGATATGGTTTTGCAATGTTAGGCTACCAATGATACCAATGATAAATTAATAGGATGACACAGCTGACATGCAGAAGCAATTTGCCAGTTGACATTTAACCTGTATTATGAAATACATGCTATGTATTTAAAGCTTACAGCCACAAACATTCATTTCCTCATATAACTGGTGTAAAACAGAAGCTATAACTGATATGGGAGTACCATGCGCTATTATTATGTTTTAGGAAACTTTCTAAGTAATTAAATCATAAATAATGTCATGAAAATTTCTTGGCTGCAATACAGGGCAAGATTTTAATATCAAGCTTTGTATGTCAACATATGATTACTTAGATTAATTTTACTGCCAGGCTATTAGGATGACAAAATGTAATTCTGCTTAATTGCCCAAGCTTCATTATATGCCAGTATGTCATTTATTTATTTTGGCTATAAGTTCCTCTCTATATAAATAGCTACAAGGAGTGTTGTAGGGTAAGACGGACTGTTGAACAACTTATTAGAGGAGTAATGGTAAGTGCATGTTTAGAACCTAGGTTGAGGATTGGGCCCTTTGTAGCACTCTTTGAGCATCCTCTGACATACCCTGCAAACAGCGACTCAAAACAACATAACTGGCATGGAAAGCAATGCCACCAGCCGCCAGGGGACCCACAAAAGGAATGCGGTGTAGAAAAACACCAGCTACCTCCAACCCCAGACCAGTGGCAGAGCACAACATCTTCCCCACTAACTCACGGGTCACCCCCTTTCCTGCAGGGCTATGCACCTCCAACATTAGAGTAGCTATTGGGACTCCTGATTTATGTGATAAGCAGGATATGGAATTGGCATCCAATCCCAGCTCCTGTCTGTAAGTGTCCAGACGTGCTGTCAGCAAGGACATGTCACATGCTATGGCTAATCCTGGAACTGGCACACTTGCCACCAAGCTGGAGAGCAGGGCTACCTTCCAGACTTCTTGGCTAAGAGCTTCTTGTTTCTTTTGGATAACCTCTGAAGAGAGATTCGGGAGGGAGAGCACAAATGCACGGGTTTTGGGACTAGACAGTTGCTTCTCTAGGCTCTTTAAAAACCTGTGAAACTCAGGACCAGGTAGGTGAGTGGGCGATAGAGTGAAAACCTCATCATCCCCTACTCCAGGTATTTTGGGCTTTTCTTTTCTTTCAGTCTCACATTGGTGGATAATGAAAACCTTCCTGCTATGTTTTTTGAGCTCCTTAACTAGCAATGCCTCATTGTTTTTACCTTCATGTTCTGGTGCCCATAATAGTAAAATTAAGTCATAGCGACTGATGTGAATATTCTCCAGGTATTTCTGAGGTTGTGGCTCTAAAATTCCAAGTCCAGGTAGATCCCACCAGCTGGCCATCGGGTATTTCAGACTGGGATACTCAATTGGATTTTCTGGATCTTCCCCATGAGCTGCTCCATCGTCCCCATCTTTTATTCCCCGCAGAGAATTCAAAAGGGAGTGACGGATGTCTGGGTTACCGCCCATTAAGGCTATGTTGATATGAGTGTCTAGTAGTGAGTCTAAGCTGCTCTGTATAAACCTGACCATCTCAGGGATTCCTCCCCTTTCCAGGGCAGACTGCAACTCAGCAATCTCCTCATCTCCTATCACCTCAAATCCCTGCTGTGCAAGCGATAGGAATCTGGAAAAAAATGGATTAAACTATTAGATATAACTAACACAGAGCAAAAGGGAAACAGCCAAAGTAATACAATGAAGAAAGACATAATAATAATGAAGTTAAAGAAGGTTGAAACCAGCAAAATACAGCTGGAACTAAAATAAAAAAAAAACATGCAAAGGGAGAACGTTAAATTGATTAAAATCTGTAAACAATCGTAAATGCAGATGCTTGGCGTGTGATAGCAGTGGTCTACAAGGGTAAGGATTACATCTATACAGTTTTAAGGACAATAGGTTTAAGGGACATTATAGTAGACAAATTATATCCTCTAATTCACTAGATTCAAGCCTCCCTAACAGGCTAGATTTTGAGGATATCTGAACTAGAGCACAGGTGAAATAATCAGCTGATTAGTAAACATGGTTATTTTACCTGCTCTCACCCAATGTAATCCTGAAAATCTGGCCTGTTAGGGATTTGAAAAACAGTGCTCTAATTCAGTATCCAATCTTAACACTAGTGATCCTGCAATAATAAAGAACCCCTTTGGAGGCACAGAGGACTGTTGTGCTGATCGAACAACCCAGCTGTACAACTTGCTCTGCTAATTGGGTCTGCTGCTCCTTTAACTATGTGTTTAACCACTTTGCAGGGGTTAAACACATGGCCTTGCAGGGTTGCTAGTGTTAACAGAATATTAAACTAATTGGTACAACTACAGTAGCTTGGCAACTACTCACCATGCTATTGTTTTTCATTCTGTGCCTACTGCAATCTTCAAAGCTGTTCTCTTATGTTAACCCTTCAAGAGTGCTGGTTAGTGAAGTTCTCCATCTTCACATTGGGCACTGCCATTGTGGAATTTAAGTATTCTTATATGCTGTGACATAACGGTGCACAATCACTGATTAGTGAGAATGTTGTCTTCTTGACAAGTCGTATCATGCACTTTAGTTTAGTGTGCACAATACAGAGTGGGGGTTGTACTTTTTTTTGTATTATTCCTGAAGGATTTGTATTAACTATATAACTTTTAAACTGCATAAAAATGCAAAAATTTAGTTCTTCTGCTTTCTATTGTGCAAGCTAATCCAACGTGCAAAGTTCAGCTATCAAATGGCCAGCAACGATAATGACTTGTCAAAGTGCATTGCTTCTGTCACAAGATGCGACAAGATGGTAGTACCCAGTATGGAGATGCAGAGATTTACCATCTGAGATTTGGGTCAATACCACTATATGTTGACACTATACTCAGTTCTAGAACATACTTTTGATCTCCAGTACTTGATACTTTCCTGTGTATTTCAAATATAGAATGTAACATTCTAATGTTTAAATGTAATGAAAAACCATCTGATATTTATTTATTATTTATGTATATATCAATCTCAAAATGCCTTATGTTTTAAAGATATTGAAGTACTGAAAATCCCAGAGGCAGAACGTTTCTTCACTTTCTGCGATGAGATTTTTTTTAGTAAAAAAATAAATTTATATTAGACAGTTACACTAAGGCACCAGTTCAATTTCAATGTGTTGGTTAACTGAAGAATAAAGCAATTTTTAAAGTTTTATAATATAGTGCCATAGTTGAAAATTGCATTGCAAATTGGCTGCATTGAAAAAAATAAAAAAATAAAATGTCTCTTGAATAAATCTGTTTCCTTTTCTCTTGGTGTAACATATAAATGTAGTAATAAAAAAGATGCAAAGCTCATACTAACATCTTACATTCAGAATAAACAGCTTTGCAGAATGGAAAGGCTAGGGTGCAGGTTTGAAAAATAATTATCTGAGAGCAAGTCAACAAGCAATGCGCTGCTGCTTTGCAGCGCTACTGCATATTTGACTGCTCACTTCAACAGCACTTTGCTCTGGATGCACTGTGCTAAGGAAAACTTACAGTGCAGCCAGAGCACAGCTCTGTTTGAAGAGAACTGTCTAATGTGGAGCAGCACTACAAAGTTCAAGCTCTAACAGTTCCTGCATTTCTCCTGTTCTTTCTGCAGACATGCTGCATTTTCTGCGATGACATCTCAGATCACTGTATGTTCTGCCTTGGGGCTGAAAATATCAAGAGCCCAATCTCTATAATTATGATATTAGCTAAATTAGTTTGTTCCCACGACAGCATACTGAGGTAGGATCAGAAGAGTGCACACATATTGAGCAATTTATCTATAACATTGTTGCAAACACTGCCACTACACAATGCTCAAGAATCGAGCATGCTACTGGGCAGGCATTAGTATGTTTTCCTAGATTGGAGCTGAATTTGAACAAAAGATATCAAGAGAAAGAGGTAAATCTAATACTAAAAGCATTTTTTTAAAATGTAATGTATCTGAATAATGAACCATTTAATTTGACTTTCAAGTCCATTTAAGATAAAAAAAATGGTATCCTCCCCAGGGATGACCAGAACTGACCTTCATCCGACCAGAGTTTTGATTATCAATTTACATGTGGCTAAATCATGTAACAAACCTTTGATTCATTTACTTCTGTTCCAGCAAATAGATACTCCGTGTTTCCTGTTTGAATATCTCCCATCTTTAATCTAAAAATATTGACTGATAATTGAAAGAACTGAGGTTCAAGCACCTGGACATCATACTGTAGGGGTATGGTGCCTCTTGGGGGAGGTACAAAGGGAGGGCTATATGAAACTTCCGCAATACTAAGCGCCTAAGGGGGGTGCAAAACACCCGTACTTAGAAATCATCCATGTCTGCTGTATTTCTATTTTTAAGGATATCAATAATCGTGGTTTTACCCTTTTTCACACATTGCAGTGCCGTATTTGTACGGTGTACTTTGGAGGGCAATATGAAATTCTGCTTGGAACAGTAACGTGCCTTTATACGGGTGGGAATGTGTTCCTAGCTATCTAAAATATAAGAATGTTGAAATGAAATGTGAGAATATGAAAAATACCACAAACTCCAAAAACTAACCAACACTAAACTACCATGATAATCTTGTGTCTCACTCACTACAAACAAAACAGCTCACAATACAACTAGGTATTGCTAGGCAACATACCCTGAAACACATCTCTTTCTTTCCTAAAACTATAATTTGTATATGTGATGTGTACCACAGAGATAGTCTTCATAAGTCACATATGGAAATCTCATATTGAAAATAGTTTTTTGTGACTATATCCTTCACTTAGGTCTATATGTCTTCTTGGATAATAAATATATGGACTGTAATTATATGAAAAACACTTATACAGTTAAATAGTTGGATTCACTGATTTTGATATGTTAATGCATTGTACTTTTAGTACAGGCCAATGTGTTCTATACAAAAAACAAATACATAGCATATATTCTGAATTAGCTTATTGCAGCATTATGAAATTAAAGGGACATGAAAAACAACATTTTTCTTTCATAATTCAGATAGAAAAAACTAAATGTATGCTTACCTGATATTTCTTTCCAAATATGGTGAGTCCACAGCTTGAGTAATTACTGTGGGGAATATCACTCCTGGCCAGCAGGAGGAGGCAAAGAGCACCACAGTTAAGTTGCTAAGTATCATTCCCTTACCCACAACCCCCAGTCATTGGACCAAAGGAAAATGGAGAAAAAGGAGTAACACAAGGTGTAAAGGTGCCTGAGGTTACAGTCAAAAGAACAACTGTCTTAAAGGGATGGTAAACTCCGTATATATTGATTATATTATTGCTATTGTTACATTACATTCAATTTACAGACTCAATGTCATGTAATGGTATGTATGTAAAAACACTTATAAATCCTTGTCTAATCGCTCCGTCTATCACCGTCTAATGCCGTCTATCACCTGCCCCCTGTGATGTCACATTGATTGTTTATTTTATTCTACCAATCAGTAAGCCTGTCATGTAATTTCAACGCATGCGCTTATAAACTTACTTATATTTTGGTTTTAGGCAAGTATGCTCATTTTAGAAGGGACCGATCACTCGCACTCTCTATCTAGTCAAACTTTTACTTCAAACTGAACCAAGTAAACATTGAATCTCGTGACTCCGTGTTTACTTGGTATACGTCATTTGCTCCAATGCGCATGCGTTTGAAATGTCAGAGTCAGGAGCGTGCAAATTGTCTGACGTGTAGAGAGGGTGGAGAATAGGCAAACGTCAAGTTTATTCAGGCAAGGGGCGGAGCGAGGCGGCGCAACAACGGCTTGTGAATAAAGATAATTTTTAGTAAAATTACATATAAATATTAGAAATTGATAATGCGGTTTAATATATATAATAATAACTAATCAAATTCTTGAACTTAGCAATAGCGGAGTTTACCATCACTTTAAAATAAAGGGTGGGGCTCACCATACCTGGAAATAAATAAATTTATCAGGTAAGCATACATTTTGATTTTCTTTCCTAAGATATGGTGAGTCCACGGCTTGAGTAATTACTGTTGGTAACTAATACCCAAGCTAAAGGACACGGATAAATAGGGAGGGACAAGACAGGCAGTCCTAAACAGAAGGCACCACCGCTTGAAGAACCTTTCTCCCAAAAGAAGCCTCACCCGAGGCAAAAGTATCAAATTTGGAAAAAGTATGTAGAGAAGACAAAGTTGCAGCCTTTCAAATTTGTTCCACAGAAGCTTCATTTTTGAAAGACCAAGAAGAGGAAACAGCTCTTGTGGAATGAGCCGTAATTCTCTCAGGAGGCTGTTGTCCAGCAGTCTCATAAGCCAAAAGAATTATACTTTGTAACCAAAAAGAAAGAGTAGTAGCAGTAGCTTTCTGACCTTTACATTTCCCAGAAAACCAGAGAAAGAGAGCAGAGGACTGGCGAAAATACTTAGTCGCCTGTAAATAGGATTTAAGAGCACGTACAACATCCAAATTGTGTAACAAACGTTCTTTGGAAGAAGGAGGATTAGGACACAGAGATGAAACAACAATTTCCTGATTGATATTTCTATTAGAAACAACTTTAGGAAGGAAACCTAACTTAGTACGAAGAATAGCCTTATTGGCATCAAAAATAAGATAAGGGGAATCACACTTCAGAGCTGAGAGTTCCGAGACTCTTTGAGCAGAAGAGATAGCAACAAGAAACAAAACCTTCCAAGATAACAACTTAATGTCTATGGAATGCAACGGCTCAAACGGAGCCAGTTGTAAAACTTTAAGAACAAGGTTAAGGCTCCAAGGAGGAGCAACAGACTTAAAGACAGGCCTGATTTTGACCAAGGTCTGACAAAAATATTGCACATCTGGCACATCCGCCAAACGTTTATTTAGTAAAACTGATAAAGCAGAAATCTGACCTTTCAGGGTACTGACTAACAATCCCTTCTCCAGGCCTTCCTGAAGAAAAGATACAATTCTAGGAATTCTAACTCTACTCCAAGAGTAGCCCTTGGATTCACACCAATAAAGATATTTACGCCATATCTTATGGTAAATCTTTCTAGTAACAGGCTTGCGAGCCTGAATCATGGTCTCAATGACCGACTCAGAAAAACAACGCTTAGACAGAATAAAGCGTTCAATCTCCAAGCAGTCAGCTTTAGAGAAACGATAGTTGGTTGAAGGAAGGGACCCTGAATCAGAAAGGTCCTTCCTCAAAGGTAGTCTCAAAGGTGGGAGAGATAACATCTCCACTAGATCTGCAAACAAGATCCTACGAGGCCACGCAGGGGCTACTAGAATCACAGACACCCTCTCCTGTTTGATACAATCAATGACTCGTGGAAGGAGAGCAAACGGAGGAGACAGGTATGCCAACCTGAAAACCCAAGAAACCGCCAGAGCATCTATCAGAACGGCCTGTGGATCTATTGACCTTGAACCGTACCTTGGAAGCTTGGCGCTCTGATGGGATGCCATCAGATCTAACCCCGGCACCCCCCATTTGAGGACTAAGCTGGAAAACACCTCCAAATGGAGTTCCCACTCCCCGGGATAAAAAGTCTGTCTGCTCAGAAAATACGCTTCCCAGTTGTCTACTCCAGGAATGTGGATGGCAGATAAACAGCAATTGTGGGTCTCTGGCCACTGAAGAATCCTAGTAACCTTCTTCAGGGCTGAGGAACTCCGAGTTCCTCCCTGGTGATTGATGTAAGCCACAGAGGTTATGTTGTCTGACTGGAACCTGATAAACTGGGCTGAGGACAACTGAGGCCAAATATCAGAAGAGAGAGAACAGCACCCCTGAGATAGAACAGAACCCCTGAGATGGAACAAAAGATAGAATAACTTCCATGCCTGTTCATTTCTATTGCAACTCAGGGTGCACATTCTTTAAGCACACTATGCCTTTTCACAGAGAAAAAATATCTCGTAGCACATCAGTCTGACCCTGCCCAATGACAGTCCAGCGCCAAAATACCAGGAAATTCCTTTCTGAACAAGAGAAACAACAACCCCAGATGATCGTTTTGGCCTTCTGTGGGCCTCGTAAGTGAGGTGCAGTTGTATCTCTCTAAGGACGTGTGCATGGAGTCCACGTCCGGCTTCCCCCATTACCCTTAGGGGGCCCAAGAGTAATTTGCATAAATATCAGAATAGAGAGAACAGACAAAAGATGGTGCCTGAACCAATATGTTGTCCAGGTAGGGTGCCACAGCAATTCCATGAGAACGGATAACTGCCTAAAGAGCCCCCAGAACCTTTGAAAAAATTCTGGGAGTCGTGGCTAGACCAAATGGAAGGGCCATGAACTGGAAATGTTTGTCCAGAAAGGCAAATCTCAGGAATCTGTGATGGTCCCTGTGAATAGTAACATGAAGATACGCATCCTTTAGGTCTATGGTTGTCATGAAGTGACCCTCTTGTACTAAAGGAAGAATGGAGCTTATAGTCTCCATCTTGAAGGATGGAACTTTGAGAAACTTGTTTAGACACTACAAGTCTAGAATGTGATGGAAAGTTCCCTCTTTTTTGAGAACCACAAATAGGTTGGAGTAGAACCCGAGACCCTGTTCCTACACTGGAACTGGAACTATCACTCCCAGGGAGGAAAGATGTTGTATACATTTCAAGAATGCCTCTCTCTTTATCTGGTCTGCAGATAATCTTAAAAGATCGAATTTGCCTCTGGGAGGAAAAGTCTTGAATTCCAATTTGTAACCCTGGGATACTATGTCCACAGTCCAGGGATCTGGGACATCTCGTATCCAGGCTGGAGAGAACTGAGAAAGTCTTCCCCCCACCTGATCCGATCCTGGATCAGGGGCAAACCCTTCATGCTGATTTGTAATCAGCTGAGGGTTTCTTTGATTGTTTCCCCTTGTTCCAAGACTGATTGGGTTTCCAAGAAGACTTGAATTGTTCCTGCTTGGAAGAAGAAGCGGAAGGCTTTCCTCTGAAGTTACGAAAGGAACGAAAATTACTCTGACGTTCTTTAGGCCTATTCTTCTTATCTTAAGGTAGAAAAGACCCTTTTCCACCCGTAATATCAGAGATAATTTCTGCCAAACTGGGTCCAAACAAGGTTTTACCCTTGTAAGGAATCACCAGAAGCTTGACTTTAGAGGAAACGTCCGCAGACCAGGATTTCAACTATTACGCCCTGCGGGCTAGGACAGCGAAACTAGAAGTTTTAGCTCCTAGTTTAACAACCTGTAAAATGGCATCTGCAATAAAGGAATTGGCCAATTTAAGAGCTTTAATCCTATCTTGAATTTCATCCAAGGAAGTCTCTACTTGAAGAGAATCAGACAAGGCGTTGAAACAATAAGATGACCCACTAGTCACGGTGGCAATATACACTGAAGGTTGCCATTGGAGACCTTGATGAACATAAATCTTTTTCAAATAAGCCTCCAGCTTCTTGCCCATCAGATCCTTAAAAGAGCAGCTATCCTCAATAGGAATAGTGGTTCTCTTAGCCAGAGTGTAAATGGCCCCTTCAACTTTGGGTACAGTATACCAAGGGTCTTTAATGGAGTCCTCCACAGGAAACATTTTCTTAAAAATGGGAGACTGGGAAAAAGACACCCCTGGTTTCTCCCATTCCTGTGAGATAATCTCCCTAGCACAGTCCAGCACAGGAAAAACCTCCGAAGTGGAAGGTTCATCAAAGAAACTATTAAGTTTGCTAGATTTTTTAGGAGTGTAATCCTACTCAGTAATCCATCGTGCGCTGCCGAATTGCCGAAAAAGGTCTCAGTTGAGAACAAAACATTTGTAAAATTATGGTTTTCATTTTGTAATAAAGGCTATATATTTTTCCTAAAAGACATTTGGGCGGATTTGGGGGTCTCTATTTTTCAGCGTGGATTTAGAGGCGTTTATTTTCCTCGCAGAACTGGTGGGCACAAATTTAGAGGAGTTTATTTTTCTTCAGAAATGGGGGAAATAAACTTAGAAGTGTTTATTTTTCCTCACAGAAATAGACTGACACCGTCACACCGATATTCTGTCAGAAAAATCTACGATCACCGGCACCGGTATTGTGTCTACACGTCCCTTTTACTAGCACCACTTACAATACGCTGGAAAGCGGACTACCAGTCCCAGCATGCTCTTGGGCGTTGGAGGAATTGGGCCATATATTTCCTTGACCCGTTGCGTAGTTTAAATCAGCTTTTTTGACGGGGTTGGGCCTCCTGCGCATGCGCAGTGAGTGCCACACACCTCCAGCAGCTGATTCACGTCACCGGAAGTGACGTGGTACACAAATTCTTATGCGGTATACAAGTTTCTTTAGAACAAAGGCTCTTGCTCCATATCAGACATGTTGTGAAACAGTAAATAAACTTGTACAGATACGTTTCAAAGATTTTAATATTCAATTAAAATAAGCCAAGGAAAAAATACACTTTCAATTTTATCCCAAATTAGGATCGATCCCCAGCTAAAATTATGTGAGAAAAGTTAAGAAAAAACATTTAATAAACATAAAATAAACTTCTAAACTTCAGGCAACCCCACACCTCAATTACTGAGCTGCCTTACCGCTACCAATTAAGACCGGATCACCTAGAAATGGAGAAAAACAACTTTTTCCTCAGAAACGTTATAAAGTAAAGCCAGTCATGTGACTGCAACTGCCGCGCTCAAATTACTGCTGCGACACAGAGAGGCACTACTTCCTGGTACACTGAGCACCAGAAATATCCTTTTTTTAAACTGAACAGTTTAAAATGTTGCATCGCTTTATTTTAAAGCAAAGGGGAAATGAATAAGCTGCTGAAATAGAAAATTGTATTGTTTTATCAAGAAAATATGTGTCAGAAAATAAAGCCTAATAAAAACATTTTACCCTTTCTTTTTAAAAGAGTTTAAATGTTAGTCTCACACATGCTACAGTGCCTGATTAATGCCCCAGTGTAGCCCATAAAACAGGCTTATCTATGTCCCAATAAAAAAGCAGTGACTTTTAATTTAAGTGCATGGTCTCCCCAACTGGAAGAAAAAGCACTTACCTGCTCCACTGTCTGGCATGTAGACAGTTACAAGGTATGAGAAGACACAGTTCCTCACAGAGGCCTTTGAAAAATAAAGAACAGAGTAGCCAACTCTGACTTTCTAAACTAGGGCAGCAATTGTTAGGAAAACGCAGTAAGTACCTTTTTACAAGTTCCTAACTGCTTTAAAGCCACCACTACCAGACTGCAAGGAATGACGTGGAATACGGCTATACCCCAAAACTTGCTTGTAGATTAAATCAAAATTTTTCTTCAGACACCTAAACTTCACCTCCTCCATGCACCGAAGGCAAAGAGAATGACTGGGGGTTGTGGGTAAGGGAGTGATACTTAGCAGTTTAACTGCGGTGCTCTTTGTCTCCTCCTGGTGGCCAGGAGTGATATTCCCAACAGTAATTACTCAAGCTGTGTACTCACCATATCTTAGGAAAGAAATACCAATTTAAACAACTTTACAATTTACTTATATAATCTAATTAGCTTCACTCTCTTGGTATCTTTTGATGAAGCAACAAAGTACTACTGGGAGCTAGCTGAACACATTGTGTGGACCAATAACATGATGCAGATATACGCAGTCACTAATCAGCAGCTCATGAGCCTACCTAGGTATCTTTGTCAACAAAGGAAGGACATTAAGAAAACAAAACAAATTAGATAATAGAAGTAAATTGGAAAGTTGTTTAAAATCACATGCTCTATCTGAATCATGAAAAAGAACACATGGGTTTCACGTCCCTTTAAAATAGTTGAATCAGTCCCAGCCAATGTTAAATATTGGCCCCAACCGAAGCTCTTACAAATTTCTGGGATTTCCCTTTGTAAAACTTGATGTAAAAGCTATTTTATGAACATTTCTATAACCACTGGATATTCATCAGTTCTTTGAAATTATAAAATGTGTCAACAGGACTAATAAAATATTTAATAATGTAAATGAGGACTTTCTACATCAATACATTTTTTTATGTAATTGATCACTTTCATCATGAATAGACAATCTCTTATTTAACCCTTTATTCACCTGGCTTAACTTCATTTAATTTTAGATTCACTCATTTACTCATTACTCTCAGGTCTCCTCACCTCCCACATTCTTTGGCTGCTTCTGTTACTTCTGCTTTCAGCCTCTGTGTGTCCAGAACAGATGGTTCATATCCAGACACCAGGAAAAGTGGCAGACTCTCCTTTACAGTTATGTCACTGAGTGGCTGAAGGATGACATTACGTAATGTCAGTAGTACTTCCTCCCGCCTGTAAGCCTCCCTCATCCTTCTCTTCAATGTGTGCAAGTCACAGTCAACCTTAGTGCGTACAAAGCAGAGCTTTTTGCCCAAGGAAAGGGCACAATGAGTAAGGACACTGTAAGCCGGTGAGAACTGCCCATCAGTGACCAGTATGAGAAGGTCGGCTTCAGAAATCCATTTCTCAGGGGATCCCTCCTCCAATGGTAGCTCCCAAAGTGTCAGACCTGGGTGAGATGGATGGAGGTAAAGTAAAGGGCTTTGAGGTTTGTTGGGGTGTAGAGAAGCAGCTCTTGAATGCTGATTGCTGTCATTTAAACCCAATAGAGCCTGGATCAAAACTGTTTTACCAACACCAGGACCTCCTGCAATGGCAACAGAGAACTCGAAGCTCTGCTCAATAACAGACAGTGAAAGATCCTTGTTAACAAATGTCTCATGTTGTTCTTCAAATTGAAGGTCTCCAGCAGACAAACTCAGTTCACTAAAAGACTCCATATTCTAAAATGATAAAAAAATGTAAGTTTAAGAAACTATGCAGTGCAAGAGCAGACACACAAGATAACAGAGTAAGGAGAGTACATCAGGATGTATGTAAGTGTGAAGTGACCAATTAGAAAATATGCATATTATATGTTGATTAAGATGGGTGTTAAGGTATGTAAATAATACAGCATGCACATTTGCCATATATTCAACATTCACAATCTGGTTACAATGGACAGCCACTACGTAGCTTCTTATAATGGATGCATATAGGTAGTAGTGTTACTTGTCAGTAACCCTAGGACCATAATAAATCACCAGAGCCTACAACACTCACAAACCTGGGATACTCACCTAAATTAACTCTAACCATACCCAGAAAATGTTAATAATTGACCCACACATCAATGTGCTTTAAGAAGGGTATTTTATCTTTTGTATGAGGGGGATCTATGGCGGAGGATCTAGTAACTGAAGGAGACCCCCTAGGGGGTTGTTTTGGGGGATGAGGGATGCTTATATTGATCATCTAATAAGTACCTTATATCAGGTCAAGGCAGGCACAATGGAAACATGGGTTTGCATGGGCTTTGCAACAGGTTGAAAAAATATAAAGGACTGAGATGTTGTCAATATTATTGTTCAGTGGTACCCATAGAAATAAATAGCCAGCACTATTAATTTTAGGCTTTCACAATGTTGGCTACTTAATGGCTGACAGGAGTTTAGCCATGCACAAAACACAACTGGTGCAACAGTTTCTGTCTCACATAGAATCTAGCACTTTGCATCACAAGTATTTTTCCTACAGATATTACATAATTTACCAGTACGAATACATTTTACAGCAGAACCCTAGATCACAAGATCTTACACACATGGCAATATAAACAAGGAAAACACCCCATTAGCTTTTTATGAGACACTGATGATTACAGTCCATAAAATATACCACTATTATATTTATTAAAAATCACTTTTTGCTAGGTAAAGTAATTAGTGATCACCTGGCTATATAAACAAAGTGGAAAAAAGGAAATCCTGAGCACTCGATGGAAAAATGTAATTAATTATAAACAAAGTTCATATATTTATTTGTTCATATATTAGGGGTATGTGGCTAATAAGGGAGGTGAGGTTGAGGGGTTTAAACCAGGGTTTATATGTTTACATTGTCATGTGTGTAAGATCTTGTGATCTAGGGTTCTGCTATTAAATGTATTCATACTGGTAAATTATGTAATATCTGTAGGAAAAATACTTGTGATGCAAAGTGCTAGATTCTATGTTTGACAAAAACTGAAAGAGAGCGGTTTGAAAGGGGTCAGGGAGGGATCACGGGGTGGGATGTGTCAGGTGGGAGGCTGATCTCTACACTACACCTAAAATTAACCCTATAAGCTACGTAATTAACCCCTTCACTGCTGGACATAATACATAATGCTGGTGTGCAGCGGCATTTAGCGGCCTTCTAATTACCAAAAAGCAATATGCTATTTCTGAACAAAGGGGATTCCAGAGAAGCATTTACAACCATTTGTGCCATAATTGCACAAGCTGTTTGTAAATAATTTCAGTGAGAAACCTAAAGTTTGTGAAAAAGTTAACGTTTTTTTTTTTTATCCCATTTTACGGTGAAATCGTGGCATGAAATATACCAAAATGGGCCTAGATCAATACTTTGGGTAGTCTACTAAAAAAAATATATACATGTGAAGGGTTTTTCAGGGATTCCTGACAGATATCAGTATTACAATGTAACTATCGCCAATTTTAAAAAAAAAAAAGGGTTTAAAAATAGCAAAGTGCTACTTGTATGCCCTATAACTTGCAGAAATAGCAAAGAACATGTAAACATAGGGTATTTTGGGGGTCAAAGTTAGAAAAAGTGTGCGTTTTTTAAATTTTTCATCATATTTT
This sequence comes from Bombina bombina, assembly GCF_027579735.1. Classification (NCBI taxonomy): domain Eukaryota; kingdom Metazoa; phylum Chordata; class Amphibia; order Anura; family Bombinatoridae; genus Bombina; species Bombina bombina. Next base: position 229,126,665 of record NC_069506.1, on the reverse strand, counting down.
ATAATTTTTTATAGTAAATTATATGATAATACGAAAATAAAGTCGATTTAATGGCGAGACAAACTGTATATAATATGTGTGGGTACAGTAAATGACTAAGAGGAAAATTACAGCTAAACACAAACACAGCAGAAATGTAAAAATAGACCTGGTCCTTAACAGTAAGAAAATTGAAAAATGGTCTGGTCCCTAAGAGGATATAATAAAAAAAAGTAATTTGATTTTGGATTTCTTTAAGGAAAAGGGAAAAATATGGGGCAGAGTGTGAGTTCCAATTCTTGAGTATAAGATGCCTGGAGGCAAGAATAATGGTATTCAGAACTTTTAACTGTAAGGTGGGAGAAAAAAATAAAAAGATAATATTATGTAGCATGATGATACTCTTATCTCTATATTGTTTGTTTTACCAATATATCATTTTCTGCCAGAATTGGGCAGAACCAAATCATGTGCAATATATCCGCATTAGACCACTTACAACGTGCACATACAAAGTGTTGTAATGGAATGAATCTAGCCATTTTAGACAGCGGGATATAAAAATTATTAATACGTTTCATATGTGATTCTTTCCACGACTGTGACACCTTAGCATTACCTAAAGCTGTAAAACTATATATAATAATCTCAGGATCCATAGTTAGGAAGAAAGCCTTCCAGAAATTCAATAACGTATTAGTATAATTTTGACTTTGTTTAACAAACATCATAAAGTAATGAAATGGAGGAATTTCCTGGCGTAAATTTTTGAACACAGATATTGACATCAGCCCAGCAATTTAAATCTCTTTGACATTCTAAATTATTTATAAAATGCCTTACTTGAAAGTAGGCAAACAGGTCAGAATTAGGGAGATTGTACTAAGACAAAAAAATCTGAGATAATATAATAATACCATTTGTAGATACCATTTGATATGGGATCTGTTGTCATTATGATTTAAAAAATGATTTAAAAAGAGTAAACACAGTTGATAGATAGATAGATATATATATAGTGAACAATCAGAGAGAGAGCACTCACTGTGTTGAATAATCCATATTTATTTAGGCATGTAAACGTTTTCTTTATTTATAAAGCGCCAACAGATTCTGCAGTGCTGCCCATGGGTACAAGGATAAAAGTACAACAGAGAAACAATACAAAAAAAGACAAAATTTTACAGACAAATAAACAGGGAACGGAGGGCCCTATTTCCGTGGGAACTTACAATCTAGATGGGTAGGAGGATGGGAAACAGGAGGGGGACTGCAAAGGTGAGAATGATATTAGTGAGGAGATAGATGAGGGCAACTGTTAAGTAAGTGAAGTTCATTTGTTAATGAGTCGGGTGATAAACTTCCCTGAACAAAAAGGTCTTTAGGGAACGTTTAAAGGAGGAGAAGTTAGGGGAAGTCTGATAGCTCGAAGAAGTGCGTTCCAGAGGGTTGGTGCCGCACAAGAGAAGTCCTGTAGTCTAGCATGAGGGGAGGTGATGGTAGAGGATGCAAGGAGCAGGTCATTGTTGGATCTTAGGGGGCGGGCTGGAGTATATTTGTTGATGAGTGAAGACAGGTAGGGTGGGGCAGCATTGGTGAAGGCTTTGTAGGTCAGGGTGAGAATTTTGAATTTAACACTGCAGTGAATGGGTGTCAGGGTGCCAGGAATCAGACGGAGACGAGAAGTGCAAAAATAATCACACCTTTATTAATAACAAAAAATAATAAAAAGTTCACAAGTCAAATAACAAGCCAGGAGTGAAAGCCAGAGCTGGTAGTCAGACGAGCCGAGTCAGGAGCCAAAGCGAGTGGTCAGATGAGCCGAGTCAGGAACTAGGAAGAACGTCAGACAGCCAGGTAATACACAGGAACTCACAAACAGGTCTGAGACAACGCAAGGGCAAAGCATACTGCACAGAGGCCCTTTATATAATAAGTGAGGACATCACAATTCTGAGACTGCAACCTGTCTCACACGGATGATGTACAGTCTGGCCATAAAAGGACATGCAGGAAATGAGCAGCATCACACACTCTGCACCAGATTCAGCAAGAAATGGTAAGCAAAATGGCTGCCAGCAGCACATGGCAAAAAAGCAGAAAAAAAACATTGACAGTAACTTCCCCTCAACGACCCCTCCCCCGGGGTAGGACAAAAGGCTTATTGGGGAAACGGGCATGGAAGGCACGGAGTAGGCAGCAGCATGAACATTAGAGGAGGGAACCCATGAACGCTCCTCAGGACCGTAGCCCCTCCAGTGAACCAAATACTGTACGCGGCCACTGGACATACGAGTCAATAATGCTGCTAACCTCATATTCTTCATGGTTGTTAACAAAGATAGGATGGGGACGAGGCAACACAGTGGTAAACCGATTAAAAAAAACAATGGTTTTAAGAGGTAGACATGAAAAACATTGGAGATGTGCATTGCAGGAGGAAGGTCAAGAGCGTAGGCCACAGGATTGACCCATCGGAGTATTTGAAAAGGACCAACATAACTAGGAGCCAGTTTATTGGAAGGAACACAAAGGTTCAAGTTTTGAGAGGACAGCCAAACCCTCTCACCAACCTGGTAGGAAGGTGCGGGCAGATGCCTACGATCAGCCTGGAACTTTTGGCGCTGCAATGAACAATGAAGGCAATCCTGAATCTGCACCCACGTGGAACGGAGTTACCGGAGATGCTCCTCCAAAGCCGGAATACCCTGAGACATGAATAAATCGGGCAACAAGGATGGTTGAAAACCATAATTCCCCATGAACGGGGATAACTGGGAGGAAGTATTAATAGCACTATTACGAGTGAAATCTGCCCAAGGTAACAGTTCAGACCAATTATTGCGGTGATCTGAGACATAGCAACGGAGGAACTGTTCCAGAGCTTGATTAGACCGTTCATCAGCCCCATTGGATTGAGGGTAATATGCCGAGGAGAAGGAAAGCTGGATCCCCATTTGAGCACAAAAGGAACGCCAAAATCTGGAGACAAACTGGCTACCCCGGTCCGAGACTATCTCCTTGGGTAACTCATGTAAACGGAAGACCTCCCGGGCAAAAATTGAAGCAAGCTCCTGAGTGGTAGGCAGCTTCTTCAAGGGAATGCAATGTGACATTTTATAAAAACAGTCAACCACCATTAGGATGACAGTGTTGTCATTGGAAACAGGGAGCTCGACAATGAAGTCCATGGAAAGATGTGTCCAAGGACGCTCACCATTAGCAATAGGTTGAAGAAGGCCCACAGGAAGGCGTCGAGGAGTCTTATTCTGTGTACAAACTGAGCAGGAGGCAACATACGCAGCAACATCAGAATGAAGACCTGGCCACCAGAATTGTCGAGTGACAGACCAAATCATTTGGTTCTTGCCCGGAGGACCTGCGGCTTTAGGATAGTGGTAAGTGTGCAATAGTTTAGTTTGAAGATTCTCAGGAACAAAGCACTTACCACTAGGTTTCTCAGGGGGTGAATTGGTTTGTGCAGCCAGGATCTCCTCCCCCAAGGGAGAAGTCAAAATAGTACGTATGGTAGCCAAAATATGATCAGGAGATATAACTGGAGTAGGTACAGACTCCTCCTTGGACAGAGACGAAAATTGTCGAGAGAGGGCATCAGCCCTCACATTCTTACTACCAAGCAGGTAGGAGACCACATAATTAAACCGAGACAAATGTTTTGCTTCGGATAGGTTAAATTCTTGTGGTCAGTAAGAATGAGCACTGGTAAGCTAGAACCCTCGAGAAGATTCCCCCATTCCTTGAGTGCCAAAATTATGGCCAGTAATTCCCTGTCGCCAATTTCATAATTGCACTCCGCTGGAGACAATTTCTTAAAGAAGAAACCGCATGGATGCAAGGAACTGTCAGGCGTAGGACGTTGAGACAAGAGGGCACCTACTCCAGTCACAGACGCATCAACCTCAAAAACGAAAGGCAGGACAGGGTTAGGATGAGCTAGTACTGGAGCAGCAGCAAAGGCAGTCTTAAGACTATTAAAAGCCTTAATGGCAGTATGTGACCAATGGAGTGGATCATTCTCTTTACGGGTCATGTCAGTGATAGGTTTGACCAAGGAAGAAAAGTTTTTAATAAACTTTCTATAGTAATTTGCGAAGCCCAAAAAAACGTTGAATAGAGCGAAGATCAACTGGGCGAGGCCACTGCAGAACTGCAGACAACTTGTCAGGATCCATGGAGAACCCTGCAACGGAGATCACATAACCTAGAAAGGTTACTTGAGTCTGATGGAATTCACATTTCTCGAGTTTACAAAACAGGCCATTCTCACTTAAGTCTCTGAAGTACCCATGTGACATCAGAACGGTGAGCCTCAAGTGTGGGTGAGTGTATGAGGATGTCGTCTAAGTACACCACAACACACTGTTGCAACATATCTCGTAGGACATCATTAATAAATTCCTGAAAAACAGCAGGAGCATTACATAGGCCAAAGGGCATAACAAGATATTCATAATGCCTGCTCCTGGTGTTAAATGCTGTTTTCCATTCGTGGCCCTCCTTAATCCGAACGAGATTGTATGCTCCTCTCAAATCAAGTTTAGAAAAGACCGTAGCTCCCTTGAGGCGGTCAAAGAGTTCCATAATGAGCGGAATAGGGTAACCATTCTTAATAGTAAGACGATTAAGACCCCTATAATCGATGCATGGTCTTAACTCACCACCCTTTTTCTTCACAAAGAAGAAGCCAGCCCCTGCAGGAGAGCAGGATTTGCAGATGATCCCCCCCGTGACAGAGCATCGGCAACATACTCCTCCATAGCACAATTTTCTGCAATAGACAGAGGGTAAACCCGGCCCCGAGGTGGAATGGCTCCGGGTTGCAGGTCTATCGCACAATCGTAAGACCGGTGAGGAGGCAACGTACCGACATGAACCTTGTCAAAAACGCCTAGGAACTCTCGGTACTCCTCTGGCAACTGATACCGAAGAAGTGCACAAGACTTTGACTGATTTCCGAAGACAAGTGGAAATATATTGCGGAGACCATGACAAAATTTCGGACCTGCACCAGTCGAGACTTGGATTGTGCTTTTGGAGCCAGGGATAGCCCAGAACCGGAAAATTCAGAGAGTTAATCACCTGGTACTAGAGGGTTTCAAAATGGAGAGCCCCAACAGCCTTGGATAATGGAGCGGTTTCGTGAGTAACGAGTGCGTGCTGAAGGAGCCTGCCATCAATGGCCTCAATAGCAAGCGGAACAGAACGAGGTAATACAGGAATGGAGTGCTGTGATACAAAAGCACTGTCAATGAAATAGCCTGCAGCACCGAAGTCAACAAGAGCCTGGGTGACTAAAGAGGAGTCCACCCAGGAAAGGACAACCGTGACCAAAGGTTTCTCCTTTAGTGGGACCGGGGACAAGGATAAACCACCCAAGGTCTGCCCCCGACAGGACCTTAGGTGCGAGCGTTTCCCGGCCGTGTAGGACAAGACTTTAAAAGGTGGCCCTGTAACCCATAATAGAGGCAGAGCCCCTCCCTCCTCCTAAAGGCCCTCTCCGCCGCGGAGAGATGTGTGAATCCCAACTGCATCAGCTCAGCAGTACCTGGTGACTCAGGACCAGGAGGCATGGGAGGGAACGAACATGTAGGAGACAACAGAACAGGAGGCTTCCGCAAGTGCTCCTTGAAAGAGGGCCTCTCTCTGAGTCTGATGTCAATTAGGATAAAAAAAAACACCAATGCCTCGAGATCCTCTGATAAATCTCTGGCAGCAACTTTGTCTCTAATCGCATCAGAGAGCCCATGAAAGAAGGCAGCAACAAGGGCTTCATTGTTCTAACCTACCTCTGCGGCAAGCGTATGGAACTCAATGGCATACTGAGCAACAGATCTCGTACCTTGCTGAATGGACATGAGTCGTTTAGCAGCAGAGGAGGAGCGAGCCGGAACATCAAATACCCTTCAAAAGGAGGCCACAAATTCAGGGTATTTTGAAATAACAGATTTATTAGTCTCCCACAAGGGATTAGCCCAGGCAAGAGCTGTGTCAGACAGTAACGAGATGAGAAATCCCACCTTAACTCTGTCAGAGGGAAACGCCTGAGGTAACATCTCAAAGTAAATGCCAATCTGGTTCAAAAACCATCTGCACTGAATAGGATCGCCTCCATATTGCTAAGGTAGAGGTGCATAACCGGACAGGCTCCTGGTAGGACTAGGTGCAGCAGCGGAAACAGGAGCAGCCAAAGCTTGTGGGACACTCTGGTCCAAATGTGCAGTGCGAGTCAGCAGGGTTTGTAGGGCTAGTGCAAATTGATCCAAGCGGTGATCCTGATCATACATCCTGGAAATGATGGTACGTAAAGGTGGATTATTAGCACCATCAGGATTCATGGCCCTTGCATAATGTCAGGGTGCCAGGAAGCAGACTGAGACGAGAAGTGCAAAAATAATCACGCCTTTATTAATAACAAAAAATAATAAAAAGTCCACAAGTCAAATAACAAGCCAGGAGTCAAAGCCAGAGCTGGTAGTCAGACAAGTCGAGTCAGGAGCCAAAGCGAGTAGTCAGACGAGCCGAGTCAGGAACCAGGAGGGACGTCAGACAGCCAGGTAATACACAGGAACTCAGAAACAGGTCTGAGACAAGGGCAAAGAATACTGAACAGAGGCCCTTTAAATAATAAGTGATGACATCACAATTCTGAGACCGCAACCTGTCTCACACAGAAAGACTTTATAAGCAAGATTGTTTTATATGATTTTTATATGTTTTTTCATATGGTTTTGTATGTATGATTTCATTATGTTTGTGCACATTATGATGTTTTAATTTTATTGCATTTAAACTTTATGTATTAAAAGAGATTTTAGATATAGCCTGAAACTGCACTTATTAAGCTCTGTACAGAGCGCCGTAGCTTTAAATCTAGTGTGTCTTTTAACTATTTTTTAACTGTTTCTTACACTCACACGGATGATGTACAACAGTCTGGCCATAAAAGGGCGTGCAGGAAATGAGCAGCATCACGCACTCTGCACCAGATTCAACAAGAAATGATAAGCAAAATGGCTGCCAGCAGCACATGGCAAACAAAGCAGGGAAAAAACCCTGACAATGGGGAGCCAGTGAAGGGATTCACAGAGGTGCAGCAGAAACAGAGCGTCAAGAGAGGTGGATTAGCCTGGCAGATGCATTTAGGATGGATTAATGGGGAGAGAGGCGGGAGAGAGGGAGGCCAGTTAGTAGGTTATTACAGTAGTCAAGTCTGGAAATTACCAGGGAGTGGATTAGCTGTTTAGTAATTTCAGCACTCAGAAACAGGCAAATTTTGGAGATATTGCGTAGGTGGTTGCGGCAGGATGAAGAGAGCAATTGGATGTGGGGAATGAAGGACAGATTTGAGTCAAGTGTGACTCCAAGGCAGCAGACTTGGGGTGATGGGGAGATAGTGGTGCCGCCAACAATGATGGAAAAAATAGAAACTGGAGTAGAGTTAGAGGGGGGCTTAGAGGAAGTTCGGTCTTGGACATGTTTATTTTTAGATGGTGAGAGGACATCCAGGAGGAAATGCCAGATAAACAGTCGCTTATGTGAGAATTGACAGAAGGAGAGAGTGCAGGGGTGAAAAGGTAGATCTGGGTATCATCAGCATAGAGGTGATAGTTGAAGCCATAGCTGTTGATAAGTTTACCCAGTGAAGAAGGGTAAATAGAGAAGAGTAGAGGACCAAGGACAGAGCCTTGAAGTACTCCAACAGACAGAGGCAATAGAGAGGAGGAGTCACCAGCAAAAGAGACGGAGAAGAATCTGTTAGAGAGATAAAAGTGAATTCAGGAGAGGGCAGTGTCACAGAGTCAAAGAGAGCGGAGAGTCCATAGGAGAAGGGGATGATCAACAGTGCCAAAGGAGGCAGAGATGTCAAGTAAGATGAGTATAGAGTAGTAGCCTTTGTTTTTAGCAGAAATTAGATCGTTAGTAACCTTGGTGAGGGCAGTCTCAGTTGAGTGTTGGGGACGGAAGCCAGATTGCAGGGGGTCGAGCAATGAGTTGGAGGACAGGAAGTGGGTTAGGCGATCGAAAACTAGTTTTTCAAGGATTTTTGAAGCTAGCAGGAGCAGTGATATGGGGGCGGTTTGCAGGAGAGTTAGAGTCGAGGGAGGGTTTTTTGAGGGTGGGGGTGACCTTTGCATGTTTGAAGGAGGCAGGGAATGAGCCGGTAGAAAGGGATAGGTTGAATATGTGAGTAAGAGCCGGAGTGAGGGGGGGAGACAGAGAAGGTATTAGATGTGAAGGAATAGAGTCAAGTGGGCAGGTAGTGAGGTGTGAGGAAGACAATAGGGAAGCCACTTCACTCTCAGTGGTTGGGAGGAGGGTGCAGAAAGGGGGTGACTGGGAGCGAAGTTGGGAGATTGTAGGCTTGTGTTGGGATGTTTATTCAGATGGTAGGTGTTTTATTGAAAAAGTAGTCAGCCAGGTCTTGAGCACTGAATACAATTGGGGTGGGGGGGGTGCAGGTGGGTAGAGGAAAGAGTTGAAAATGGAGAAGAGTCTTTTAGGGTTTGAGAAGTGAGAAGATATAAGTGAAGAGAAGTAGGTTTGCTTAGCTAAATGAAGGGCAGAGGTATAAGAGTAAAAAATGAATTTATAGTGCAGGAAATCAGGTTCATAGGAGGTTTTCCTCCAGGCACGTTCAGCAGTGTGGGAGCATTTTTGTAGGTGGTGTGTTTGCTGGGAGTACAAGGGCTGCAGCTGACGACATGGGGCTTTGTGATTTTGGGGCGGAGCGAGAGTGTCAAGTGCAGAGGAGAGAGTATTGTTATAGTGGGTTATAGCAAGGTCAGGGCAGGATATCGTGGAAGTGTGGGGGAGATATATTTGATTAAGGTTAGAGAGTTGGGGAGGGTCCACAGTGTGCAGATTTCTACAGGTGCGGGGGCGAGACTACACATGCAGTCGCAAGCCGATTGAGGAGACTACATGTGCAGTCAGGAGCCAATTTTCCCACCAAAGCCGCCAATAGGAATAGTTTCAGTTCCCGCTGATCTATGACCTATTAGGTATCAATCACGTGTCAACCCCGTGATATGCGTAGCAGGTAGGCCGAAAGTCAGAAACCAAAAAAAAAAAATTTAAATTTTAAAAAAATTGTGCTGAAGCAGGGACACACCTACACACTGAAGCCGACACACTAATGTGTCACGACACACAGTTTGGAAAGCACTGCCTTAGGGGATAAGAGAAGGGAGGGTGAGATATGGATAGTGTGGGGGTTGTTGTTATAGGGACATGCAGTGAGTTTTAGGAGAAGAAGAAGCAGAAAAAGACATGGAGAGCATTGTGAAGTTGTATAGTTAGTAAGTTTGTACCTTATAAAAAAAAAATCATGTTAGTGGTCCTTGGGATTCAAAATTGTGAGTTTAGTGGTCCCTGAGGTCCGAAAGGTTGGCGACCCCTGCTCTGGACTTTCTTTGAGATGGTTTGATAGATGTGTTGTGTCACAATTTGTTTTAGAGTTCTTGAATTTGGATTTTGTCATGCTGAATAATGATTACATTTCAATAACACATTTGGGCTAGATTATGAGTGGAGCATGAATTACAAGTTAAAAGTAAATCTTTTTCGCTCGCATGCTAACATGACGCACGCAAAGAGCAGAAGTTAAAATATTGCAACCGCGTTAACGTACTCCCCCATAGACTTCAATGGAGAGAGAAGATTGGAAAACAGCTAACAAACATGCTTGCACGCTGACCTGAATCGCCATAAGCCCCCTATTCTAATAACTCCTAACCTGTACATAGCCCACCACAAAGTCCCCACTTCTCTATTAACCACATCATAGCCCTTTGCAAAGTCCCCTCTACTCTATTAAACCCCTAAACCCCCACACCACTACATTGCAAACTACCTCACTACTCTATTAACCCCTAAATCCTAACACCGTAAAATACCCTACTACTCTATTAACCCCTAAAACCGCCACACCCCCACCACAAAATACACACTAACATCTAAACCAGCTAACCCCCCTAGCCTAACACTGCATAAGTTACCCCCAAAAAATAAACCTTGCCTGAAACAAAAACAATAAACACACAGTACCTTTAAATATAAAAATTCTAACCTTACCTGGAGAAAAAAAAATAACCTAACAAAGTGTAGAGGATGCATTAGAGTATGACAGTATAGTGTGCACGGTGTATACAGAGTAACACAGGATAAATGTAGTGTGTATAATCAACAGGACCCGACAACCATTTACTAATTATGAATATTTATTATTATTATTATTAATATTAGAATACTACTAATAATAACAACAATAATCATAATAAACAAACAGTAAACATCAGATCAGTTCCCTCGTCCTGCAACCACTTGTTTAGCCAAACCCCAAAATCAGATCAAGATCCTCACTGTGCAGCCCCTCAGTCAGTCCCATATCCACTTTACACTTCAGATCTTAGACCCCCTGTCCCTGCAGCCCCACTGTCAGCCACATGCCAACATCAAATCAGACCCTGGCCCCTCTCAGTCACATGCCAACATCAAATTAGACCCTGGCCCCTCTCAGCTACATGCCAACATCAAATCAGACCCTGACCCTCTCAGTCACATGCCAACATCAAATCAGACCCTGACCCTCTCAGTCACATGCCCACACCAAATCAGACCCTGGCCCCTCCCATTCACATGCACACATCAAATCAGACCATGGCCCCTCCCAGTCACATGCCCACATCAAATCAGACCATGGCCCCTTCCAGTTACATTCCTACATCAAATCAGACCCTGGCTATTCTCATTCACAGACCCACATCAAATCAGAACCTGTCCCCTATCAGTCACATGACAACATCAAATCAGACCATGGCCTCTCTCAGTCACGTGCCCACATCAAATCAGACCCTAGCACCTCTCAGTCACATGCCCATATCAAATAAGACCCCGGCCCATCACAGTCACATGCCAACATCAAATCTGCTCCTGGTCCCTTCCAGTCACACGACAACATAAAATCAAACCCGGGTCCCTCCCAGTCACATGCCAACATCAAATCCAACCCTGCCCCCTCCCAGTCACCTGCCAACATCAAATCAGACCATGGCCCTTCTCAGTCACATGCCCACTTTAAATCAGACCCTGGCCCCTCCCAGTCACAAGCCCACATCAAATCAGATACTGGCCCCTCTCAGTCACATGCCAACATAAAATCAGACCCTGGCCCCTCTTAGCCACATGCCCATGTCAAATGAAATCCTGGCCCTTCTCAGTCACATGCCCACACCAAATTAGACCCTGGTCCCTCACAATCACATGCCAACATCAAATCAGACCCTGGCCCCCTCCCATTCACATGACAACATCAAATCAGACCCTGGCCCCTCCCAGTCACATGCCCACATCAAATCAGACCCTGGCCCCTCCCAGTCACTAGCCCGCATAAAATCAGATACTGGCCCCTCTCAGTCACATGCCAACATCAAATCAGACCCTGGCCCCTCTTAGCCACACGCCCACGTCAAATGAAATCCTGGCCCTTCTCAGTCACATGCCCACATCAAATGAAATACTGGCCCTTCTCAGCCACATGCTCAGATCAGATCAAATCCTGGCCTTGGTTCCTCACAGTCACATGCATGCCAAGATCAAATCAGATCCTGGCCCCTCCCAGTCACATGCCAAGGTCAAATCAGACCCTGACTCCTCCCAGTCACATGCCAAGGTCAAATCAGAGTCACAACACAAACAAAACAAGGGAATTGCACAATCAATAAATACTGAGCTCTTTAAAAATAGATCCAGAAAACAAATCAAGAGAAGTTTAAATGTTAATACACAATTAAAGAGCATGTGACTGAGAGAGGCCAGGGTCTGATTTAATGTGGGCATGTGACTGAGAAGGGCCAGGGTCTGATTTAATGTGGGCATGTGACTGAGAGGGGACAGGGTCTGATTTGATCTCTGCATGTGACTGGGAAGGGCCCGGGAACTTCACTCAGATTGAGTCCAGCAAAAGAAATGCCAGATAAGTTGGCTGTGTCCTTTCCTTTCAAGGGGCTTAGGATTTCACTATTACACACGCTAAACAGCCGTGTACAGCATCCAGCTACTGCCCTCTTTGTATATCAGGAGCGGCAAATTCGTCAGGACCATTAAACTACCATCAATGGTGCAAGTACTCACAAGCATAATATTTGAAATCACATTGCCATCTGTAAAAGAACCTCTCTGTTTGTTTCAGAAATTCATGGTTCTTTTTACCACTTCAAAGCACAATTCTTTTTATGGAACGTTTTATGGAACTGTATTGACTCCTTTATCCAGCTAACCTTTGGACTTCTTTGTAGATTTTTTATTGCAGATTAAGGTAAAGTTAAAAGATTCCTACTAGTACACAACAGTCTCTTAAAAATCCTACTAGTACAGTGTTTTTCAACCAGTGTGCCGTGGCACACTAGTGTGCCGTGAGAGATCCTCAGGTGTGCCGCGGCAGACTGACAACAGTGCGGGGGTGTCCCTCTTTCATGTGACAGGCTCATCAGGCATCATGACATTGACATTCATTCATAGACAATCATTATGATTGTTTGTGAATGAATGTCAATATGTCATGTATAGTTTGTAGGAGGCATGGCATGACAGCACAGTACAGTGTGTGTGTATATATATATATATATATATATATATATATATATATATATATATATATATATATATATATCCTGTATTAGGCTACAATGTGTGATTTTGTAAAATTTTGGGATGGTGGTGTGCCACAGGATTTTTTTAATGTAAAAAAGTGTGCCACGGCAAAAAAAAAGTTGCAAATCACTGTACTAGTACACAACAGTCTCTTAGAAATGCTACTGTGTTTTCTGTACATGCATTCATAGCATTTTTAAGAGACTGTTGTGTACTAGTAGGAATCTTTTAACTTTACCTTTATTGGAATAAAATAATATTGTGTAATACTACACTTTATCTGCTAGATACATTTTAACTTCTACCTTGTATTGTTTTAGCAGGTCTATTTAGGAGTATAAGATTACATATTTTATTATCCTAATAGACTGGCGCCCTCTCAGTCACATACCAACATCAAATCAGACCCTGGCCCCATTCAGTCACATGCCCAAATCAAGTCAGACCCTGGCCCCTCTCAGTCACATTCCCACATTAAATCAGACCCTGGCCCTTCTCAGTCACATGCCAACATCAAATCAGACCCTGGCCCTTCTCAGTCATATGCCTATATCAAATCAGACCCTGGGTCCCCCAGTCACATGTCAACATCAAATCAGACCTTAGCCCCTCTTAGCCACATGCCCACATCAAATGAAATCCTGGCCCTTCTCAGTCACATGCCCACACCAAATCAAACCCTGGTCCCTCTCAGTCACATGCCCACACCAAATCAGACCATGGTCCCTCCCAGTCACATGCCAACATCAAATCAGACCCTGGCCCCTCACAGTCACATGCCAACATCAAATCAGACCCTGGCCCCTCCCAGTCAAATGCCCACATCAAATCAGACCCTGGCCCCTCCCAGTCACATGACAACATCAAATCAGACCCTGGCCCCTCCCAGTCAAATGCCCACATCAAATCAGAGCCTGGCCCCTGCCAGTCACTAGCCTGCATAAAATCAGATACTGGCCCCTCTCAGTCACATGCCAACATCAAATCAGACCTTGGCCCCTCTTAGCCACACGCCCATGTTAGGATGAAATCCTGGCCCTTCTCAGTCATATGCTCAGATCAGATCAAATCCTGTTCAGCAAAAAAAAAAGAGAGAGAGAGAGAGAGCAGGAGCATCGGATTGAAAAGTTTATACAAAAGTAATCTTTATTCCTTAAAACCAGGAAAACAGGTTACAGCTCTTAACCTTCTGGACGGTTTGTGTAGGTGTGGGTAACCACGTACCCCTTGGCTGACGCGTTTCGGCTTCTTGCCGTATTCGTAGCTAATGGGTACCTGTACTCAGAGCCTTAAGTACTAAAACACTCGCTTGCTCATAGGTAAAAACAGCACATGTGGTAAACAAACACACCTACACCTTGCTTTTGCTAAAAACGCCTGTTCTACGGAGGAGACTAACAAATGCATTGCTTCAGAATGTTTTTCCCTATACAATGTCAGTATCAAATCTAAATATCACATTTGCTCTTTATATTGGTGAGACATATATTAGGGAACCAGTCTGAAGAAGCACCTGCCAACATCAAATCAGACCATGGCCCTTCTCAGTCACATGCCAATATCAAATCAGACCCTGGCTCCTCTCAGTCACATGCCAATATCAAATCAGACCCTGGCTCCTCTCAGTCACATGCCAATATCAAATCAGACCCTGGCTCCTCTCAGTCACATGCCCACATCAAAGCAGACCATAGCCCTTCTCAGTCACATGCCCACATCAAAGCAGACCATAGCCCTTCTCAGTCACATGCCCACATCAAAGCAGACAATAGCCCTTCTCAGTCACATGCCCACATCAAAGCAGATCATAGCCCTTCTCAGTCACATGCCCACATCAAAGCAGATCATAGCCCTTCTCAGTCACTAGCCCACATCAAAGCAGACCATAGCCCTTCTCAGTCACATGCCCACATCAAAGCAGACCATAGCCCTTCTCAGTCACATGCCCACATCAAAGCAGACCATAGCCCTTCTCAGTCACATGCCCACATCAAAGCAGACCATAGCCCTTCTCAGTCACATGCCCACATCAAAGCAGACCATAGCCCTTCTCAGTCACATGCCCACATCAAATCAGACCATGGACCTTCTCAGTCACATGCCAACATCAAATCAGACCCTGCCTCCTGTCAGTCACATGCCCACATCAAAGCAGACCATAGCCCTTCTCAGTCACATGCCCACACCAAATCAGACCATTGGCCCATCCCAGTCACATTCCAATATTAAATAATTTTTCAGTTACATGCCCAGCTACATACCCAAAGCAAGCAGACCAGACCCCTGACTATGCAGCCCCTCTCAGCCAAACACCCAAATCAGATCAGATCCTGCCCTTGCCCTGCAGCCCCACTCAGCTACAGACCCACATCAGATTGGACCCTGGACCCTCTAAGTCATATAGTTACATCAGATCAGATCCTGGCCCGCAGCCCCTCTCAGCCACACACCCATATCAGAAGAGCCCTGGCCATGCAGCCCCCTTTTAGCTGTATACCCAAAACAGATCAGACCCTGAAGCCCATCTCAGTATTTTCACACATCTTATCTGCCCCCTGGCCTGGCAGCCCCTCGTAGCCAAACACCCACATCAGATTTGAGACCTCCTGACCTAGATTGTAAATTCCCATGCGAATAGGGCCCTCAATTCCTCCTGTATTTGTTTGATAAATTGTGTTTTCTCTCATTTGTAACCATGGACAGCGCTGCAGAATTTGTTGGTGAATATGCATTGTGAATATAGCATAAGACAGAATAGGGTGCAGGATTTAAAAAGAATAAGACAGCAAACAGACAGGACAGGGTGGAGGTTATATACAGAATAAGGCTGGGGTAGCACTGTATATAGAATAAGACAGGTTGAGGTGCTGAGTGTACAATAGGATAGAGTGCATGAAGTATATATGGAATAAGATAGTATGGGGGATATGGTGTATGAAAAATAAGGCAGGATAAAGATCAGTATAGGAAGACAGAATGAGAAATTGTATCTAATATGGGAGATTTATACAAGATAAGGCAGGGCAGAGATTATGGAGTAATTCGAGAAGACAGACTGCAGTGTGTATACAGACAAATAAAGGATGGGGACAGGGAGTACATGGAAAGAGTATGATTCGGAGTATATAAAATAATAGGACAGTGTGCAGGGTGTAAATAAAAATGACAAGGTGAGTGTATGGTTATGTAGACAATGGCAGAATGTATACAGTGTACGAGAATGAAATAGTGGTAGTTTACAAAAAAATGACAGGAATAAAGAGAAGTATCATAGTATATGTCTCCAACAGGAATATGGGCTAAACGTTATGCGATGGTCTCACCTCTGTATGTCACAGGCTGGCAGAGGATGATGTGAAGAACTTCCAGACAGTCTCAGACCTTGTGCATAATAACCTGAGCCATGTTTTCCTGCTCTAACTCCTCCCCGCTCCTCCTCACGTGCTCTTGTTGTCATTCTTCCTTCTCTGCAGTGTCACTGTGTCTCCTCCCTACAGAGCAGTGAAAACAAAAAGCTGACAGCCAGGGACTGAGATTAGATGTACAAGAGCCGAGTATAAAACCAACAGTGGGCTCTTATTTTCTCTCTGACTACAACAGCATTTCACAGGTAACAGAATCTCTATGCATGTCTTCTGTCCCCAAAACCTGTATCCGGCCTCTGCCCTCTCCCACCCAGTCTGCCCCCCCCCCTCCTGTTCTCCTATTGTCCTACAGCTGTCAAACTCACGGGTGGTAGGTACCTTCTTATACACACGCAGTTTATATGTATCCCTCTCTTCTACTACAGTCTCTCTATATTATCTCTCTAATTTGATGCCTCTCACACGTCTCCATATACACCCATGTCTCTTTGTACCCCCCTATAGTCTCTTTTTTCAAAACCTTACTTCATCAAACACACAACCTTTCTGTAACCCCCTGATCTTTAAAATACAGTTTCTAATGACCCTCTATTCCATCACTCACACAGTCTCTCGGTATCCCTTTACTCTATCACAAAGACAGTTGTCTGTGCTATGCTTTTGAAAAACTGGTATTAAACCCACATTTTTTTCTTTCACGATTTAGATGGAGCATGCGATCTTAAACAACTTTATAATATACTTCTATTATGTTATTTGTTTCGTTCTCTTGGTATCCCTTATTGAAAAGCATACCTAGATAGGCTCAGGAGCTTCTTATTGGTGGCTGCACATATATGCCTAATGTTATTGGCTCACCCAATGCAGTCAGCTAGCTCCCAGTAGTACAATGGTGTTACTTCAACAAAGAATACCAAGTGAATGAAGCAAATTAGATAATATAAATATATTGGAAAGTTGTTGAAAATTGCATGCTCTGACTTAACCATGAAAGAAACAAAATTGGGGTTGTATGTGTCTTTTAAAACAATTTAAAGTGAAGGTAAATTTTCAACAATGAGTGCCCGGTTTTAGAAAATACTTTTAAAAACAGGGGCACTTTCATTGATGAAAGTTTACATTGCACCACATTTGTAGAAATACTTCCTTTTTACTTCTCCAAAACCGGATCGCCGATCCCAGCTCCAGTTCCTCTGTACTGACATCAGAAATGACAAAACCGGCTTTCTCCAATCATGGCTTTACCCCACAGAGCGTCCATCTCGTGATGCCCGGCTGTGATTGGAGGAAGCCGGTTTCGTCATTGCGTGTGTGTTTGTACAGCAGGAAGAAGAAGGCGGGGGATCGGCGATCCGGTTTTGGAGAAGTAAAAGGGAAGTATTTCTACAAATCTGGTGCAATGTAAAGTTTCATCAATGAAAGTGCCCCTGTTTTTAAAAGTATTTTTAAAAACTGGGCACTCATTGCTGAAAATTGACATTCACTTTAATCAAAAAAACTACCAGGGGCGGACTGATCAGCCAGGCAAATAGGGCCTGGACTGAGGACCCAGCATGTTGGGGGGCCCACAAATGGCATCTCCATGGCTCCTGGTGTGATGCTTAAGCTGGGGCTGACAGCTGCCCAATCAGTAACTAAGCAGTTAAGTGTTGGTTTAGTGGGGACCCTTGCCCCAGAGCAGGGGCCTTGTGACAGGATGTGAAGTTTGTTGCTCAGGGGGTCCTAGAGTGTGGGGGGGCTGTCGGGGGTCTGTCACTGTGAGGGCCATGGAGCGTGAGGTTCTGGCCCTTGATGTTCGGGGTTCTGGCCCTGGAGGTTGGGGGGCCTGGTAGGGGCATGGGAGAGATGCTACCATGTTCATTTACATACATTTGAGTCAGTGTGAGACAGTGGGGGCCCTTCCCTAATTTTTGCCCAGGGCCCCGATCGGTCTCAGTCCGCCCCTGAAAACTACTTTGGTAGAATGTTGTGCTCTGCTTTGCGCTGAAGTGTTATCTGACATGAATTTTAGTGCAGACCCTTATAGAAATCAATGTTACCAGTGGGAAAGAAGCACCTTCGCTATCAGACAAGAATAGTGTGGCATGCACTATACTACTGTGCACACAATAAGTATCAGCCATGGCCTTGTAATAGCAGCTCAAAAAATACAAGTGGAATGGATTGCGTTTCAGCATTGTTTTTGCTTCACACTGCTTGCATTTTTGCTCTCGACTTGTAATCTGGTTTATAGTCTATATACAGTATGTGTCTTCCATATTTCTCTGTTCTGTGTTCTTCCCCCCCCCCCCCCCCACCATCAGAACCTTTACCTGCTCCTTCCTTTCACTCATGAAAAGGGCTTGACACATCCAGAGTGCCTCAATAAGTAGGTCTGACGCCAGGATTTGTAAGTCAAGTTTAGAAATTGTTTCACAACCCTTGCACTTTGCATTGCATGTAGAGTAATGAGATGTCCAATGTAGGTTCTAATACTTTTCACAGACAACTACACTGTTTCCTCCAGTGATACTATTGTCTCAGTTTAATTTAATTTGTGCATGTGTCAGAAAACAGAAAAATAAGATTATTGTTTGTACAAAACGTTGCTGAAACAGCCAGTGTTACAAATCACAATACAACCAATAGAAATGTGAATAAAACAATGTAATAGAATCCAAAAACATCAAACAGTGTATGTATTTACATTCTTACAATAGAACTGGAGGACGTAAACATTCAACTTAATTATTTCTTTCTTAAAGGGACAGTCAACTCAAAAATTGTTATTGTTTAAAAAGATAGATAATCCCTTTATTACCCACTAGTCCTAAAGCCCGTTCACACGGGCCATTTTTTGCAGTACAGTGGTCCCACCCCTGGCGTTCTCTCCCTCCCACTCTCTTTTGCTTTCTCTCTCTCTCCCCCCTCTCTTTTGCGCTCTCTCCCCCTCTCTCTCTCTCTCTCTCTCTCTCTCTCTCTCTCTCCATCTCCCCCTCTCTCTCTCTCTCTCTCGCTCCCCTCTCTCTCTCCCCCCTCTCTCTCTCCCCCCTCTCGCTCCCCTCTCTCTCTCCCCCCTCTCTCTCTCTCTCTCCCCCCCTCTCTCTCTCTCTCTCCCCCCCCTTTCCCTCTCTCTCTCCCCTCTCTCTCTCTCTCCCCTCTCTCTATCTCACCCCTCTCTCTATCTCCCCTCTATCTCTCTCTCTCTCTCCCCCCCTCTCTCTCTCTCGCCTCTCTCTTTCTCTCTCCCCTCTCTCTGTCTCTCTCTCTCCCCTCTATCTCTCCCCCCTCTCTCTCTCTCTCTCCCCCTCCCCCTCTCTCTCCCCCTCTCTCTCGCCCTCTCTCTCCCCCCTCGCCCCCCCCCCGCCCCGCCCCCCCCTCTCTGTCCCCCTCTCTCTCTCCCCCCTCTCTCTCTCTCTCTCTCTCTCTCTCTCTCTCTCTCCCTCTCTTTCTCTCTCCCCCTCTCTCTCTCTCCCCCCCCTCCTCTCCCCCCCCCCCCTCTCTCTCTCTCCCCTCTCTCTCTCTCTCTCCCCCCTCTATCTCTCTCCCCTCTCTCTCTCTTCTCTCTTTCTCCCTCTCTCTCTCTCTCTCTCTCTCTCTCTCCCCCCTCTGTCTCTCCTCTCTCTCTCTTGCCCCTCTATCTCCCCCCCCTCTCTCTCTCTGTCCCTCTATCTCTCCCCCCCTCTCTCTCCCTCTATCTCTCCCCCCCTCTCTCTCCCCCCTATCTCTCCCCTCTCTCCCCCCCCTCTCTCTGTGTCTCTCCTCTCTATCTCTCTCCCCCCCTCTCTCTCTCTCCCTCTCATTCTCTCTCTCCCCCCTCTCTCTCTGTCTCTCTCTCTCTCTCCCCCCTCTCTCTTTCCCCTCTCTCTCTCCCCCTTTAACTCCCCCCTCTTTCTCCCCCTCTCTCTCCCCCCTCTCTCTCCCCCCCCCCATCTCCCCCCCTCTCTCCACATCTCCCCCCCTCTCTCCACATCTCCCCCCTCTCCCCACATCTCTCCCCTCTCTCCACATCTCTCCCCTCTCTCCACATCTCTCCCCTCTCTCACTCCACATCTCCCCCCTCTCTCCACATCTCCCCCCCTCTCCCCACATCCCTCCACCCTCTCTTGAGCTGTTTGAGCTCTCTTCACGGGCCTTCACGCTAGGCCCCGCCCCCTTCACGGGCCTTCGCGTTAGGCCCCGCCCCCTTCACGCTCGGCCACGCCCACTTTTGCTCGGCGCAGTCGGCAGAACAGGTAGGGACGTAGGCCAGTGTGTTTATCCGCGTGCAGTCTCTACTGCGCATGACAGCTTCGGACAAACACACTTGGCCTTTTATAGTATAGGATTCCTTCATTTTTGCATAACCATCATGGTTATATTAATATACTTTTAACATCTGTGATTACCGTGTATCTAAGCCTCTTTTGACAGCCCTCTGATCACATGACTTTTTATTTATTATCTATTGACTTGCATTTTAGCTGTGTTGTGCAGTACCCACGGAAGTGAGCACAATGTTATCTTATCTATATGGCTCACATGGATTAGTAGTCTCTTGTTGTGAAAAGCAAATAAAAAAGCTTGTGATAAGAGGCTGTATGCAGTGGCTTAGAAACTGGCAGAAATTTAGAGGTTTAAATGTAATAAAGTATATTAAAGGGACACTGAACCCACATTTTTTCTTTCATGATTCAGATAGAGCATGCACATTTAAGCAACTTTCTAATTTACTCCTATTATTATTTTTTTCTTCATTCTCTTGCTTTCTTTATTTGAAAAAGAAAGCATCTAAGCTATTTTTTTTGTTCAGGACCATATAAAGCACTTGTTTATTGGTGGGTGAATGTATCCACCAATCAGCAAGAACAACACAGTGTGTTCACCAAAAATGGGCCGGCATCTAAACTTACATTCTTGCATTTCAAATAATGATACCAAGAGAATGAAGGAAATTTGATAATAGGAGTAAATTAAAAAGATGCTTAAAATTGCATGCTTTATCTGAATCACGAAAGAAAAATTTTGGGTTCAGTGTCCCTTTATATAATAATGTTGGTTGTGCAAAGTTGGGGAATGGGTAGTAAAGGAGTTATCTAACTTTTTAACAAAGCTGAGGAATGGTTAGTAAAGAAGTTATCTAACTTTTTAACAAAGCTGAGGAATGGTTAGTAAAGGAGTTATCTAACTTTTTAAACAATAACAATTTTAGTGATGACTGTCCCTTTAACTCTGGCTTTTTTGATACTCTGGTATTTTGACCTACTGCTTTGACTTTACTTTCACTATTGTCTGTCCATTCTGTACTGGCTTGTCAGGGTGCATGTCTGCCTGTATCCTGTCTCATCCAGGGTGCCTGCCTGCATCCTGTCTCAGCCAGGGTGCCTGTCTGCCTGTCTCAGCCAGGGTGCCTGTCTGCCTGTCTCAGCCAGGGTGCCTGTCTGCCTGCATCCTGTCTCAGCCATGGTGCATGCCTGCCTGCATCCTGTCTCAGCCAGGGTGCCTGCATCCTGTCTCAGTCAGGGTGCCTGCCTGCATCCTGTCTCAGCCAGGGTGCTTGCTTGCCTTCATCTTGTCTCAGCCAGGGTGCCTGCCTGCCTGCATCCTGTCTCAGTCAGGATGCCTGCCTGCATCCTGTCTCAGTCAGGATGCCTGCCCTCATCCTGTCTCAGCCAGGGTGCCTGCCCGCATCCTGTCTCAGCCAGGGTGCCTGCCTGCATCCTGTCTCAGCCAGGGTGCCTGCCTGCATCCTGTCTCAGCCAGGGTGCCTGCCTGCATCCTGTCTCAGCCAGGGTGCCTGCCTGCATCCTGTCTCAGCCAGGGTGCCTGCCTGCATCCTGTCTCAGCCAGGGTGCCTGCCTGCATCCTGTCTCAGCCAGGGTGCCTGCCTGCATCCTGTCTCGGCCAGGGTGCCTGCCTGCATCCTGTCTCAGCCAGGGTGCCTGCCTGCATCCTGTCTCGGCTAGGGTGCCTGTCTGCATCCTGTCTTAGCCAGGGTGCCTGCCTGCATCCTGTCTCAGCCAGGGTACCTGCCTGCATCCTGTCTCAGTCAGGGTGCCTGTCTGCATTCTGTCTCAGCCAGGGTGCCTGCCTGCATCCTGTCTCAGCCATGGTGCCTGCCTGCCTGCTGTCTCAGCCAGGGTGCCTGCCTGCATCCTGTCTCAGCCAGGGTGCCTGCCTGCATCCTGTCTCAGCCAGGGTGCCTGCCTGCCTGCATCCTTTCTCAGCTAGGGTGCCTGCCTGCCTGCATCCTGTCTCAGCCAGGGTGCCTGCCTGCATCCTGTCTCAGCCAGGGTGCCTGCCTGCATCCTGTCTCAGCCAGGGTGCCTGCCTGCATCCTGTCTCAGCCAGGGTGGCTGCCTGCATCCTGTCTCAGTTAGGGTGCCTGTCTGCATCCTGTCTCAGCCAGGGTGCCTGCCTGCATCCTGTCTCAGCCAGGGTGCCTGCCTGCATCCTGTCTCAGCCAGAATGCCTTCCTGCATCCTGTCTAAGCCAGGGTGCCTTCCTGCATCCTGTCTAAGCCAGGGTGCCTGCCTGCATCCTGTCTAAGCCAGAGTGCCTGCCTGCATCCTGTCTCAGCCAGGGTGCCTGCCTGCATCCTGTCTCAGCCAGGGTGCCTGCCTGCATCCTGTCTCAGCCAGGGTGCCTGCCTGCATCCTGTCTCAGCCAGGGTGGCTGCCTGCATCCTGTCTCAGTTAGGGTGCCTGTCTGCATCCTGTCTCAGCCCGGGTGCCTGCCTGCTTGCATCCTGTCTCAGCCAGGGTGGCTGCCTGCATCCTGTCTCAGTTAGGGTGCCTGTCTGCATCCTGTCTCAGCCCGGGTGCCTGCCTGCTTGCATCCTGTCTCAGCCAGGGTGGCTGCCGGTGTTCTAAATTAAGTTGTCTACCGCATAGGAATGTGTCTACCACATCATTTCCAGTGAATCAGCTGTTTGAGGTTTGTGGCTCTCACTGCGCATGCGCTTGAGGCCCAACCTCCTTAAAACAGCTGTTTAAGGAACAATAGGTGACTGAGCTGCATCTTAATAACCACAGGGGAGTGTATAGGGACTGCGAGCGCCCCTCACGCACATGACCCATAACGAATGCAGCACAGTGATTACTGCTAGTATACAGAGATAACAGATATTGCATCTGTAGTCAGATCTCTAGACTACTCTAAATTCAGCGATCTGTTTACAGCATTTAACGTGCAGCCAGCCTAATATGACAGTATGAGGGCGCCTACAACATACTTAACTAATAATCACAGGGCCCGTGTTCCCATTTTATCCATACTTACAACTGTTTAAAGCAGGGTGAGAGGTGCCACACGGCCCTGTGATTATTACCTAAGTATGTTGTGGGCGCCCTCATACTGTCATATTAGGCTGGCTGCACGTTAAATGCTGTAAACAGATCGCTGAATTTAGAGTAGTCTAGAGATCTGACTTATAAAACGGTGCAAGTCCGATACTAATAAACACAGATGCAAAATCTGTTATATCTGTATACTAGCAGTAATCACTGTGCTGCATTCGTTATATGTCATGTGCGTGACGGGCATTCCCTATATAGCTGTTTGAAGGATGTTTTAGCCTCTAGCGCGTAGGCAGTGAGCACCACAAACCTTCAGCAGCTGATTTACATCCCCGGTAGTGATGTAGGTCGCGCATTCCTATGGTAGACATGTTATTTTAGAACACCGGCATCCTGTCTCAGCCAAAGTGCCTTCCTAATTCCTTTTCTCTGGTATTTTGACCTACTGCTTTGACTTTACTTTCACTATTGTCTGTCCATTATGTACTGTTTTTTCTGGAAGATATTGACCTTGGCTTGTCAGGGTGCATGTTTGCCTGTATCCTGTCTCAGCCAGGGTGCCTGTCTGCCTGCATCCTGTCTCACCCAGGGTGCCTGTCTGCCTGCATCCTGTCTCAGCCAGGGTACCTGCCTGCCTGCATCCTGTCTCAGCCAGGGTGCCTGCCTGTCTGCATCCTGTCTCAGCCAGGGTGCCTGTCTGCATCATGTCTCAGCCAGGGTGCCTGCCTGCCTGCATCCTGTCTCAGCCAGGGTGCCTGCCTGCCTGCATCCTGTCTCAGCAAGGGTGCCTATCTGTCTGCATCCTGTCTCAGCCAGGGTGCCTATCTGCCTGCATCCTGTCTCATCCAAGGTGCCTGCCTGCATCCTGTCTCAGTCAGGGTGCCTGCCTGCATCCTGTCTCAGTCAGGGTGCCTGCCTGCATCCTGTCTCAGCCAGGGTGCCTGCCTGAATTCTGTCTCAGCCAGGGTGCCTGCCTACCTGCATCCTGTCTTAGCCAGGGTGCCTGCCTGTCTGCATCCTGTCTCAGCCAGGGTGCCTGCATACTGTCTCAGCCAGGGTGCCTGCCAGCATCCTGTTTCAGTCAGGGTGCCTGTCTGCCTGCATCCTGTTTCAGTCAGGGTGCCTGTCTGTCTGCATCCTGTCTCAGCCAGGGTGCCTGTCTGCCTGCATCCTGTCTCAGCCAGGGTGCCTGTCTGCCTGCATCCTGTCTCAGCCAGGGTGCCTGTCTGCCTGCATCCTGTCTCAGCCAGGGTGCCTGTCTGCCTGCATCCTGTCTCAGCCAGGGTGCCTGTCTGCCTGCATCCTGTCTCAGCCAGGGTGCCTGTCTGCCTGCATCCTGTCTCAGCCAGGGTGCCTGTCTGCCTGCATCCTGTCTCAGCCAGGGTGCCTGTCTGCCTGCATCCTGTCTCAGCCAGGGTGCCTGTCTGCCTGCATCCTGTCTCATCCAGGGTGCCTGTCTGCCTGCATCCTGTCTCATCCAGGGTGCCTGTCTGCCTGCATCCTGTCTCATCCAGGGTGCCTGCCTGCCTGCATCCTGTCTCAGCCAGGGTGCCTGCCTGCCTGCATCCTGTCTCAGCCAGGGTGCCTGCCTGCATCCTGTCTCAGCCAGGGTGCCTGCCTGCATCCTGTCTCAGCCAGGGTGCCTGCCTGCATCCTGTCTCAGCCAGGGTGCCTGCCTGCATTCTGTCTCAGCCAGGGTGCCTGTCTGCCTGCATTCTGTCTCAGTTAGGGTGCCTGCCTGCATCCTGTCTCAGCCCGGGTGCCTGTCTGCTTGCATCCTGTCTCAGCCAGGGTGGCTGCTGGCATCCTGTCTCAGCCAAGGTGCCTTCCTAATTCCTTTTTTCAGCCAACGTGCCTGCCTGCATCCTGCAAGTCAAGGTTTCTGGCTGCTTCCGGCCTCTGCTGCATCCAGGCTTTATCCAGTCTATGGTTCCTGTCATTGCCAAGTGCCTCCTGTATCTATCATTGCCTTATTGGATATAACCATTGAATAGTACTTAATAAACTCAGTCTAATACCTAATTATTTATTTTGCCTAAAAGCAGACAAGTTCCATTAGCACCTTTTAGTAAACAGAACTCCAAGTTAGAAGATACCTCATAGAATGAGTTCCTGATACCAGCACAAACATGACATTTTGTTTACAGCTCTCTCTAGTTTCTCTAAAGTGGTTTTCCTTTTTATAAATGTACCCCTTGGGAGACAAAAGAGATGAGCGTATAGTGAAATATTGTTGAGTTTGATATAATTGCTTCCATTCACACAAATCCTTAATCACATTTATTGAAGCTACACAAGCTTTTAAATAAGAGGCCTTTTTTAATATCTTAGTGAACTCCTAAACAGATGTGTGCACAAACAGATGAGTTATCTCTTTAATATATTCACTTATTAATATTAAAACCAATGAAATCATATAAAATACTTTTAGCAGTCACTCAGGGCTTACAATTGTTTGAAGGGATGAGCTATTGAATATTCCATATCGTTTGTGCAATGCCTACGTATTCCCAGTTCAGCTGCCTAATTGAGCATGCTTTACACGCTGAGTGTTCTTAATTTCAGAATTTGGCTGTGTTCTTTTAACGCTACTTGTTAGCTCATTACAAGGAAAGATAATAATACCTTCTGTAAAAAAGATTCCTGCTTCAATTGACTTCCATAAACACATATTAAGTTGTGTTTAATGCAACATATACAATTATTAGTTTAAAACACATTATCGGTATCTACATTTTTAATATATTCATAGTTCAAGAAGAGACTCTTGTCAAACATATGCAATTGAGTCTGCATGCACAACACTTTCTTAATACCCTTTTATTTTTTTCTCTTTAAATATTTTATATTGCAGGTATCAGACATGACGGATTTCCAGCCCCGTGAAGATGATTTGTCTGAAACTCCAAATCTGGTTGAACCTTTAGAGTCCCTGAAAATCAAAGTAGCTGTTATTGGACCACAGAGATCTGGAAAAAGCTCACTTACTCGAACCCTAACAGGCATCACAGAGCATTTCAGCCCTGGGTTCCTGGACTTGTACTTTAGTGGAGGGGATGGATCTTTAGAGATCTCCTTTCACCCTTACCCCCCACTGCCCAATGTAGTCATACTGGATTACCCTGGTTACAAGCCCAGTGACTCTGTAACCCCCTACCTTGAGGGTATAAAGGTAGACACCCTTCATTTACTGGTGATGACTATAGGGGAGTCTGTATCTGACACTGACTTGCAGCTACTGGGGGCCCTGAGACAGTTGGGGAAACCTTATTGTGTGGTGCAGACACACACTGACCTGGCACTGCACACAGAAAAGAGACATCAAGGGAATGGTTACTGGAGAGGGAAGACATTGCAGGAGCTGAGGGAAAGACTGAAAGAGAAAGTTGAGAGTACCGGTATTCAAATAAACCAGCTGTTTCTAGTATCCACCTTGGTACCCGAAAGCTTTGACTTTTCAAGAATGGTGGATTTTTTGGAAGGCGAGATCCTTCAATGTAAAAGGTAAGAGGCTTGGGGATATGTGGTTAGTATAAAGTGAAGGGGTTATATGTAGCATCTCCTCGTTTCACCTGAATATGTTTCTAACTTGAAAGGGTTTTTTGTAGGAGGGGGGCCAGGTGAAGTAGAAAATAATTAAAACAGCATTTGCCGTTGTGTAGTGTAAAAAAAGATCCTCTCAGTTCAGAAAAATAGAAACCACTAAATCTCTGAATCAGAAATAAAGTTCCAGGACGTTTCCATGAATAAGATGCAAAATCAATTTATGTCACTGAATGGTAAAAGTGCTGTAACAAAAAACAGTGATGCTGGAGACAAAGAGGCATTTATCAGGACAGGAACAGTTTCATTTTGTGGAGTCACTCTTATTAACTCTTGTACTCATCTGTCTGTTTGCAGATCAGCAACTGATTCAATTGACAACCCATGCCAGGAGTTGGTGGAAGTTTTCAAAACAACTTGTGACAAAATGGGCATGGCAGAATTTGCTCCTCTCCTCAGCAAGCTTCTAGACAATCCGCCTCCTATTTCTGCTGTGGTGGGAGTAACAGGCAACGACAAAGAAGGTGTTTTGTATGCTCTCTCTGAGACTCCAAATTCAGGCCTTTGTTTAAAGCCCCTCCCTGGACCTGGTAATCCACCAATGTCGGCAGATCAATACCTGGAGAGCTTGCAGCTGGAATGTTGTGATGTCTACCTCATTGTGGACTCCAGTTTGGATCCCAGTGACCGCACCACAATTATGGAATCCCTGGTAACATCTGGTAAACACTGTATGCTGATTAGTGCTGATGAAAACCAGTGCAGTGAAACTGATATTGAGGGACAGGCAGGGAAACGGAGAAGTCAGGTAGATAGTGACTTGCCTGGTCTGAAGGTGGCATTAGAGAAGGGAGTCCCACAACTTGTACGAGAGAGACTGCTTCATTCCCTTTCAAGCATTATTAAACATCTTGTGAGGGGAGAGCGCAGAAGACTTATGAGTATGGTATATGATCTCTGTCTAGATGTCTGTGCCAAGGCATCATGTGGACAGTTCCAGGAGGCTCTGTCCTCTCTGTCTTCTGCACTCACCTCTTTTCATGCCCGTCTAGGCTTGGATGATATTTCTTTGGCAAACATAGCACAGGTGACTGGCTGCCCAATTGAAAATTTGCGATCTGAGATCCATTCCCCTATGGTACAAGACTTAAGTGCAGACCAGCTTGAGCAGATGGTGTCCCAGCCCATATCTATCACTGCATGGGTGTGGCAATTCATCCCCCATTGGGGAGAAGTTGAGCCTAGTAAGCTGTGTCCAGAGAGAACATATAGGCTGCTTGTGGATAGTGTTTGGGGGATGGCAGATGATGCAGAGAGGGTGATACTTCAGGCATGCACCAAGCAAAAGAAGGTCAAAGAGAAGTCGGTTATCTGCCATTGGCCGTGTGTGTGATGTAACACTGCTATAACATACCTGCTTCCAGTGTCTGCATGCCTTATCCATAAAGGCTGGGGGTTTGAGGAAATTGGGGCATGAAGTAGATCCAGTCAGTCTTCTTTTCAGCAAATAGTCTGATTTTTTTTTTTACCTGCAAGTATATATCCTTATAAAAATCTGCAGACTTCATATGCTCTAATTCTTGGGGCCTCTGTGGCAAAACATGAGGTAGGCCCATTGTGTGTGTGTGTGTAGTTGTACACAAATGTAACTATACAATATATATTATTATTATTTTTTTGTGCAAGACCTGGGATTGCAGATTTTCTTGTATTTGGATGTTAGCAGCCAGGCAGATAATGGATTAGCATAATGGTGAAAGTTTTACAATAACTTATTTATATTAGTTGCAATCCCTAGACAAAGCTCACCAAGAATAAATTTAGACCCAATTGGAGGTGGACAAAAAAGTCTTCTCAGTCACCTGTATAAAGGTGACTCCCCTTAGAAGGACCTGTATTCCTTGTGATTATTGCACATGTACAAAATCAAAAGAACTAGGGTAGGAGCCTGCTAAAAAATGTCAAGAGATATGTACAAATCTTTCACGGCCTGTGCTTCTGGATTGGGTCAAAGATTTTCACATTTAGATGTGATCTCAAGCGTGAGACCTAAAATCAGTCTGCCTTCCAATGCTTCAACCATTTTTGCATTCTCTATAATACAAGCACATACCTCCCAGCATTTTCTTGAGGCTTTCCTGGATTGGTAGGAGAAATGAGATTTGTGGGCAGTGGCCACAGGTGTTCTGTGGGAGGAGTTATGGTTGTAGGATTGGAGCTGCAGGTGTGCGACAAGTATGGTCAGATGGGCTATGGTTGGAGCACTACCTGGTTTCCTCTTGAAACTGTGACATTTGAAGCTGCAGGAGGGACGGTAGGGCAGATCCCCCCCAATATGCGGGAAAATTGGGATCTCTGTAAGCATTTAGGTTTATCAGATCTGTGACTGCTTTGGTATAGAAAGCAAGAACTTAACTGCAAATAAGATCAACAAGAAGTAGACAAGCATTCTGTAGATTTTAATAACTGAAAGCTACAGTTATTAAAGAGTGAAACAGGCATCAATGTACAACAGAATTTTCTTTAGTTTTAATTCCATTTTCTTGTCCATGGTGTCTCTAAACATGTCAGAGTTATCAGACATAAGCATATGTGTTCAGTCTAATAATTGCTATGCTCATTTTAGGAGGTGAGCCGAATACCTGAGCAATCTTAGTACGTGAATGCAGCTTATACATTTTAACTGGGACTTTTATCAGTTTTGTCTAGAGATTTCTTCCTCATAAAACTAGAGACACAGAAAATTCATCAGTTATGTGACCCTTAACTTTAAACCTATCTCCTCTGAAAACAGATATTATTCTTCTTAAGTGAAAGGCAGTCAAATACAAAGACTATTTGTGTGATGCAGGATAACTGAACTCTGATGTAGAAAAAAATATTTGTAATTTTTGTAGCATAATAAAAGGGTAATAGAAAAAATTAAAAAGAAAATCAATTTATATAAAAAATATGCCTAACCATATGTTTCTAATTAGTTTGGCAGAAAAGACAATCAAATCTTAAAACAAATCTGTCCTTAGATGTTACTGAATATGTAATAGAGTGTAAATAAATGTCTAGATATGTTATTTAGCAAACTACAGAAGAAAGCACTGTCTTTATACAAGTATGAGATGTACAGTAATAGCCATTAGTGATTACGTGGCTGTTTGTATTCATAATTTTTGTTGCACGTGTCTATTTATTAAACTACTGCAAAAACCTGTCACTAATGCGTTGTTTTCATTCATTTGACTGTTCAACATGTTCTTGTTTCTGTGATTGTAGTATTTACACCTGTCACTGTCAGATGTGCCAGAAACACATGAAAACTATCAGTTCTTACCAACATCTGGAGAGCAGAAATGGTTGAGATCATTACATCTGTGAGTCAATAAAACAGAATGTTTTAAAATCCCATTACCATTTACAGATTTTATTTTAATTAATCACAGTATTTAATTCTGTCTCTCGCTATAGCTAAAGCTATTACTGTGCGGTACTTCATTTACCATGAAGCATATAAAGCATACAAATTAATGTCTCATATTAAAGGGACATAAAACCCATGATTCAGACAGAGCATTCAATTTTAAACAACTTTTCAGTTTACTACCATTATCTATTTTGCTTCATTCCATCATCTACATAGATAGGCTCAGGAGCAGCAATGCACTACTGGAAGCAAGCTGCTAATTGGTGGCTGCACTTATATGTCTGATGTCATTGGCTCACCTGATGTGTTTAGCTAGCTCCCAGTAGTGCATAGCTGCTCCTTCAACAAAGAATACCAAGATAACAAAGCATATAGTTGTTTAAAACTGCAGGTTCTATCTGAATCATGAAAGCAAAATATTGTATTGTATGTCCCTTTTAAGAACTTGTTGTAATTCTTAAGGGTGGTGTAGCAGAGAAGGGAGGGAGGGACAGTATGCTACACAAAATAAAGTATGGAAAGGGAAGGGACGCTACACTACAGGAAAACTAAAATCAGGGTGGGGGGGGGCCTACAATTGCAATCACAGGGAGGGGGGGTGATATAGAAACTTTCAAGTATATTATGTGACTAAAAAAGCTGAGGCTAAAAGTATTTTTTACAGCGGGGAAAAACACCACCACCAGAACAAGGAACAGGTGTAGTAGGTACCAGTTTCTGGAGTAATTTTCTGAAACACATAGAAAGGATGGTTGATTCATGGAATAAACTTCCAGTAGAGGTGATAAATACAAATGATGTGGAGCTGTCTGCCTGTACCGTTTTGTATTATTTTAAATGTATTTTTATAAAAAACAAAACTTGTTTCTGTAGTGTAGCTGCCCCTATCCATAATCCTTTCCCTACTCTCTAAATGTTCCCTCCATATAAGATCCCCCTCCCTCCTTCCCCCTCCCTGCCACTCTCAGATAAAAAAAATTTCTGTAGTGTAGCGGTCCCACCCCCTCCAACGATCGGCACCACCGCTGCTCGATGCAGAGAGGGCCACAGAGTGACCCTTTCTGCTTCTGTAACTCTGCCCGTCTATTTCTGCACTGCCTCACTCGTGGGGCATGCAGAAATAGCGCAATCTCGCTACTTTTAGGGAGATCGCGTCAGAAGGAGGCCCAGGGTACCGCGCTGGTCGTTAAGGGGTTAATGTTTTTTTTTTTGGTTTTTTTTAAGGATTATGATCAACACCTCAGTTGTATATCCTTAAAGGAACATAAAACCCAATTATTTCATGATTCAGATAGAGTGTAAAAATAAAAAACAAATAAAAGTTACAATTTATTTCTATTATCAAATTGACCTTGTTATCTTGGTTTCCATTGTTAAAAAGCAGGTAGAAAGGTGTAGACGAGTGTGTGAATGAAGCATCATATGGCTGCAGTTGTAAATATAACTATGTTATACATCTGCAAGAACAGTAGATGGCAGCAGTGTTTCCTGTACTGCATTAGAATGCTACCTATCTAGATAACCTTTCGTCAAAGACGAACATGCAACAAATTAAATTTGATAAAAGAAGTAAATTTAAATTCTCTGACTAAATCACAAACACAAACAATTGGCTTTCATGTCCCTTTAAACCAACATTCAACCCACTTCCCAATTTCTTTTAGTGTAGACCAAGGAGATACAGTTTATGAATTAGTCTTAGACGTGTCTAATGTATTGCTGGCATTAAGATAAGCAACATCTACTGCTACATCCTGGTTAAACACTTTGGTATATAGTCAAATAAGTCAATTATATTAGTCTGGCATGATCTTCCATGCTGTTTTTTTCTTCATATTCAGCTAAGTGTTTTTTGTTTTTTTTTCCTTCCACAATTCTTTACTTGAGTCTAGCATCAAAGACATAAAAATGATGGCATTTGTTGATTGCACCAATTCCCTTCATCCTTTTATGTTTTACCTTTTTGTTTTATTGTAATGAAGAAAGCAATGCAAAATACCTTTTGTAAAATCTACATTTTTTTTGAGAATATGAGGACAACATCTGTCTACACTGCAATGAGCTTTTTTACATGCTAAATATTTTATTCTTACATTTACTCAAATTGTAGCTCTGAGTCATGGAAACATATCAGCTAAATCTAAGCCGCAATAAACATT
Source organism: Bombina bombina (assembly GCF_027579735.1). Classification (NCBI taxonomy): domain Eukaryota; kingdom Metazoa; phylum Chordata; class Amphibia; order Anura; family Bombinatoridae; genus Bombina; species Bombina bombina. The sequence continues at coordinate 229,094,273 of NC_069506.1, read as the reverse complement.
TGACCATTATATTTGTAAGTGCATCTAGGTTTTTCTTGTATAACTACTGAATTATTTATTAAACTAGCGGAGGCTTGTTATTACTGCTTTTTATATTTTATGTGATGTAATTTGCACTGTGCAAATATAATTTCACCAATATGTGACTATCTTGCTATTGAAATCCATGATATATAGAGTATAAACAGTACCAAGGGGTTTCTCCAAAATACTCTAACTCTCTGAGAGAAGCTGCTCAAAGGGTTTTTCTAAATCTCACACTCCATACACCACCTCCCTCTAACTCTTTAGTTTGATAGATAAGTCTAATAATGCAGAAAATAGTGCATTTAACATTGTTACTGTAATTCTAGCACAACTACTGCTGTTTGTAGAGGCAATATACATATTAAAGGGACATTGATATAGTGCCTAGATTTAAAGGACCATTCTAGTAACAATGCACAGCAATGCATTTCACATTTAATCAAGCAATCCAGGCAAGCTTGCAATAATACATTTAGTAAAGTTATTGATAGGTACTGACAATGTTTACTATGTGCATAGCCTTCTGTCTGTAGGCTATATATGGATTTGCATTCCCTGATCTCACAGTATTTAAGAGCAGTGATGTCTCAATATGACCATCTTATTTTGGCCCAGTGTCAGGTATGAGTTTACTTGACTTACCATATAATGAATGTCAGGTCACAAACAGAAAATAAATCAACAACCGTGATAACTTTTCAATAAAGTATTTTACAAAAAAATAAAATGTTTCTAATGGAATTTGAAATACAATATAAATTGAATTGCTAAGTAGTGTATGTGCCTTTAAATGCATTCATTAAAGTTGTAGAAGAATTACTTTGAATAATAGGGGGATTAACCCTTTTAATCCTTGCAAAAGCTGCAAGCCATCACATAGTAATTCACCCACTTGAAGTTAGACACTTTTTCATTATTCATTATTCAAAATCTAATGGGGATTTCCATGTTAAATAAAAACAAAGAAAATATATAAAAAATAAGCTTTGTACCACTTACTGACTACTACCCATTCCCAACCATATGTTCTATCCCCAAGGTATGGTCCTAATTTTAATGTCAGTGGATTCTGTTCAGTCTGGAGTATACTTAGGCAGCTGTCACTAAGTGGCACAAAACCTAGTTTTGGTAAGGCATACAGTATGTTTATATGATGTATGTATTTACCATTATCACCTATGAGAGTGACTAGGGTCAGTGCATTCAGGGGGCTCCTAAGGGGTCTTACATCTTACACCAAAGTTAGGGTCTTAACGTAGGTGTCATTGGATTCTGCTCAGTCTGGGGTATATACTTGGGTAATAGTCACTAAGTGACACAAAGCCTACGTGCAGTTGGTTAAAAAGTTATAATGTATGTATGTGCATCATGACTTATGAGAGTGGATAGGGGCAGTGCACTCAGGGGGTTCCTGAAGAGTCATATCCCCAAGTTAGGTTCCTAACTTTGATATAATTGTGTTGTTATGCTAAGTCAGGGGTATCCTTGGGTAGTAGTCACTAAGTAACACAGCTTATTGTTCATAATTTTTCTTTACTGTTGTTTAACATTGAAATCCCCATTAGGTAGGCTTACCAGAAGTCCCACTTTTACTGGGATTGTCCCGGTTTGGAGGCGCTGTCCCAGTGTCCCACCCAGTTGTTCATTCTGTCCCAGTAGGGTTGCCACCTCCAGGTTTCAAATCATGTGTCCGGGTTTCAGACCACCTGAAACCCAGACACATTATTCAAAATGACTGGACTGTGGCTCTCCAGCATAGTCTGATGCTGGTACTTTGTTACATGCAGCCCTGCTTAGCTTAACGTTCGTTTCCTTCAAAGTTTACATTTAGTAATACAGGCTGAGTGAGCAGCATAGGGTTTTTTTAATTTTGTAGTACTACTTGGTTTATTTTTCTAAGAATTTACCCCTGACCCCTGGTGACATTGCCGGTAATACACCTTTAGGGGAATCATATGGGTATTATTATTATACTTTATTTATGAAGCGCCAACATATTCCGCAGCGCTGTCCATGGATACAATTCATTTAAATAAAACAATACAAGACTTGTAAAAGACAGGACAAAATTTACAAACACATACAGGAGGGATTGAGGGCCCTATTCCCGTGGGAACTTACAATCTATGACTAGGAAGTACAGACAGGCAGGATTTTTGGCCTGGATCTTGCTTTACTTCATGCAGGATAGCATTTTGGCTGTAATCTTCCTGCATTATGGTATAGAGTAGACTCTTAAACAGCTTTAGCAGGTACGTGTTTCTTTTTTACTTATTTCATTCAATGTTGTATTTATGCCTTATCAGTGTTTGGCTCTGTTCCTTAATTAGACACATAAAACACATATTACACTGCAGATATTAAATTGTGAAATTGATAATTATGAGAGTGATAATTATGCTTGATGTTTGGCATTATTTAGAATCTGAGATTTAGATTAATGATTTATTTGCCATGACAACGTAATGGTGCCTTTTTCACTAGGGGGTAGTGTTATGGTCTATTTAAACTGTGTGATTCACTTGTGTGACTGAGGAAGGGTAGAGTATCCACAAAACATTACACACATAAAAGCTACTACTTTAAAAGGACCGGTAATTTCCACGCCCCCTTGACCACGCTCCTGACCTCACCCCCACTGGCAACGCACCAGGTGGTCCCAGTTTCACCTCTAAAAATTATGGTAAGCCTACCATTAGGTTTTGAATAATGAATAACGTAAAAGTGTCTAACTTCAGATGGGTCTGTCATCCAAGATGTTACACACTTCAAAGGGTGATTTTTTATTTTATTTATTTATTTGGGGGGGGGGGGCTATATCATAATGCTTTGGCTTTACGAATTATTATTTTTTTTTAAATCGTTTCAGGGCAACCTTGTGTTATTTCACGTTTGGGGTACGGTCTAGTTTACCCTGTCATTTTCATGATGGTTTTTAACTTACGTTGATGGAATAAAGATACAAAGTTTTGACCTACTTCATGTTCTCCTCTATTTTGTTTTTGGTTTGCTGTGACGTTTGGGGTACAGTCACACTGTTTTGTTATGCTTTGATACAGTTAGTACACAGCTGTAACTTAAAAACAAGTATATACATTAGAAAACGTAGTTCATTAGTAAATTTCCTAAAACGGTTTGTATGCAAAATATAAATATTGAATATACGCTTCCCAGCATTTGTGCTCTCGGCCAGTACTGTAAGCACCTAAGAAAGTAATTCTTCCTCAACCAAGATGGCCGTCGATTTGGGACAGAGAGATATAATTAACCGCCTTCCCGTCTGCCCGACAATTACGTCACTCTTCTCCCACAGCCAGGACAGCTGTCGGCGTTCTGGTTGTGATGGAAACGGTACGCGGCTTTGACCTCTGACCCCGTGGCTGTCGAAGGGATGAGGTGAGGGTTCATCACGTGATATGTGCAGGCTGGGTTGCTGTAGTGTGTGTCGTCATCGCAGAGTTATATAAGGTCATTTGACCTCAAACAAAAATATAAATAAAAAATATGTTAATCACATGATATTTAATCATTTAAGAGATAATCAGAGTTTATGTAAAATCACACGATCAATGATGCGCATTTGTGGATGTTGTACGAAATGGCTTTTCTAAATTGCATGATTTATAGGAATGAGAAACCATCAAATGATGTAACCTGAAAAGGATACACTTATGAATTGCATGGTCAGGCTTCATAATACATTAGTCCCAAAATAGGAAAACTACACAAATGGTGCCTCTTAAATATATATACTTTTTAAAAAGGAATTATATGATCTCAATATTATGCTGTTGACTTGATGGCATGCTTGAATATGAGAATTAGTAGAGGAAAAATGGCATGTTTTATCTAAACCATTAGTAAAGAAAAAATGCTTGTTTTCTGGAGCAGGTAACCCTCCAGTTAATCAGAATGGTGAGTGCTAGCTGTTCTCTGAATGATAGACTATGTGAAATACCAAACATAGGCAAAAGTATATATATGACAAACTCTTGTACATTGTATTTAAATATGGAGCAATACATTTTCAGTTGTGAAATCTAAATAGGATGGCCCTCAGTCTAAATTGTATATTTGGCTGTAAATATTAATCTTGTCACATTGCATCACTATGAGATATGTTGGAGTTACAAAGAACTATAAATGAATATGATGCAATCACAAAGGGTTTTAGATGCCTACCCTAAATAACAAAGTTTGTATTAGGTAAAGTCCATTGCAGTCTCAGGGTGGGGTAATATAGCTCTTAAATTGAAGTAGAAGGCCGCAGGTGGTAGCTTAGCAGTGATTTATGATCCTGTTTGACAGTCAGTGGTTTAAATGGTACTGTTTAGATATTAGATGCCAGCAATTCATTTTTTTTATTATTATCTTTTTGTAATACACCAACAGGGTGTGCAATATATATATACAGACATCCCAACTCTCCCTGAAGTTCAAGGAGTCTCCCTGATTGTAATAGCAGCTCCCTGATGCCAGCAAATGGAATGCAATCTCCCTGAAATTCCAAGTACCATGATCCAATGTGGCCCAAATCTGGAAAAATGCTTCTTTAAGGCATGCCTTTAGTTGCTGGGACGTTATAGAACCCTCAAAGCATGCATCAGTAACCAAAAAGCCACTGATTTTAATAAAATAAAACCCAAATACTACCTTATTTACTGCACATAATTAAACTTCGTATTCTAAAATATTTAAGCATTCAACAAGCGTACGATCACTGGAAAATAGGTTTGTTGTATGTGGTTGTTCAATAAAGCTACTTTTTTAAAATGTGAATTTAGTGGGAAGCTACTTTAATGATAAGTCTCTATCTTATTTAGGGTTTCAAGGTGTCCAATATATAACTGGGAGGGAGGGGGGGGTGACGGCGCAGTAGCGGGTAAAGACACCTCCCTGAAATTAGTTTTTGCAGGTTGGGATGTTTGTGTATATATATGTGTATATATATATATATATATATATATATATATATATATATATATATATATATATATATATATATATATATATATTTACACACACAAGGCAAGGAAGCCAGAATTGGACAGACGGATTACTGTTTGATCATTGGAGTGATTGCGGATGTAATTCTCAGGAGATCCCTAACCCTCATTTGTTTTGATTTGTTTACTAAACTACATCAGGTTTGCAAAAGGAAGGTTCCTCTCCCCCACTCTCTCTCACCTTATTTGTCTCAGCAACTGAATTCATAAACCTGCCATATAAAACTAATATCCAGGTTTATATATCAGTGGTGCATAATGGAATCTAATCATTTATATATTTTTGTAAGGATGGGTGGCCATCCTCCTCCAACATGAGTTGGTGTTGGATAACCTAACATTTGGAATGCTCACGAGTCCCCATTTTTTCATGTTGGGGGACTTTATATGTACCTAAAGTATTGCATGTTTTTGTTTATCTGAGAAGGGTGCTGTGTTACTCCAAAATATCATATAATAAACGTGGTCATTTAAAATTTTAGAGAGTGTCGCCATCCTAGGTTTTCTGTGATTATTGCTATTAGATACTGTTTATTTTCCAATTGAGCACCCTGTTGCAGTTTATAAAGTGAGATTGCATTTCCTTCTTCTTCTCAGGAGCGAAACTACAGTGGGTGCAGAGTGCGCAACTGCGACTGGGCCCCTGCCTGCACTGATATCACAAATTCCAAAACGAAAAGTTAGAAGAAAAGCAGGCTGCACTGTAGGAGATGAATTAAAACCAAGACTTTATTTCATCCAGTAAAAACGATATTCCTAAGCACACTTCATGGTGAATACACCCAAGCACACAGGTGAATAGACTGCTCTCCGACGCGTTTCCTGCTCACACAGAGCACTTCATCAGGGATAGCAGTCTGTTCCCTAACTGGCCATTTATTCATGCTGAGAAAGTTAACCCTTGAGTGCCTAATTTAGGCCTATATAGTATCTCTTAGTATCGATAGTTCTATTTAACAAGGGTAAAGTTAATTCAGCAGGATAAATGCTACAATTTAATTAATAACAATAGTACAAAAGTTATTTACATATTTAAAAATCGTAATCTATTTTGCAAAAATGGGTTAGCAAGGTTAAATCTATACAGAGAGACTTAATTCATTAGGATACTTATTTCATATATTACAAAATGAAGAAAGGCAGGCAAAATGTATCCATATTTTTAGAAAATTCATACAATATTTTCAATGAAATAATTGCTTGATAAAAGTGTATACATCTCAACAGTAACAAATTCTCAAAATGTTATTCAAATTATAATGATAATAATGAGATATAATTGTTCAATACTAATCTGCATGAAATTCAAACAAATATATATATCTTAATATGTATTTTGGGTTATTAAATATTTATAAAGAGCGTACTTTCTATCCTATAGTTTTTTACAGGGATGCAAGTAAGGCATTTTGCTGTGTGTTGAAAAACAAACTGAAAGAGAGGGGGCACACCGGATTCAGCTTCCAGTATAAAGTTTTAAGTCCCAAATTTTATTCATTCCTTTTGGGTAACCAGTTTCAAGCTTATATATCCAGTATGCCTCCTTTCTATTCAATTTAGACAATCTATCTCCACCAGTGGTTCTTTTTGGAATCCTATCTATCACTTGAAATTGGAATAGATTTAATATCTGCTCTAACATCGCTTTGTTATATTGTAGCCCCTGTCTATGTATTGCAAAGTGTTTCGCTACTGGCGTTTTTGGTTCCAAAGCTTCTAAAGATAGGAGATGTTCACGTATACGCTCTTTTACATGTCTAATTGTTCTTCCTGTGTATTGTTTCCCACATTGTTTGCAAGATATTAAGTACACTACAAAATCTGATTGGCATGTGAAGTGTTCATATATGCTATATTCATGCTTGGTGATATGTGACTAAAAAATATCACCCATTTTCACATAGTGACAGCTTTTACAGGGTCTAGCTCCACATCTATAGGTACCTTTCTTTGGATTCAGCCAAGAATTAGTATTAGCCACAATTTTCTTGTGTGTCTCTGAAAAATTTCTATTGACATACTGGCCTATGGTTTTGGCCCTTCTAGAGACAAATTTTAACTCCTTTGTCTGAAATATTAGCAAGTGATGGTTCTTTTTCTAAAATAGGAAGGTATCTTTTCACTATACTACAAATTTTGTTGTACTGATTACTATACTGTGTGTAGAAAACCAGACTCTTATCCATACTGCTGGTCTTTGTTTTATCTTGGAGTAAATTTTCACGGGCCATTAGTCTTACATTGTTTTGTTTATTCTCTAAGAGATTTTTATTATAGCCTCTATCAATCAACCAATGTTTTAATTGGTCAGCATGTTTATTGTAGTCATCTACACTACTACAATTTCGACGAAGCCGCATAAATTGACCTTTGGGAATAGCACTTTTTAAGTGTTTAGGGTGGCTTGATTTGGCTCTTAAGATAGTATTTCCAGCTAATTCCTTCCTATAGGTTTCCATGGCTACAACTCTATTGCTCCTATCTGATTTAATCTTTAAATCTAGGAAATTAATGCTATCTTTAGCCCAACTCCAGGTAAATTTAAGATTCATACTATTGTTATTAAGGGTTTCAACAAAGTTTTCCATCTGTTTTACACTGCCATTCCATATTATTAGCACATCGTCAATGAACCTTGTATAAAATCTGATATTCCTCTTGTAATCATTCAAATCACCAAATATCTTAAACAGTTCAAAATACCCTAGGTAAATATTAGCATATGAGGGGGTGAATTTCATCCCCATAGCCGTGCCCCCATGTTGTAAATACATTCTGCCTTCAAACACAAAATAATTGTGGGTTAATAAAAAGCTGACAACATCCACTAGGTAGCTAATAAATACAATATCAAAGTTGGTGTAAAGTTTCAAAAATTCCTCTAGGGCTAACAGACCTTGATTATGGGGGATACAAGAATATAATGATACTATGTCAATAGGTAATAACAAATCTGAGTCATTCCATTCAAATCCATCTAACTTTCTCAATAGTTGTTTAGTATCCCTTAGATGGCCTGGCATGTTAACAACAATAGGCTGTAAAAATCCATCTACCCATTCACCTAGTTTCTCTCCCAAAGTACCAATAGTGGATATGATGGGTCTCCCTGGTGGTTTTAGTGGATTTTTATGGATCTTGGACAAATGCTTAAAAGTGGAAATGACAGGAAACTTAACCAATAGTGAATCTACAGATGTTCCATCTAATATGCCAAGCTTATGGCCTTCTTCCAATAATAGATACAATTCTTTAACAAATGTAGTTGTTGGATTAAACGTAAGAGCTCTGTAAGTATCTTTGTCATTTAATTGCATAAGTGCTTCAGTTTCATATGTTTCTCTATCTAAAATAACTATAGAGCCTCCTTTATCCGAGTTAGTGATCACTATGTTCTGATTTCTTTGTAAGTTCCTAAGTGCTTGCCATTCACTTCTAGAAAGGTTATTATATTTAAACTTACTATTTTCACACTTATATAGTTTGGTAAGCCCTTGTTCAACTATAGTGTGGAACAATTCTATATTATCCCCTCTAGATTGTGAAGGATAAAAATGTTTATTAGTGTATTTTATATCACTTTTAGGAACTACAAGATTACCATCATTATGGTGTAAACTATCTCATTGTAAAACTGCCAGATCAGTTAGATCACATAATTCAGTGAAGCTTAATGCTTCAACATTCTCAGCAACAAGGACACTAGCATCAGACTTTTCATTAGGGGTTAAATTATCGACAACACTATTACCATCTATTTCAGAAAAATGCTTTTTCAGAGTTACTTTTCTCATGAATTTATTTAAATCTAGTAACACATCAAACAAATTAAAGTCACTCGAGGGAGCAAAGCCAAGTCCTTTCGCCAGCACTTTATACTGGTCTTCAGTGAGCTGTAAGCTCGATAGATTGATTATATTTTGCCCCTCTGATGTTTCCCATTTTTTGACCCCTTGTTGGTTCTACTGGGGTATCTAGGTGTAGATGTACTTTGCTCTCTTACTGGAACCTGGCTTGTGGACGATATAGGGTCTTTTTTGACCATTTCTGAGAAGGACTTGCGTGCTGTAGGTTCTTTAGGTCTTGCTCCAAGCTTTTCTTTTTGTTTGTCTCCACCTGACTCGTCATTATTAACTCCATTAGAGAGGTCAGAAACCAAATCTTGCTCACAGTCTATAGAGATAGACAATTCCTCAGTGATGTTTGTTGAGATATCTGTGCCCATACTACTCTCACTGAAAGTCACTTTTCTCTGTTCTATTCCTTTCTTTTTATTTTTATTCTTATACCAATTCCTTTTATCTTTCCTAGCTTTTTGAGCACCTTTTTCGCTTGTGTTCCAGTTATAAACTATATTTAAATCATATTCCTTGCAGTCTCGCTGATATTTATTGATTTTTCTCTCCATAATATCTTTATCCAATTTTTCTAGTGTGTCATTAAATTGTTTTTGGAATGCCTCAAATCTTGAATCCATCTTAGTTTCATCTATTTTCTCTTGTAACTCTGTGAGGTCTAAGAGTATCCTTTCTCTTTCTGCTTTCTTTTTATTTAGCAGCTTTCCCATTAGTATTATAGAACATTTGGTTAAAGTTTCGTTCCAATCTTCCATAAATTCTTTATCCTCCCTTTCATTAGCAGGGTATTTCTTCATTCTTAGCCCTCTCGGGACTTTATTTTCATTTATGTAAAGTTGTAAAAATTAAATTTCCCACCATAACCTCAGTTCTTTAACACTTAATTTTTCCTTGTTTGCAAATAGATTTACTATATCACCCTTTGTGCTTTCATGGGTGATTGTGCTTTTTATCAGTGTCTCCACATTTATAATAGCTTATGTTGGTGCAAGATGAAGGCTCTAGTATGAATGTCGATATTATTTATGTGCACTGATATCATGTGAGTGTAACATGATGCTTTACTAGTGTCTCTGACTACAGGGGTTAGTGGTTCTGTTTTACCCATTGGTGTTTATGTGTATGTTTGTATGTGACTGTGTGTGTATTTATGCATGTGTGTATGTTTGTGGAACCAGCAAACCAGTGTCAGTATACAGTGCCACTATATATACAGTACGGGGGGGGGGGGGGCTGGACCATGTCACTGACTACTGTGGTCACTTTATATAAGTACTGGGGCAGGTAGGGTTAGGCCAGCCATCTCACAGGCATATTACAAACTGTGCCACTAACTCACTATATACAGTACTGGTGGGTTAAACAGTGTCACTATATACAGTAATAGGGGGTCAGACCATCTCACAAATTGTGGGCACAGGGTACCTCCTTTTGCAGACATGTAATCTGATTCACATTTTCTTCTGTGTTAAATGTAAAAACATGTGTGTGTGGGGGGGGGGGGGCTTCTTAGATTCTTGCACCTGGGCCCTGTGGTTTCTAGTTATGTCTCTGCTTCTGCTAATATAAATTTATATATATATATGTTTTCCCCGGTGTTTTGAATACGGCTGTGTATGCCGATTTGAGTTTTCTGATTGTCCTGATGAAGGCTTCTATGTAAGCCGGATTTGCTGATATGCAATTTACACAAATCCTGAGAGTGCCCTCCCTTTCTGAGTTCTTTTATATATATATATATATATATATATATATATATATATATATATATATATATATATATATATATATATATATATATATATATATATATATATATAGCTTAAAATTTCCAGTGGTCCACTAGTCCCGGACAACTTAGAAATTGCAGCAGACGACTTAGAAATATGACTTTTTCCTATCTTTAACATTGAAAAGACTAATAACTTTTTCCTTCTGTGCTAGTAACCCTTTATCCCTGTCTAGTAAACCATGGTGATACATTTATTCCACCCCGTGTGTGTGTGTGTGTGTGTGTATGTATGTATGTGTGTGTATATATGTGTGTATATATATATATATATATATATATATATATATATATATATATATATATATATATACTGTATATTAAGGGATGTCAGTCACCAAGCACTCCACCTTAGGTACTCCATAAATGACCTGGGTGCAATCCAAAAAGATTCAAAGTATATAACAGTCACATAGGTATGGGCACTCGCAGGATTTAAAAAAAATCAAGCTTTATTGTAGAAATTCTTTTAAAAGTCAATGTCGACGTCTCAGCCCACAGTCGTGCCTTTATCAAGACAACATGTCATATTTATTGAGTAGATGCTGGGAGGGTGGCTTGATGCCGCTTCTGTGTTCATATTGTGCGACATCAATGTGACATGTTGTCTTGATAAAGGCCCGACTTTGGGCCGAAAACGTCGACATTGACTTCTAAAAGAATTTCTACAATAAAGCTTGAATTATAAGCCGCACCCTTAAAGTTTGGTGCCGATTTAAAGAAAATGTACATTTAACTTATTTTCTAATGTATTTACTTGTTGGGTTTTCACTTTGTCAGGTATATTGCTTTGCTGACTAACATTTGACAACCACCCTTGTAGCACAACTTTTTAAGAGAAAACAATGTTTTATATTGCAATGACAACAAGTGTTCTGATTTCTGTACAAAAAAACACCACCACCTTTATACTTTATATTCCTATTGAGAATATGGCAACAGCTGTAAATGTATATCCTTATAATAACTTAACAAAATACCCTACCTGACCCCACAGCACCTCCACACTGCTTCCTTTCCTGTCCCTGCAAAACCAGAGAGAGACCAGAATCTGTAATACGTAGGTAAACCACTTAGCTTCCATCTAACTCATACACATTATTGAAATATTCATTCAGGACCTCCACAAAGTTATGTATGGCTTCCGAGTAAACCTGGTTTCTTTCTGTCACATCTACACAAATACAGAAGTACAACCCGGCGTATTGGCGGTAGATGATCTGAAAATTCCTGAACTTACCACAGCGTGAACCTCTTTACTTCCGGGCACAGGATTTCCGGGCAAAGGACTACAATACCCAGAGTGCTCGACCAGGCTCCACTGTCAGTTTAAGCCATCTTCAAGTCTGTCCGCCCACTGCCCAGCCCTAGATGCCCACAGCAGCCCCCATTGTCATGCTCCTCACTGCTGCTGTCTATTCTTCTACTTTCTGCTCTGCTCCAGCCTCCAACCGCCCCCATAGCACACACAGTTACACTGCGGCAAAAACTGCTTCACGCTCTTCACGCTGCTGTATAGCTTCCGATTATAGGCCGCCTCTGATTATAGGCCGCACCCCTAATTTAAAGATTTGCATTAGGGTAAAAAAGTGCGGCCTATACTCAGGCCAATACGGTGTATATATATATATATATATATGTCTTTACTGAACACACCAAGTAAACATTTACAGTGCAGAGTGAATAAAGTATGCAAACCCTTGGATTTGACAACTGGGTAACTCTGCTGTGGCAGCAATAACCTCAACCAAAGATTTCCTGTAGTTGTGGATTAGATATACACAATTATGAGGAGGAGTTTTGGACCATTACTTTTTACAAAACTCTATTTATTTTGTGCTTTCAATCATCCTGTTGTATCTTCAGTTGGTGGACTGATGACATTACATTTCCTTGATAAACTTGGAAATGTATTTTTCCATCCATTATCGCAACATAGCAGCAAAGCAGCTCCAAACCATTATTCTACCGCCATCATCCTTTACAGTTGGGGATAAGGTTTTGATGTTGGGGTGCTACGCTACACACATAGGGCTGTGCGTTCCTTTACAAACAACTGTACTATGGTTTCATCTGTCCACAGAATTTTTTATGGAACATCCAGGTGGGAATTTCAGACATACAGCAATGTTTTTTGGACAGTAGTGGCCCCCTATGTGGTGTCCTCCCATGAATAATATTTTACATATTGTACATATCAACAGATATACCAGCATGCGGAAGAGATTTCTGTAATTCCTTACTTGATACTCTAGCAGTGTTCTCCACAGAAAATGTTGCCAACCGGGTGGCATTATGAAGGGTGCAGGGTGGGGCAGTGTAATACTTTGCAATGTTATAACATTTTCTGTTTTTTATAAAGCGCAAATTAAAGTCGTCATATACATAGTCAAAGTTATTCTTCTGCACCACTATACATGAGGCCACAATAGAAGAGGCAACCAGGAGCAGGTGTTACACGTGCATTCTCAGATCACTGGCCGTATCTTCATTTGGAGCAGTATGGGGCGTTCCATGAGTGCAAGTCTGACTTCATGTTTAAACCTTTTTGAAAGAGTGTAACACATAACCAAAGAAGGGAATGTGTTTAAAGGGACACTGAACCCAATTTTTTTCTTTCGTGATTCAGATAGAGCATGCAATTTTTTTTTTTTCTCTTTTATTTTTTTTTTTCTTCTTCAACTTTTTCAGCTCCATTGAAGTCTATGGGGGAATGCAATTTTCCGTTTGTGACTTTTCATTCCAAGAATAAAATATTCAGGACCAGATTAGAAGTGGAGTGGTATTTAACGCTCCTGCTTGAGCACTAACTTCTCTAAAAAAAAGTCAAACTTAGAATATCACATGCGTAATACGGTATTTCCCCATAGAAGTCAATGCATCAAAATAAGTGGAAAAACACCCTACTCGCACGCAAACTTGATTGCATATTCTCAAGTGTGCTAACCCGACATGAAAATAATATTTCCCATTCTTATGTTCTTCACATAGAATATGTTCTATTTATTCATATATACATACATATCTTTGCACAAATATATATTTATACCTATATATACATTATTATTACAGACATCTATAAAAAATATCTATTTAAAAATACTTAGAACATATTCTGCTATGTGCAGAACATTGGAATGTCACATATTTACAGTAAATACACAGTATAACACTTTGTTAAAATTTAATATTGCACAAATACGTTTTTACATGGTTTCCTCCACTTAAAGGGACAGTCAAGTCCAAAAAAACCTTTCATGATTCAAGTAGGGCATGTAATTTTTTTTTTTTTAAATCTTTATTTTAGCACCAACAATGGATCATATATACAGAGTCAATGCCTTGCAATGCCAAATAATAAAATCAAATAGAAATAATACAATTACATTGTAAATGCATTCAATTTTAACATTGAAGCTAAAACGGCATAACGTTATACTCTATCATCTCATTGCTGGAGTTTTCATATTGTAAAGAGAAGAAGGAGGGAAAAAAAAGAAAACAGTCACAAAAAAGGGGGAGCTTTCTAGGAAAGGGGCTCCCTTACTAGCACCAAGGAGAAGATATCATGGAGTAATTGCCATGTGTCAATTTTTAATTAGCAACAGCCAGCTTTCCAGTTTACCCAAGGCCCAACACCAGCCTGCATATTTTACAAGTTCTAAGATAAAATGTCTTATTTGCAAATATGTAAAAAATTCCTTGTTAGATATGTTGAACTCATTCTTCAATTCCTCAAATGTTTTTACACTTTTTTTTTCCCTATCGATAAGTTGCTGGACCCTTTCCAGGCCCAAAATATGCCACTTTTTAAAAATTACTGAGTTTTGGCCAGATTGAAATTTTGGATTCCCCATTAATGGTAAGTACTGACAGGCCTTGCAGTTAAATTTTTAGCCGATTCCCTATTTTCCACCAGACCTTCAATGGATTAAGGAAGGTTTTGAGCCAACCCTTTTGGTTCGCAGTGAATTAACCCTATTATAAGAAATGGGTTACAAATGCTTTCTTCAAGTGATTTGTTCAATACATAATTTTTGGAGAAAATCCAATCTGTCACTGTGCATGCTAAAAAGACAAGGTTATACATTCTAATGTCTGGTAGAGCTAAACCTCCATATTCTTTTGCAAGAGATAGTTTGAATAGGGATATCCTAGATCTTTTCTCCTGCCATATGAATCTTCTAACTGAAGCAAACGAATATCCTTTTCAAAAAGAATTATTGGAGTGTTCTGTAGGACGTATAACAACTTTGGAAGGAGAACCATTTTGTATAATGCTACTCTCCCAGAGATAGATAATGGTAAGTTTTGCCAGATTTTCAGTTTCTCCTGTATACTTGCTAAAATTGAAGGTATGTTAAAATTATAAAGATCGGCAGGTTTAACTGTGATTGAGATCCCTAAATATTTAAATGAGTCAGAGACTACTTTAAACAGAATATCAGAGAAGGAATCGCTATTTTTTCTGATTTTGTCACGTTTACCTTATATCCGGTGAAAGATCCAAATTGTTCAATTATGTGGAGGAGTTTAGGTATAGTTGTCTTAGTATTTGCCATGTAGAGAAGTATATCTTCCGCATAAAGCACGATTTTCATCTCGTGTTTGCCTATTTTGATACCCTCAAGACAGAGTCTAACCATGATCGCTAGAGGTTCAATGGCAACATCAAAGAAATCACACATGGGAGGGCACCCCTGACGTGTGCCCCTCCCAAGTGTGATTTCTAACGATAAGATATTATTAACTAGCATTCTTGTTCGAGGTTAATTGTACAATTTTTTTATAAAATTGAGAAAACTACCTCTGAACCTGAACTTATCTAGAGAGGTAAACACATGGCCAAATACACTGAGTCGAAGGCTTTCTCAGCATCAATTGAGACTATGGCAAGATCAGGGAGCCCTCTCTCCGTCCCCCATCCATTGCCTCCAAATTCCAAAAGTACTCAGTTGTCATCAGAACCTCTCTTATTTTTGAAGAGGAGTTTCGTTTATGGAGAAACCCCGCTTGATCTGTGTGAATAATATTTGAGAGACACGTCTGGAGCCTGTATGCTAAAATTGAAGTTAGAATCTTGTAGTCTGAGTTTAAGAGAGCTATAGGACGGAATGACTCCTTTTGGAGATGGTATAGATTTACCATTAATATAGAAGTCGTTGTAAAGTTTATGGGTATGGGACAATCTCTGGGGTGAGGATCTTAAAAAAACTCATTGGGAAGCCCGTCTGGCCCTGCTGCTTTATTTAAGGACAATTCAGAGATAACTTTTTCGATTTCCTTCTCAGAAATCGGACTATTTAGGCTTTCGACGGCTTCTGCTGATATTGTGGGGTAAGTGATTCTACTCCAGAAATATGCAGCTTTGGCTTTATCAGCAGTTCTAAAGGAGTATAGATCCTGGTAGTACTTTACAAATACCTCCGAGATATCTTCCGGTTTTGAGAGGGTCTTCCTTTTATGCTGGAGTTTGTCAATCAGAGAAGACTTTTTTTCCCTTTTGACCAGATTGGCTAAGAGTCTACCAGAGTTATTTCCAAATCGGTACATTTTAGCTTGGAATCTTAAATCTCTTTGTTTCCCTTTCATTCTTAGCTCTGATGTACTTAGCCCAATTTAAAGGCAATTTCTCTAGAAAATAGTTGATCACGGATAGCATTGCTTCTTTTTCCCTTAATTTCAGTTTCCTGGATATCATGGCGGTATACGCTATTATTTCCCCCCTGCGAACATATTCTTAAAACTTATCCTTAAGATATCTCTTAAATTTTAGGTCGTTTGCCAGAAAATGAGACAAAATGAAGCGTGAAAGTGTAGATTTTGGGCAGTTTAAGTGTATCTCCAAAAAGATAGGAGCGTAATCGGACAAAACGATAGGTGTTATTCCTGTCTTTACTTTCATTGTACGTAACCATTCATCCACCAAAAATAAATCTATTCTTAAATTCTTTTTTTTTTCTTTATTTATATACCAATTCAAGCAAACAATTCGTATAACACTTAGAAAAATTCGACATAAAAAAAGAGCATACAAAAATCACTTATCATATATATCAGAAAAATAATGTCTTATATCTTATATCGTTTATCCTAAACAAAAAAACGAAGCGGAAAAGGAACAAGACCAGTAATCAACTAGCTAATATGCTATACTCTTATCACTTGAATTGGGAATTTTCACAACCTTATTTTAAAATACACATAAGAATGGCCACTGGTTCAGTTAACACAACACAAATCAACATTTCCAATATTGTAATATTAAATTCCGAGCTACTTGTATTATAGTCGTTATAAGCAAATATTCTTCTTTCTTAAATTGGATTGGTAGCACACAAAAAAATATAGAAGTAAGAGTAAGGGAAAAACTTTGTGTTAAGAATCTGTTTAACCAATATGCCACCTTTTTCCAATACTGTAATATCTTAGGGCAATACCAGAAACAGTGTGTAATATCTGCCTGTGGGGCGTGACAGTGGAAGCAATCTCCTTTGGAATTTTTATCCCATTTAGCCAGTAATTTAGGGGTAATATATGCATTGTTTATAATATAACTATGTGTTTCCTTCCACCGCGTATTCCTATCTCCAACTATTTCTATACTTTGTTTGATATTTATTTCTGTAATTTCTGGCACAATATTTTGCCCTTTGTTCTGTAGATTCTCTAAATATATCTTACCTAAGTTTTTCATAATCATTTTATACCATGTTGCAATTGAGAAAAAACCCGCCCTATAAATTTGAATACCTATTCCAACTATTCCTAACTCCCAATTACTATCTTGGTTATACGTTAGTAAATCTATTCTTGATAGCGTTTTATGGGCCTTGGATAAACAGGTGTAGTCCCGTAAATCGGGATTCTGAATCCTCCAAATGTTCTTCACTGCTAAGTTTTGCTTGATTTTTTTAAACATATTAGTTTCTAAGTTATCTCTTTTATGTTTTATTTGTTTGGAGCTCTGTCTTAATCTATCTAAAGGACATTGTGGGGCCATGTTAAAGTCCCCCCCTAAAACCAAATGACCTTCAGAGTAAGAGAGTATTTTAGATTGTAAAGTATTCCAAAATTCAGGATCAAAAACGTTAGGTGCATAAATATTACAAAACGTATAGATCAATTTGGCGATATTTACCTTCAACATTACATATCTCTGGAATGTATAATCTCTGAATCAAGCCTCTTCCCCACCAAAATGGCCACCCCTCTTTTCCTCCTGAAGCTAGGTAAAGCAATTACTTCCTTAATCCAGGAAGCCTTCAATTTCATTGCGTCTTCCAGGTTTAAATGTGTTTCCTGGAGGAGCACTATATCTGCTTGCATCTTTCTCATATGAGATAGGATGGCTTTCCTTTTTATGGGGGTTGAGATGCCCCCCGCATTCCAAGGTACTAGCTTGAATTTATCTACCTATTGTCATTTATCTAGGGGGGAAGGGTTAAAGAGGAAGAAGAGAGAGCAGAAAAAAAAGGGGGGGGAGTCCCCCCAGCCCAAAGGAATCCCTATCCGGGACCTGCATTTAATTGGTAAAAAAACGTAAAACACACAAGATAGACCTGTTATACTAGATAATCTAATTAACTTAGATATTTTTAACCTCTTGAGCTTTATAAAAAAAAATGAATTCCTTCTTTAACGAGGACTTTTAGATTTGAAGGATAAATTATAATTGCACGGTACCCCTGCTGTATAAATTTAGTACAGATGGGTGCCAATTCCCTTCTTTTTATAGCTATTTCAGCTGAGAAATCCTGAAAAAGGAGTATTTTGGCACCTCCAATACTAATGGGTTGTTTTTTTCAAAACTGCTGGAGTATAGTTACCTTATTTAAGTAATTCAAGAATCTTGCTATTACTGGTCTAGGTTTTCTGTTACCTTTGTTATCTGTCTGAGGTGGCCCTATCCTGTTTGCTCTTTCGACTATTACCTGCATGTGAGGAATTTCAAGAACCTGGATTAACGTTTCTGTGATAAACAAAGTTAAGTTTTCATATTGTTTTTCCTCAGGAATTCCAATAATCCTGATATTATTTCTTCTAGACCGATTCTCAAGGTCCTCTAATCTGATCTGTATTTTTTGGATCTTTATATTTGTGTCTTCTACATAAGAACTATGTGAGGTAGTTAGGTCCTCCAGATCTGAAACCCTTTGCAACACTTCTTGTATTCTGCTCGAAAATTGTCTAATTTCCTGGGTAAGTGCCAAAATATCATGTTAAATTTCGGATTTCAGAGTGTCAAATATAGGGGTCAGAGCCTCGGAGATGTTGGTGACCAGATTTTGAATGTTCACGGCTTCGTTTGTAAGTGCTGGATTTGCTGGGGCTAGGTGTGTATCTGCGGAAATATCGAGGGTGCCTTTAGGTTTCTTATCCCTGTGCCTGGCCGCCATGGCTGGAGAAGGAGTCCTAGTGCAAGTGTTAAGAAATCTGTCCATGTGCCGTGTGCTTAAAAGTGAGAGAATTAATTGAATCAGAGGGAAGGATCCCAATAAGAGAGAGAAAAAAAAGGGAAAAACCCTTAAAGGGAAATTAAACACTAAATACACGCTAGATAGAATGATGCATTCAAAGAAAAGATTAGTCCAGGACTAACATGTAGATGTATTTTTTAAAGTTTCATTAGTTGTTTAAAAAGTGACAAAATAAGTGTAAAGTTTTAGTGTCTATAAAACACTGGGAGCTGCCATGTTGTAACTTGTGTTACCTTCTCTGCTGGGGCCAATTAGGGACAGTTATAAATAGGTCACTAGAGTGTGCAGCCAATGGTTGTGCTGGATTTAACAGTGTTCTGCACTTCCATTTCTAACAGGAACTGAAAAGCTCACAATTTCAGAATGGAATTACAGGCAAAGAGGACAAAATAAATAATGAAAGTATATTGCAGAGTTGTTTTATTATATACAATTTATCATTGTATATTACCATCTCAAAGTGTTTAATGTCCCTTTAAGGGGGTGAAAAGGGGAAGAAGCCCCCAGCAAGGGGGAAGTGGAGGGAGGGGACCGTGAGGGTGGGAGTGAAGAAGTGCTTAAGTGCTGGATCTGTGAGGTAGTTGTCAGAGTATATGAATATTATGATGAATATTACATATGTGTACATATATATATATATATATATATATGTATATTTTATACACTGTATATGTTAGATGAGAACTCAGGATTAATTAAACATGAGTTTGTTGAACACAGCTTCTAATACACGTCTATCAGGATTGACGATCAGTAGAGCCTTTTTGAAACACAAACATTTATTTTCTAAAGGAAATAGCTCAGTGACCCTATTCATTTGACTATATATGCAGATTTTTATAACCTCAGAACATTTGGTGAGGTGAGAAAAGAATGTGTTCAAGGACCCCTTTGGAATTTGACACGTGTGATACAACAGTTCTATCTCACTGAATCTCTATTTGAAGACTTACTGCAAAAACCCCTCTTGGGGGAAGGTGACACAAATAAAATCAAATACTCATCTGCACTTCTGGCTAAACAGGAAATATGCTGTTTTAAAGACTCTTACAACTCCTCATGGATTGACCCCATGTGATCTACATAGACAGGATTCACTTGGAATACAGTACAATACTGAATTAAAAATAAGCTATTATTCACATGTAAATGCCAGGATACCGATAAAATTGTAATGCATTTTAAGCTACTAATTAGCAGTATTAAATTGCCTTGATATAATAAAATGTTAATAATATAACATATTTGGTATCAGAATAATAAAAAAAAAAATAACCTAATATTAACCATCTGTAATTGGGGTTATATATGATTAATGCAGAGAGTGTGATCTGATTAAATAACCATTTTATAAAAAAAAAAAAAATTAACTTGCTTAAAAATGTCAGAAATGCTGTATTGTATTGCTATGTTGTACTGTATGCTGCCACCTGGTGTTATGTTGCGAGAACTACAGCCAGAAGGTTCTTTCTGGCTGTTAAAAATGAAATTTCCAAGGGCCAATCCGATTTAGACTTCCCAGATAACCAATGGGAAGGTCAGCTCCCGTAGTGCCACCCACATGATGTCATCAATGATTATATAATGGGAGTGTTGAATGCACAAGGGAGAGTTGTCTGTAACTTGTTGAAAATTAGTGATCTGATTTTGGCTGCGATATACCTAAAAAAAAAAAAAAAGTTCACTTCAGCAAGGAGCTTAAAACTTATCCTTGATTTGTGCAAAAACCTTCTTTCAAATGAGATGACCTAAAGACCGCTACGAATTGGTTCAAAATTGGTGAAGTATATTGTATTTTAAATTGGTAGTTATAAGCCTAGGTATTGTTCAAATCTGTGTCTGAATTGACCAAGTAACTCATCTATGCAAGTTCTGATATTGTCAGTTAACTTTGTATTAGGATAAATTGCAGTTAAATAGCAGAATATATATATTATCCTATTGTTTTATAAACACTGTTTAGAATTGTATTGCTTGGATGTTAAAGGTTTTTAGTCCCATTGTGTTAA
Organism: Bombina bombina; assembly: GCF_027579735.1. NCBI lineage: Eukaryota > Metazoa > Chordata > Amphibia > Anura > Bombinatoridae > Bombina > Bombina bombina. The sequence continues at coordinate 229,073,105 of NC_069506.1, read as the reverse complement.
ATAAATAAGGCTGAATTGTGAAGGTATATTGTTCTGGGTTTTGTAAGAAGAATAGCATATCTTAAGAGTTGGTTCTAACGCATATAAACTTTTATTTAGTTTCCTTTTATTGCAAATATAGTTCAATATGTTTATGGATATTAACTAAATAAAAGAATTCAGATATTTATATTAATTGTATGGTCTAGTAGGTGCATGGTTGATAAGGGTTTCTATTTCTTTGTATTGTGTTTATAACCCTGCCATAAACTTATATATATTATTTGGATAGCACTGCTAAGATTTTCATAAATATACTGACATAATAATTGGAGGCATTGCATGAGATTTATTAATATCCATCATAATTGATATAATATATTTGTAAGTAAATAGAAATTATTATAAAAGAGAAAAAAAAAAAAAATAATAATTCATATTTCGATATTAATATTTTGAAGATATAATTTTTTTTTTGAAAAGTTGAAATATTAATTTTCATATTTCGAGATTGACATTAATATCTTGAAATATTATTAAAGATTAATTTTGAAAAATTAATAAAAATATTAATTTTTCATATTTCAAAATTAATCAAAAATATTAATTTTTCATATTTTCAAAGTTAATCAAAAATATAAATTTTTCATATTTCGGAATATTAATTTTTCATATTTCAAAATTAATAATATTTTTTTTTTGAAATATAAAATTTTTCTCTCTTTTTATTGGCAAAAATTGTATTAGCATTTTAGTTAAATAAATACTAAACCAATACAATAATGTCTGTAGCCAGAAGTGACTCATTTAATTCTATACATAGCAATGAAATTGGTCCCATAACCATACCTATTACTAAAGGTCAGGTCCTTAAGAAAGATATCTTAAGTCACCTTAAAGGGAAGTTTAATATTGCGGGTGAATTAAATGATTTTATGGATATGCTTGAAACTAGGGCTAAAAATATTACCGTTAATAATAATATGTGGAATGAAGAGAATGAATTCTTCCAGGAATTATTAATGATTAATCAATGCGAAGCTCCCAAAAAGCGAGATGAACTAATACTAAAATCCTGGCCCCTTTTAATATGCATAATTGACGAAATGTCGTTTTGTGTCACAGACAAACGATTGCAAATACAGGAGCTAGAAAATAGTATTCGTTCCTCGCGCAGACGCGAAGAGGGTTTAAAAATAGCCAAAAATAAAATGGATGAATTTGCCCAAAACCTAGCCACCTTAGATAAGCACAATATGGACTTAATCGCGCAGATACAAGATTTAAATAAACAGCTTGCTCAAAGCCAGAGAGAATTAAGCGATTTAAAAAGGTCATATCGCCATAATGAAAACCCCTATATTAGCAGTGAGAATAATACAGATAATGCTAACTCCTTTAGCGAACGCGTCAGGGACGAGGTACGAAAATATATAGAACAACATAGACAAATGACCCCTAACGGGTCAGAAGTAGATTTCCCAAATAGACAATCCCCTCAGGATGTAAATCCAGAGGACAGCTGTAGCGCAGCTGATGCGGGGGAGGGAAACTCTAACAGAGAATCCCAAAACAAGTCTGATAAAGTCTATGATTCCCATAAAATAATCACTTTCGTACAACGCGCAGTACCTATATTCTCCAATAAGGGAACAACATCTGTAATTGATCATTTACAGGCTTTTGAAAATGCGTTAGCTATAATGAATGTTACAAGTGAGAAATTGAAAATTGAATTTCTGCCTTGGGTATTTGACAGTAGGCATCACAAATTCTTTGTTTCACTAAAAGATATGAATATTCATTCCTGGAATGGGGTAAAACAACAATGCAGAAAAGAATTCGGGCAATATCGCACTAAAACTGCCGCGAAAATAGCGGTATATGGTTTAAAGTGTCGTGCGAATCAGAGTCCAGTCGAATTCCTTTCTGTATTGAAAAATGCGTACAGTATGGCTGAAGATAATCCCAGATTTGATGGCTCAGAATTTGTAAATTTATTTTTTGAAGCATTGCCTACACCCATCAAAATCAACTTAGCTAGAGATTTTGATGAGGACTGCTCATTGGAATGGCTGATCAAAGAGAGTACGAAGTTATACTCTATTCAGCAGTCCAGTGAGCAGGGGGTTAAAAAGGAGTCAAAACCCCAAATTGTGGCAGAAACTAGGGTGTCACCTAGCCCCCTCAATTTGGAGTCTAACAAGAGGACTTATGCAGAGGTGGCCAGTCAAAACAGGCCATCTCCACAGAGGTTTAATTCTGCCCCTCCCCCTACACAGGTTGAGGCGCAGGGAGACTATAACCAAAGTGGGGGACATAATCAGGTGAATAATTACTCACAAAGAGAATACTCACCAAATAATTGGTATCCGCGCAAGGGTAGATACAATAGACGGCGAAGATATTCTCAGGGTAACCAGACACCCCAGGTATATAATGCTCCCCAAAGTACTAATGCTGAACAAGCTGAACCCCAGGGGCAACCACGCCAGAATAGAAATAGTGGCCCTGATTCTGAGGGAACCCAATGGTCCCGGAATCAGTACAATGGGGCACCAAGAGATAGGCCCAGGGGTAGAGGTAATTTGTACAATCAGGTAGATATGCTGTTTACCCAATTAAATCGGTTGAGCGAACAAATCGCTAATATGAGTCAAAAATCTACGGCTCAGCAACCGAACAATACTTTTTTAGGGGTACAGCCAGTGGTCAGCAGTGGACCACAGGCACAGTCATAAATACTGCAGTATCACCTGAAGGGGAGGGGAGAGATATACAAAATGTAGTAATAAATATCAATGATACTAATCATGTTATCTCCCCACAGACCGGAAACGGACAAATTAGCTGTGACAATGAGCGACATCAGCCGGAAAAAGTTAACAAATCTCTTCCTTTGCAGCTCTCTCTTAACCTTGTTTCCACAGATGCAGTACAAAAGAATCCAGCCGACCCTGTCATAGAGGAAACAGGTAGGTATGAAGCTTCTTCTGCATCGGAAAGCATGGCAAACTCAGGTAATACGTGGCGAAGCCCACAAATGTATGAGAATGCAAATTTTATGTGTGAAATGATAGAAACTGCAGGAAGATATTATGTACTAGTTGAGCTGCAAGATTCAGTCTCCAACCCTATCAGGGGATTAATTGACACTGGGTCACAGGCAACTATCTTATCCCACAGATACTACACACAGCTAAATGAGCTAACACCCCACAAACCTAAAATAAAAGAATTTGACGGTTCTCTGATAAGTGTTGGGGGTGATTCCCTAAAAGTCTACGGTATTGCCTGGTTAAAATTTAAATTGGGGAACAGGGTCATAAGACACCCTGTCATTATAGTGGATCTGCCAACTGATCGTTTAATTATTGGTAGTGATCTCCTGAAGCGATTAAGCACCATAATTGATTGCATAAATAATGTAATTTGGTCGCAAGTTAAACGGCCTATCAATTATGAAAAATCTGGTACATCTCGCACCCGACACAGCTGTCACGTGGTGGAAGAGAAACCAGATGCTGTGGAGATTCATTTCAGGAATAACTCTACACCTGAAATCACTATTCTACAAATAGATGATCAGACTCCTTTTAGTGGCTCTGATGGTAATACTTTTAAAATATCGCCTGGAAAGATAGCGAATATCTCCCTAGATGGCGATATATTAACCATATCACTCCACAAGGGGGATCCTAAAATCCCTAAAGGGGGAGACCATGCTCAATACCTCACAGGGATTGAGAGAGTTAAAGAGGATCTATTTATCCCTATACAAGTACATGACCTTGGTAAAACCAAGTATGCTAAAATAAACCTAAAACAGGAAGCTAGCTATATAAGCGAAGGTTTATTAGAGCAAATAGCTGAACCTAAAGTGATTAAATATCTTTCTCCCCAAGACCACTGTGTCAACGGCCTGGATGACAGGTCTGAAAGCTATAACATCACAGCTAAGTGCTTATTATCTATCTCTCTTGGTAATAAGTCAGTGAAGCACCTGTTTTTAGTTTTAAATACTCCCCATAATCAAATATACATTGGCAATGATATCTTACATAGATATGCCATACAAATAGATCTGATTAATTCTTGCCTCTGGAGCAGGTTAAAGGGGGACCCTGAAGTATTTCAGGATGAAAATGCAGCCCTGAAATCAAACCAGCAATTGCCATATGCTGTGAATATGCAGGTATCTAGCGATGTTATAATTCCTGCTGGGGCTGATAAATTTCTTTTACCCTTACAGGTAAAGAGAGGTCAGAAATTAAAAACTTCTGAAACACTGATTTGCCTCTCCCATAGAATACAAAATCTGGGTGTCTCAGTAACCTACACTCCTATGGTGAATATTGGAACTGTTCCAATAAATATTATTGTGCATAACATGACCCCACAGGATATAACATTATCCAAGGGAACTACCATAGGATATGCACTGGAATCAAGTTATTACACTTTTGGATTCCAGAATAATGTAATTGGGCTAATACCTGAAGGATACCTAACTGAAGAACAATTAATAGAACAATCCTTTGCATCTATGCCAGAGGGTCTATTTAATATTCAGTCTATTTATCCCTTCAGCTCAGAGGAAGGCATCTGTAAAATTGAAGAAGCCTCTCTAGTGTTTGATCAGCCAATCAAACAGCAAGATTACCCCAATACCCAGAGTCATGGGAGCAATGTAAATTATAATCAAGGGGATCTCACCTCTAGACTGGAAGAAGCCTATGAAATAGGACAGCCTGAAATCTTTCCAGGATTTCAGCAAATAGTCGAAGAGCAAATATCCTTAGCCAATGGCTGTTCTAGCGATGATGAACGCCAACAGCTGCGAGAACTCCTGATGGAGTACAAGGATATTTTTGCTAAGGATTCTTATGACTGTGGTACTACAGACTTGCACATTGCAAGAATACAAACAGATCCCGATGCACCACCTGTATTTGTCAAACAATACAGACTTCCCTTAGCCTCATATGATTCTCTTGCAGAGATCATAAGGAATTTGGAAGAAAGAGGTATTATCAGACAGGTGCACAGCTCTTATAATAATCCTATTCTAGGTGTCCTTAAGCCCAATGGACAATGGCGTTTGTGTGCTGACTTAAGACAGCTAAACAAACGAGTATACATGTCTGGCTGGCCTGTACCATACATTGACCAGTGCCTAGCACAAATGCAAGGATCCAAAATATTCACTGCCATTGATTGTGCACAGGGATATTGGACCATAAAGGTACATGAAGAGGACCAATATAAGCTAGCATTCTCCTTCCAAAAGGTCCAATATGCATTCCAGAGACTTCCATTTGGATACATAAATTCTGGACATGAATTTGCTGTATTCATGCATAAGGCTATGCCTGACGCACTGGAAAGGGGGACCTTATCTTATGTTGATGATGTTTTAATCAAAAGCACAGACTTTGAAAAACACATCACAGAACTTAAACATGTCCTCAGCCAACTTAAAAGGGCAGGTGTCAAATTATCCCTGCAAAAAGCTCAATGGTGCCGCACTCGTGTAAACTTCTTGGGACATGAAGTTACCTCTGATGGATTAAATCCCCAGAAGAAAAAGGTGGAAGCTATAGTGAATTCTAAAAACCCAACTAACTTAAAGGAATTGAGATCATTCCTGGGTATGACGAATTATTCTCGCAAATTCATTGATAATTATGCGGAATTAGCTAAACCACTACTACTTCTTCTAAAGAAAGATGTGAAATGGCACTGGGGTGAGTCTCAAGAGACAGCCATCAGAGAGCTGAAGAGAAAACTCACTCAAGCACCTTGCTTAGCGTACCCTGAAGGTGGTAAACCTTTCTTCTTAGAGACAGGTTACACAGATATAAGCATGAGTGCTGTGTTATACCAAAAGCATGATAATTTGAACAAAGCCATTGCTTATGCGAGCAAAAATCTATCCCCAGTAGAAATAAAGTTTAACGATTGCGAAAAAGCCCTCTTATCTACTGTATGGGCTCTACAAAATTTCCGCAGCTATATACAGGGCGAGAAAATTATTGTAGAAACGGCCCACCAGCCTTTGCTATATTTGCAAAGTGAGAGAATAAGAGATGGGAATTTGTCTAATAGCCGCATAACAGCGTGGACTCTTTCCTTGCAAGGCTGGCCATTAGAAATTCGCTACAAGCAGAATAAAAAGAATCCAGTCGCACAAGGACTTGCTGAGCTCCACGACTGTACTGATAGAGATCCTGGGAAAGAATTATCAGAAGATGATTTTCTGGAGGAACAATTGCTTTCCCCATATAAAATGTACAATGAGGACCATTGTCAAACATTACCTTGGGTATATGTTGATGGTTGTTCTTACCATGCCACTATTGATAATGAGCGCAGATTAGTCGCTGGCATTGGTATAACTGGGGCAAATGGATTCCCAAATATATCTATAGGTTTCAACATTGGACCAAGATCCAGTCAAGTTGCAGAACTAACTGCTGTTTTCAAAACCATTGAAATGGCTATTGAACATGATATTCATGAATTTGTGATCATAACTGACTCAAATTATGTGCGTGACAGTTTTGTTGAATACCTGCCAACTTGGAAAAGAAATGGCATGCAGAAAAGCAATAACAAACCAGTCAAGCATGGCAAGTTGTTCTGCGAGATTGATAATCTGGTAGTATCCAATGATTTAACCATACACTGGAAAAAGACCAAGGGTCATTCCAGAATTCTAGGTCCGGATAAGGAAGGCAATGACCTTGCGGATTCATTAGCCAAACAAGGAGCCATAACTGGAGAACTCCTTAATATTGAACACTTAATGGGTGCAATTCAGGTAGAAGCCATTACCAGAAACCAGGCAAAACAACAGAGTGAGCCTAACTTGGTACAATGGAGTCAGGATTCTCCTAGTGAGGACCTGATCACTAGTCAAAAAGAAGACCCCATTGTAGGCATCTTCTATAAACACATAGAAGATCCTGAAAGCAACCCCATCTCAAAAGATGATTGCATTGGCAAAGAAGATCTTAGAATCTTAATGAAATCTAGATCACAATTCAAGTTACAGGATGGTTTGTTAATTAGAACCTCCAAAACTGGCATCCAGCAGTGGGTAGTACCCACCAAGTTCAGAGGTCTAATGCTTCAACATGCCCATGATGCTCCCACATCTGGTCATCGGGGTGCCAAACTCACGTATGAAATATTGCATGATTATGCTTTTTGGCCACACATGTTGAAAGATGTTCAAACCTACTGTCAAGGGTGTTTAATCTGTCCACAGTTCCAACCCACTGCACCAACGCATAGAGCGCCATTGCAGAAAAGGGGGATGGTAATGCCATGGTCAAATATACAAATTGATTTTATTGGCCCAGTAACAAGATCATCAAGAGGTAACAAATACATGTTAACCGTGACATGCCTGTTCACTAAATGGGTAGAGTGCATTAGTGCACCTAACAATAGTGCTGAAACATGTGCAGCATTGCTCATCAACCATGTATTTTCCAGATTTGGTCTGCCCCAAAGAATCGAGTCAGATCGGGGGACCCACTTCACTAGCGAAGTGATGACAAAAATGTGGAAAATACTAGGGGTTAAAAGAAAGCTCCATATTGCTTATAGAGCTGCCTCAAGTGGTGGTGTAGAGCGTTACAACCAATCCATTGTTAAAATCCTCAAAAAGTTTGTGAGTGAAACAGGTAAAGACTGGGATATAAAACTACCTCTAGTCTTAATGGCATTAAGAGCAACTCCAAGTAGTGCTACCAAGATGTCACCTTTTGAGCTGATGACTGGTAGAAGAATGGTTCTACCTCAGCATCTGCTGTACCGTACATCAGACCAAAATTTGATAAACGCTGCCAATACACATCAATATGTGGAAAACCTAAGGAGACACCTGCAACATGCCTTTGCATTTGCTCAAAGGAATTTAGAAAGAGCCGCAACTGCCACTAAAACCTATTATGATCTCAAAACATCCAAAAAGGAATATGAAATAAATGATAAAGTTTATCTTTATAACTTTGGAAGAGATCAGGTTAGGGAGAAGAAATTTCTTCCCTCATGGAAAGGTCCTTTTGTCATTACTGACAAAATATCTCCAGTGGCCTATAAAATACGGATCCCCAAAAATGAAGGTTTCATAGATAAATGGGTACATATAAATCAACTGCGGGCATGTCATCCCAGGTCCCAACTACAAGTCATAGAGGGAGAATGAAGTGTCATATCCCCAAATGCACTAAAGACATACTGTAATTTAAAGATGCCTAACTGATAAACATGAAAGCTCAAAATAACAAACTTTCTTCATAAGAGACTGTCTATGAGGTATACGGTTGATCCTCATCAAATACCACTGACTTTAAGCCAATTCAAATACATGTGTCCTACATCTATTTGAAGTTGGAAGGGGGATTTATGTCAGAGTATATGAATATTATGATGAATATTACATATGTGTACATATATATATATATATATATATATGTATATTTTATACACTGTATATGTTAGATGAGAACTCAGGATTAATTAAACATGAGTTTGTTGAACACAGCTTCTAATACACGTCTATCAGGATTGACGATCAGTAGAGCCTTTTTGAAACACAAACATTTATTTTCTAAAGGAAATAGCTCAGTGACCCTATTCATTTGACTATATATGCAGATTTTTATAACCTCAGAACATTTGGTGAGGTGAGAAAAGAATGTGTTCAAGGACCCCTTTGGAATTTGACACGTGTGATACAACAGTTCTATCTCACTGAATCTCTATTTGAAGACTTACTGCAAAAACCCCTCTTGGGGGAAGGTGACACAAATAAAATCAAATACTCATCTGCACTTCTGGCTAAACAGGAAATATGCTGTTTTAAAGACTCTTACAACTCCTCATGGATTGACCCCATGTGATCTACATAGACAGGATTCACTTGGAATACAGTACAATACTGAATTAAAAATAAGCTATTATTCACATGTAAATGCCAGGATACCGATAAAATTGTAATGCATTTTAAGCTACTAATTAGCAGTATTAAATTGCCTTGATATAATAAAATGTTAATAATATAACATATTTGGTATCAGAATAATAAAAAAAAAAATAACCTAATATTAACCATCTGTAATTGGGGTTATATATGATTAATGCAGAGAGTGTGATCTGATTAAATAACCATTTTATAAAAAAAAAAAAAATTAACTTGCTTAAAAATGTCAGAAATGCTGTATTGTATTGCTATGTTGTACTGTATGCTGCCACCTGGTGTTATGTTGCGAGAACTACAGCCAGAAGGTTCTTTCTGGCTGTTAAAAATGAAATTTCCAAGGGCCAATCCGATTTAGACTTCCCAGATAACCAATGGGAAGGTCAGCTCCCGTAGTGCCACCCACATGATGTCATCAATGATTATATAATGGGAGTGTTGAATGCACAAGGGAGAGTTGTCTGTAACTTGTTGAAAATTAGTGATCTGATTTTGGCTGCGATATACCTAAAAAAAAAAAAAAAGTTCACTTCAGCAAGGAGCTTAAAACTTATCCTTGATTTGTGCAAAAACCTTCTTTCAAATGAGATGACCTAAAGACCGCTACGAATTGGTTCAAAATTGGTGAAGTATATTGTATTTTAAATTGGTAGTTATAAGCCTAGGTATTGTTCAAATCTGTGTCTGAATTGACCAAGTAACTCATCTATGCAAGTTCTGATATTGTCAGTTAACTTTGTATTAGGATAAATTGCAGTTAAATAGCAGAATATATATATTATCCTATTGTTTTATAAACACTGTTTAGAATTGTATTGCTTGGATGTTAAAGGTTTTTAGTCCCATTGTGTTAAATAAATAAGGCTGAATTGTGAAGGTATATTGTTCTGGGTTTTGTAAGAAGAATAGCATATCTTAAGAGTTGGTTCTAACGCATATAAACTTTTATTTAGTTTCCTTTTATTGCAAATATAGTTCAATATGTTTATGGATATTAACTAAATAAAAGAATTCAGATATTTATATTAATTGTATGGTCTAGTAGGTGCATGGTTGATAAGGGTTTCTATTTCTTTGTATTGTGTTTATAACCCTGCCATAAACTTATATATATTATTTGGATAGCACTGCTAAGATTTTCATAAATATACTGACATAGTGTTAGGAGAGTGAACCAGTCAATGGCAGTACTAGCACTCGGGGAGGTCTACCCGGAGGCGACCAAGACATTTTTACCCGTCCTAGCGAGACAAGAATGAGCACAACGTGTATTGTTTCAGAACTTACTATGGTCTATACTACCACAGCCTCCTTGTCTTTAAAGAAGCAAGTTACTATGATATCAGGAAAATGTAATTGTTGTGAAGGGAACTTACTGTCACAGCTTCAATTATTTAATTTGTAAAATGAAATAAAATAGCAGAGCACAGGATTCTACTTCAAACAACTCATCTATACATAACCTCTTTTCAACAATAAGTGGGGTCTACTCCTAGGTAAGGATCATTCTCTAGTACTAATCAGTGTTAGGAAAAGTTTGCTGGCACAGAATCAGGGGAAATATCCTCGGTATGTTAGCATCAAAAGTATAATGAACACCATCAAAAGAGAATTAGACCCAGCATAAAACAATCAATATAGGGATTGTTATTAATTTAGCTTAGGGTGATAATAGGTAAAGTCAATTCTGTCTGAGCATATTCATGAACATCTAAACATGAAAATATTTCAACACAACAAGTCATTTTGAGTAATAATTAAACATTTAACTAGAAATGCAAGCTTTACATCTGGCAGGTTATAACTATTTTGTTTACCAGGTATACTTGTAAATAAAAAGTATACAATTGAAGGAGGCTAGTTGTCAGACTACGGCTAAACCCTCCAAATAGTTTGGGGGATCTGAACTGTTACTTATGACACCTCCGTATATGTTAGACTATGTACATGATACGAAAAAAATTTCATATGGAAAGTCTAACAATCCCTTTGACTCCTTTATTCAACAGAAGATAATTTATGGAATTAAAGTAAGCAGTTTTTTCAATATAGCTGCCTTTAGAGAGGGGCAATTTCCTCCAGGTGACCACTTACTTTCACAGAAGGGAAAAAAAGAAAGCCAGGCAGTATAAGTACCTTCTGATACAGAAAAAGTCCAGCTCAAAAACCTGCTGCTCTCACTGTCCTCCCTTTCTTCTTTTCTGCATTAGAAGAAGTTTCTGATTAGCTTCTGTCCCTTCTCCGCCCGGGTTCTGCTTCAGCTATGACATTAAGAGTTGGACACCTGGACTGAACCGGGGGATCCTCACTGCTTTGCAAATTGTAAGCCGGTTTTAAGAGAACACCCCTTTGTTCCCGAAAGAGACAAAGTTATTTCAGTAGTCTTATCTCATGCAGCATCCGTGGGAGAGGAGAGAAGAATAGCCTTTTCAGTTACCTCTAAAATAAGGTGTCCTCAGAAGCCAGAGAGACCCTGCTTAATGCTATGCTAGGCCACCTCCGTGGGTATGATTACCTCGGCTTGTGTAATGAGGGAGAAGTGACACACCTTCTGCAGCAGCTGCCTCTGATTATGGTGTCCGGTATGCGTCGCCTTACCCTGGTAAGCAGCTGTGCCTCTGGGAAGGTCCTTATGTCTGTGCCTCCGGCTCTTAATTTCCAGGAGCTCTATTTGTATGCTTCCGTAGTATCTGCGCCCCTTAGGGAGTAACGGCTTTAGACTGGATGACTTCCCACAGCTGTTGTCAGTAATATTCCCAGAAGGCGGACTTGTACTTGGATTGGTTCCCAATAGCTCTCTACCGTTGAAAGACCTCTGTGAGAAGTATGCCACTAGATGAGTAGCTAGAACAAAATGGCTAAGAGGGGCCGCAATTGTTGCAGCTAAAAGGTAAGAATCACAGGTTTTAGTGCTTCTCAAACCTCAGCATGAAGAGGTGTATAACACTGCCCTCTCACGCAGCATCCGTGGTTGAGGAGGGGAAGCTGCCGGCGTTTTGTTAAAAGTCCCCCAGGAAGGGTAGTTAACCAAGTGCAATGAAGGTCCTTCAGGGCTGACAGGGTGTCAACGCAGCGGGTTGTTTTTCCACTGCTAGGTTCCGGTAGCGTTGAAACACGCTGCCCCAGTAGCTACCCTGGTTCTCAGGGCAAGGTGCAGGAAAGAAACTCCGCCAACAGCTCCAGACAGGAGAGCTCTGAGCTAGCGCTTCACGACCTGCGCATAAGCTCCTCCTCCTGAACCCAGAGAATCAGAGCATGCAATTTTAAGCAACTTTCTAATTTACTCAGATTATCAAATTTTCTTCATTCTCTTGGTGTTTTTATTTAAAAAGCAAGAATGTAAGTTTAGATGCCGGCCCATTTTTGCTGAACAACCTGGGTTGTTCTTGCTGATTGGTGAATAAATTCACCCACTAACAAATAAGTGCTGTCCAGTGGACTGAACCAAAAATTGTCTCCTTAGCTTAGATATCTATTTTTTTAAATAAAGATAGCAAGAGAACAAAGAAAAATTGATAATAGGAGTAAATTAGAAAGTTGCTTAAAATTGCATGCTCTGTCTGAATCACAAAATAAATAATTTGGGTTCAGTGTCCCTTTAAAGGGACATGAAACCCACATTTTTTTCTTTCTTAATTTAGAAAGAGAATGCAATTTTAAACATCTTTCTAATTTACGTCTATTATCTAATTTGTTTTATTATCTTGATATTCTTTGCTGAAAAGCATATCTAGATATGCTCAGTAGCTGCTGATTGGTTGCTGCACATAGAAGCCTTGTGTGATTGGCTCACCCATGTGCATTGCTTTTTCTTCAACTAAGGATATCTAAAAAATGAAGCAAAATAAATAATAGAAGTAAATTGTAATGTTGTTTAAATTTGTATTCTCTATCTGAATCATGAAAGAAAGATTTTGGGTTTAGTGGCCCTTTAAGTCTAAAATGCTTTAACAAAATAGAACTTTTTATACTAGAATTTCCCTTTAAAAATAAACTGCACACTAAATTTCAAGTTGTGGAAAATATAAAAAAATACATCTTTATTTCTGCAACAATTAGTAAACTAAACAAGTGACAGCTTTTGTGCCAGCATTTTTTAAACATTTTTTATGCAAACTATTTTTACTTAATTAGCCCTTTAGGATATGCACAGATCTCACCATGTTTTAATGCACTTTAAAGGGACATGAAACCCACAATTTTTCTTTCCTGATTCAGATAGAGCATGCAATTTTAAACAACTTTCTAATTTACTTTGTTGTCTTGGTATCTTTTGTTGAAAAGCAGGGGCGTATGCTTAGGAGCTGGCCCTTTTTTGGCGCACAATGTGGCAGCAGTTTTGCAAAAATTGTTATCCATTTGCAAGAGCACTATCTGGCAGCACTATTTCCTGCTATGTAGTGCTTCAGATGCCTACCTAGGTATCTCTTCAACACAGAATATCATGGGAACAAAGAAAATTTGAGACTAGAAGTAAACTGGAAACTTTTTTTTTTAAATGGTATGTTCTGTCTGAGTCACAAAAGAAAATATTTAGGTTTCATATCCCTTTAATATTTCTGGAATTATTTAGTATTTTTTTAAACAAGCTTTAATATATACACATTGAATGTATAACAAGACATACTAAGATAAGAGTGGAATCTAAATTAAACTTTCATGATTTAGATAGGGCATGAAAGCTAAACCTAGGTAGACTCATATGCTAATTTCTAAGCCCTTGAAGGCAACCTCTTATCTCAGTGCATTTTGACAGTTTTTCACGACTAGTCAGCGCTAGTTATTGTGTGCCATTTAGATAACATTGTTCTCACTCCCGTGGAGTTACGTAGGAGTCAGCACTAATTGGCTAAAAAGCAAGTCTGTCAAAAGAACTAAGATAAGGGGGCAGTTTGCAGAGGATTAGATACAAGGTAATCACAGAGGTAAAAAGTGTATTAATATAAATGTGTTGGTTACACACAACTGGGGAATGGGTAATGAAGGGATTATCTATCTTTTAAAACAATACATTTTATTGGAGTAGACTGTCTCTTTAGCATAGCAGTGGGATATAGCATTTTATTTTTGCATTCTTGTTTGCATTTAATTATATTTTTAAAGGGACATGAAACTTTTCTTTTTCTTTCGTGATTCAAATAGAGCATATAATTTTAATCATGTTTTCAATTTACTTTTATTCTTAAATTTTATTTTCCCATGGTGTCCTTTATTGAAGGACAATGCACTATTGAGAGCTAGCTGAAAATGTTGGATCAGCCAGTGACAGGAGGATGTACAACCACCAATCAACAGTCAGTATTGTATTGCTGCTCATGAGCCTACCTGAGTATGCTTTTCAACAAATAATACCAATAGAACAAAGCAAATTAGATAATAGCAGTAAGTTAGAACATTGTTAAAAACTTCATGCTCTATCTGAATTATAAAAGTTAAATTTTTACTTTACAGTCCCTTTTAATCTATTAACTTTTGCCTCTATTTTCTTTCTCTTCTTTCTGTCCATTATCCCCCTTCTTTTTTCTCTTTATTATTATTATTATTATTATTAAAGGGACACTAAAATCATTTTTTTTTCTTTCAGGATTCAGATAGAGCATGCAATTTTAAGCAACTTTCTAATTTACTCCTATTGTCAAATTTTCCTCGTTCTCATGGTATCTTTATTTAAAAAGCAGGAATGTAAAGTATAGGTGCTGGTCCATTTTTGGTTCAGTACATGGGTTATGCTTGCTTATTGGTAGCTAAATATCAGCCACCAATAAGCAAGCGCTATCAATGGTGCTGAACCTAAAATGGGCCGGCTCCTAAGCTTTAAATTCCTGTTTTTTAAAGATAGCAAGAGAACGAAGAAAACGTCATAATAGGAGTAAATAAGAAAGTTGCTTAAAATTGCATGCTCTATCTGAATCATGAAATACAAAATTTGGGTTTAGTGTCCCTTTAATTTATAAAGCGCCAACATATTCCGCAACGTTGTCCATAGGTACAATTCGTTTAATCTAACCCCTTAAGGACCACAGCACTTTTCCATTTTCTGTCCGTTTGGGACCAAGGCTATTTTTACATTTTTGCGGTGTTTGTGTTTAGCTGTAATTTTCCTCTTACTCATTTACTGTACCCACACATATTATATACCGTTTTTCTCGCCATTAAATGGAATTTCTAATGATAGCATTATTTTCATCATATCCTATAATTTACTATAAAAAATGTATAAAATATGAGGAAAAAAACAGAAAAAAACACACTTTTTCTAACTTTGACCCCCAAAATCTGTTGCACATCTACAACCACTAAAAAAAAACATGCTAAATTTTGTCCTGAGTTTAGAAATAACCAACGTTTACATGTTCTTTGCTTTTTTTTGTTGCAAGTTATAGGGCAATAAATACAAGTAGCACTTTGCTATTTCCAAACCACTTTTTTTTTAAATTAGCGATAGTTACATTGGAACACTGATATCTGTCTGGAATCTCTGAATATCCCTTGACATGTATATATTTATTTTTTTAGTAGACAACCCAAAGTATTGATCTAGGCACATTTTGGTATATTTCATGCCACCATTTCACCGCCAAATGTGATCAAACAAAAAAAAAACGCTCACTTTTTTAACAAATTTGTTCACAAACGTTAGGTTTCTCACTGAAATTATTTACAAACAGCTTGTGCAATTATGGCACAAATGGTTGTAAATGCTTCTCTGGTATCTCCTTTGTTCAGAAATAGCAGACTTATATGGCTTTGGCATTGCTTTTTGGTAATTAGAAGGCTGCTAAATGCCGCCTTGCACCACATGTGTATTATGCCCACCAGTGAAGGGGTTAATTAGGGAGCTTGCAGGGTTAATTTTAGCTTTACTGTAGAGATCAGCCTCCCACCTGAAACATCCCAAACAGCTCTCTTCCCTCCCCCACGCCACAATTGTCCCTGCCATCTTAAGTACTGGCAGAAAGTCTGCCAGTACTAAAATAAAAGGTATCTTTTAATATATTTTTTTTCAAAACTTCAACATATTCTGCTGTGTAGGATTCCCCCTTAGCCCCAAACTCCCTGATCCCTCCCCCAAACAGCTCTCTAACCCTCCCCCCTCTACCTTATAGTGCACCATCTTGGGTAATAGCAGCTGTCTGACAGTACCCTGTTTGACACAAATAATGGGTTTTTTTTTGTTTTGTTTTTTCTCTCTCCCACCTTACCCTCAGCTACATATACAGTGTCCCATAGTGTAGCTTCCCACCCGCTCCCGCCCCGTGCAGGAGTGTGCCCCCCCCCCGCACGTGATCCCGCCCCCCTGCGATGAACTCGCATCGATGGCCACCCACCCACCACCCACATTGGCTCCCACCCACCAACGATCATGGCCATCGATGTCCGATGCAGAGAGGGCCACAGAGTGGCTCTCTCTGCATCGGATGGCTAAAAAATGTTATTGCAGGATGCCTCAATATCGAGGCATCACTGCAATAACATGAAAGTGGCTGGAAGTGATCAGGATCGCTTCCACCGCTTTCAAACACCAATGATGTACAGGGTACGTCCTTGGTCGTTAAGGACATTTTTTTTGTTTTTGTAGGACGTACCCTGTATGTTGTTGGTCATTAAGGGGTTAAACAATGATACAAAACTTGTAAGAGACAAGACAGAATTTGACAAACAAATACAGGAGGAATTGAGGGCCCTATTCCCTTGTGAACTTACACTCTAGAAGAGTAGAAGGGTGAGAAACAGGAGATGAGGACTGCAAGAGGGAGAATGATGGTAATACAGAGTTAGATTAATGTAATTATTAGGTAAGTGGAATTCATTTAATACTGAGTTGGGTGATAGGCTTCCCTAAACAAAAATGTCTTTTAGGGAGCGTTTAGAAGAATGCAGATTGTGGGAAAGTCTGACAGCACGAGGGAGAGCGTTCCAGGGGGTAGGTGCTGCACGACAGAAGTCCTGCAGTCTAGCATGGGAAGAGGTGATAATCAAAGATGCAAGGAGCAGGTCATTGTTAGATTTTAGTTTTCAGACTGGAGAATATTTCTTGATTAGTGAGGATAAGTAGTGAAGAGTGGCGTTAGTAAGGGCTTTATAGGTAGAATATTTAATTTAATTCTCTATATCTCATATATCTTTCACTATTATTATTTCTCTCTCTTCATTCTCCTTTCCCCAATATCCAATCTACCTCACCCCTTGCTTCGTCCTTTCTTTACCCTCTCTATTCACTCTTCATTTTCTCTCTTTCTACCTTTTCACTTTACTCTTTCAGCAAAATCCAGAGCAATTCATATTTAAATCTAAATTTGGTTCTTTTTTGCATTTTTTCCTCATATCTGAGCCTTGCCTATGGCCTCACTAAATGAAGAGCCGCATCTGGTCACAAATTAAATGTGTTTACACTCAGACTTTATGTGCAAGTAACAATTGCTGCACATTTGTCCTTAAAATTTGACTTCATTGTAACTCAACTGAAGTCTGATCTCTTCTAGCATGTGCGTACTAAAGTTAATAGAAAAATCTGCCTCCAGTGGAACTTGAGCTAGTGAACTCCCATTTCAGTAGCAAGGTGCTCTGTACTCATGGTTCTCAAGCAACAAACAATATGGGGCATTCAAATATTGAATTATGTACTTTCAATTATCACATGTTGTTCAATTATGTTTATTTAATTGAAATAATTTTTATTGCAAAAACATATACAAGGTATATCACATCTTTTACATTTTCCATATACATATCAACATCTCCATTTTCTGAAAAATGTCTCTGAAAAATGTCTCTCAGTTAGAAGTCTATGATATTTATTATGTTTCCACTATCAGAGTTTGAAGAAAGCAAAGTTCACCAGTAGAGTAGTTGATGGTTGGATAGTCAGATCTGTAAGTTCTAATAGTTAGTGTGATTATACCTGCGCTCCACATTAGCACCATGGATTAGGGAATATAGCAGATCGTTATCAGAAGATATGAAATTTTCCTTGATATCCCCTTTCTCTCCATGCCACTCTGCTGCATTTTCTTAAAAAACTTTTCTATCTATCCCTCCCCTTCATTAAATTATAACAACAATCAACAATAAACTTTAAACTTTCCCCTTCCCCCCTCACTCAATGCATCTTTAAAATATCAACTTGCCTGCTCCTCCATTCCACTCGCCATCGATCCGGGGGGAGAGTCCCACCTTTCCTACATAGTCATAGCCATCTACAGTCGTTTGTCTTCCTCTCACCCCTGGAATGTTATAGATCTCACCTTGGTGTTAAGTTAGTTGTGTGTCTACCCTCTCAGTCTATGTCTGGTTAGTGTCCGCTTAAGATCCAGTAATTCCAGATCTTTAAAAATTGCTCGTGGTTAGCTTGTATGAATGAGGCTGTTTCAGATAGTTTGTGAATTAATTTAATTTTTTCCATAATCTCTCCCCATGTGGGTGTCCCTACCTTCCAGTAACGTGCCACACATATCCTAGTAGCTGTACAGAGAATGTGTATAAATGTGTTCGTGGCTGAATTGAAGGGTTTTATATGTTCATTTAATAAAGCTTGGGTCGCGGTCAGAGTGATGTTTTCTGAGAGCACCTCACTCAGCAATTTAGATAACTTAGCCCATAGCAGTTGTACCCGAGGGCATTCCCACCACATATGTATATATGTTCCTGCCTCCTCGCATCCTCTATAGCAATTTCTACTGCCAGCTTGAGTGTAGTGTGAGGTGACCATTGGAGTAAGATACCACCTATAAACAGTTTTGATGCAATTTTCTTTCAGATCTGCACTGATCATACCTCTGCTTGAGCTCTTAAAGATGTCTTCCCATTCCTCTTTGGAATGTATTATTTTGATATCTCTTTCCCATTTCTCCATTAAAGGAGATTTAGAAGAATGTTTGGCTGACTGTAGTGATATGTATAGGGTAGAGATTAAACCTTTATGACGGAAATCAGCACTACACAGCTTCTCTAATGTTGTTGTGTGCTGTCTAGGTTGTTTAGGTAGGGCCTTATTTATAGTAGATGCAATCTGTAGGTATAGGAACCAATGCAGTTTGTCTGGTAGTATTTTTTCCTGTATTTGTTGATAGGTAGCTAATTTCCCTTTATGAAGAAAGTCTGCCAGCCTATAGAGCCCCTTATTTGCCCATTTACCAATTAGTCCCTGATGTTCAGGGTCCATCAGTGTCCTTAATGGCCTTATTAATGAGTCAGATGGTAAAAGTTTTAGTTTGCCAGTTAACAAGTGCCACATTGACATCATTTCCCCAGTTATTTTTGAGGCTGTAGTTAGTTTAAGGATATCTTTCGGGTGTTCCCAGAGTATATCTTCTGATTGTTTATAACCTGTTATTAAAGTCTCTACCTTTACCCAAATCAATTCTTTTTGCTTTTTGCTCATTAAGGTGGTCTGTGCTAGTCTCGCTGCTTGATAATAATTAAGCAAATTTGGTACCCCCACTCCCCCTAGTTGTTTATGTTGCATTAACACTTGTGAAGGTATCCTAGCTTTTTTATTTCCTCTTATGAATCTGATCAGATCCATCTGAAGTTTATTTAATTCTGGTAGTGGGATCTTAATCGGTAGGGCCCGAAAAAAATACAGTAGTCTGGGGAGAACGTTCATCCTGACCGCCGATAATCGGCCGTACCAGGAAAAACCTCCAGCTTTCCATTTTTTAATCTCCTTTCTAATTGTTTTATACAGAGGTACATAGTTTAATTTGTATAGGTTTGAGGTATCGTCCGACAACTTAACTCCCAAGTATTTAATTGCCCCTGTAGCCCACTCAAACAAAAAATTAGTTGCAATAGCCTTTTTGGTGTGGTCAGGGAGGGCGATAGATAGTGCCTCGCATTTTTCCTGATTTATCTTATATCCTGATATATCAGCATAATCTTGTAAAATACGATATAAATGGGGTAGGGATTCCAGTGGTTTGGTCAGGGTAAGAAGGATGTCGTCTGCAAATAAAGAAATTTTAAATTCCTCGCTACCCAACGAGACTCCGTGTATTTCTGAGGTCAAGCGAATCACTGCTGCTAGGGGCTCTATGCATAGGGCAAATAAGAGTGGCGATAAGGGGCATCCCTGTCTTGTCCCATTTTGAATATCAATCCTCTTGGATTGGTAGCCTGCCGCTCTAATGTGGGCAGTAGGATTAGAATAAATACTTCTTATAGCCTGAACAAATGGGCCACTAAATCCCAATTTACTCAAGACCTCAAACATAAAAACCCAATCTATTCTGTCAAACGCCTTCTCCGCGTCCAAGGACAGGACCAGAGAAGGCGTTTTTGTCTTATGGAGGTAGTCAACCAGGGAGATCGTACGTCTTATATTGTCAGGGGCCTCTCTTCCGGATATAAATCCCACCTGGTCTGGGTGAATTAGGGTCGGTAGATGTGATTTGAGTCTATTTGCCAAAATTTTACTAAAAATCTTTATATCTTGGTTGATTAAGGATATGGGCCTATAACTTTGGCACAATTTTGGATTTCGTCCTGGCTTAGGGATCACCACTATCTTAGCCTGCAAAATTTCTGTTGGGATTGCCTTACCTTGTAGGATGTTGTTGCAAAATGTTACAACGTGTGGGGCTAGAATTGATTTGAAAAGTTGATAGTATTCACCTGGGAACCCGTCTGGGCCAGGTGCTTTTCCTGGCTTGAGCTCTTTAATGGCTACAAGGACCTCCCTGGCTGACACCTCCGCATTCAGTTCGTCCCTAATCGTTTTATCAATAGGTGTTAATTTAGCCTCATCTAGGAATCTATGTAGCATCTGTCTTGTCTTATCGTTTTGCGTCGTTTTGTTTCCGTCATAAAGTTGTGCGTAATATTGAGCAAAGCTATCAGCTATTTCTTGGGGATTTGAGGTACATGTGCCATTATCTTTTTGTAGGGTTGGTATAGAAAAGGATTTTGTCTGTTCTCTAAGCTTATGTGCTAGATACTTATCTGGCTTGTTATAGTAGAGAAAATAATTTGCTTTCAGCCTGTGAGCTGCCCTTAGAGATGCCCTATTCATAATTGTTGATAATTCTACTCTCTTTGCTTGTAGTTCTTGGAACAATGTTTCTGATTGGTCTCGTTGGTGTAGTTTTGTGAGTGTGTCTATTTGGGCCTGTAGAGAGTCTATTTGAGATCTATTAGCCTTGGTAAAAGCTGCCTTTTCTTTTATGAGTAATCCTCTAATAAAAGGTTTATGTGCTGCCCAGGTGCTAATCGGATTAGAAGTGGAACCCGTGTTTAGTGCCCAGTATTCTGTCATAGCTTGTGAGATGGAGTTAAGTATACCTGGTTGTTGTAGCACAAAAGGGTCATAGTTCCAAGAACGTGTTGTGCTAATTTGGAATGTTTCTCTAATGTGAATTTGGACTATAGAATGGTCTGACCAAGCGCAAGCATGAATAGTAGAAGATGCCAAGTCAGGAAGCCAGATCTGGCTCAAGTAAACATAGTCTAATTTTGAGTACGTTTTGTGAGCATGGGAATAGTAAGTGTAATCTAGTGTTCTCCCATATAGAGTGTCCCAGGAGTCTAGAATGTTGTGGGATAGAAAAATCTCCTTTATTTTTTTTACCATAGAGTTATGCCTAAGTTGTTTTTGGGTCAATTTGGACTGGCCTGCACCTTGAAATTTATATAGTTCTATATTAAAATCACCCCCCAGCAGGATTCTATCTTGTGTCCATTGGGTAAGCAGATAGGAGATGTGTGTGAAAAAAGAGATCTGCGTCTCATTGGGAGCGTAGATATTGCATAAAACAATTTGTTTATCACGCTGCCTACCTCTGACTATTAAAAACCTCCCTTCTGGATCTCTGATCGTCTCCTCCACTACTAAACCTAGGGATTGGTGTATCAGTATCGAGACCCCCCGCTTCTTTTTGTCTGTCGTTGAGTGATAGTGTTGAGTAAAGTTTCTGGCCCAATATTTCGGAATTACGTCTTTGGTGAAGTGAGTCTCTTGTAAGAAAATTATATTAGCTTTAATTTTAAGATATTGGGCCAGTGCCGTCCGTCTCTTAAGGTCTGTGTTGAGGCCCCTAACGTTATGTGATACTAAACGTATGTCAATAGTCATTACTTACAATTTGAAGTCTGGGACTCTCGCCCCCGGATCCTCCTCTACCAATTCTTCTGCCGCTCTCCTTAGAGATTTTAGATGGGGACCTTTGTTTCTGGGAAATTTATTTGAGTAGGAGAGACAAAATAGCAGAGCGAGAACAAAAGCAAGAACAGTCAGGTTACATAATGTTTTCAACAAAATAATTGTGGTACACTGAGTGAGAACATAAAAAATAATGGAGAACTGGTATCTCCCACATTTAAAAACTGCATGTAGGAGTAAAACATAAGAAATGTAGAAAACCTTCAATCCCACCCTCCCCCCCCCTCTTTACATTATCCACTATATGAGTGGTTGCTTACTCCCACTGCTGGGATGCTAACGTCGAGCACAGAAAATGTTCAAGTTTGCCTTGTTTCTGCTACCAACAGTTTAGTTCTCAAACAATCTTCAACAGTGAATGACATTTAACTTTTGTAGTTCTTGATCTCCTTAATTTGTATCTCCTGTATCCTCACAGGCAAATGAGCACCTTGTTGTGTGTAGAATCAGATTCTCATGTCTTGGATTTCTTCTCAATTATGTTTATTTAAAGGGACATTATAGTCAACAAATGACCTGCTCTAAGTTGTCAGAGCATATAACTAGCGACCTAGAAGAAGTACTGGTTAGAAGATGCAGAGCACTGCAGGTCCTGAGCGTAAACTGCTGGGCTCTGCAGGTACTGAATGGTAATTTTACTATATGTTTAACCCCCTTGCAGGTGTGAAACACATAGAGGTGCAGAATCGCTAGTCTTAAAGTTGCATGCTCTAATCAATTAGAGCACAATGGCCCTTTAATAACACAGAAGGCTGCTTATAAAAAACACATACCTTAAATCCTACACATAATAAATACTTAAATGTTTCCTTATTTTAGATAACACTCAAGATTATACTTAGTTTCTTCTACAAGATATGATGAGTCCACGGATTTCATCCTTACTTGTGGGATTTATCCTCCTGCTAACAGGAAGTGGCAAAGAGCACCACAGCAGAGCTGTATATATAGCTCCTCCCTTCCCTCCACCTCCAGTCTTTCTCTTTGCCTGTGTTAGTAATTGGAAGAGGTAAAGTGAGGTGTTAGTTTTAGATTCTTCAATCAAGAATTTTTTTATTTTAAAATGGTACCGGTGAGTACTATTTTCCTCAGGGAGAAACCGTCAGTGATTAAGGATCAGTTGGCTTCGGCCAAATTCATCAGATTCCAATCGGACAACATCACGACTGTGGCTTACATCAATCATCAGGGAGGAACGAGGAGTTCTTTAGCGATGACAGAAGTATCCAAGATAATTTGATGGGCGGAGGCCCACTCCTGTTATCTGTCATCAATCTACATCCCAGGAGTGGACAACTGGGAAGCAGATTTTTTAAGCCGACAGGCTTTTCATCCAGGGGAGTGATGGGTAGTGATTCTCCGATGGGGCAGACCGGAATTGGATCTGATGGCGTCTCGACAGAACGCCAAGCTCCCAAGATATGGATCCAGGTCGAGGGATCCTCAGGCCGAACTAATAGATGCCTTGGCAGTGCCTTGGTCGTTCAACCTAGCTTATGTATTTCCACCGTTTCCTCTCCTTCCCCGGGTGATTGCTCGGATCAAACAGGAGAGAGCTTCGGTAATTCTAATCGCGCCTGCGTGGCTACGCAGGACTTGGTATGCAGATCTAGTGGACCTGTCCTCTCTGCCTCCGTGGAAACTTCCAGTGAGACAGGACCTTCTCATTCAAGGTCCTTTCCAACATCCAAATCTAATTTCTCTGCAGCTGACTGCTTGGAGATTAAACGCTTGATTTTATCTAAGCGGGGTTTCTCTGATTCGGTCATTGATACTTTGATTCAGGCATGTAAGCCTGTCACCAGAAAGATCTATCATAAGATATGGTGTAAATATCTTTTTTGGTGTGAATCCAAGAGCTACTCATGGAGTAAAGTTAGGATTCCCAGGATTCTGTCTTTTTTCCAAGAAGGATTGGAGAAAGGATTATCAGCGAGTTCCTTAAAGGGACAAATTTCTGCTTTGTCAATTATGCTACACAAACGTTTGGCAGATGTCCCAGACGTTCAGTCTTTTTGTCAGGCTCTAACCAGAATTAAGCCTGTGTTTAGACCTATTGCTCCACCCTGGAGTTTGAATTTAGTTCTTAATGTTCTTCAAGGGATTCCGTTTGAACCCATGCATTCCATAGATATTAAGTTGTTATCTTGGAAAGTTTTGTTTTTGGTTGCTATTTCTTCTGCTCGTAGAGTTTCTGAGCTTTTAGCGTTACAATGTGATTCGCCTTATCTTCCATTCTGATAAGGTGGTTTTACGTACCAAACCTGGTTTCCTTCCTAAGGTTGTTTCTAATAAGAATATTAATCAGGAAGTTGTTGTTCCTTCATTATGTCCGAACCCTTCTTCTCAGAAGGAGCGTATGTTGCATAACCTGGACGTGGTCCATGCCCTGAAGTTTTACTTGCAGGCGACTAAGGATTTCCGTCAATCTTCTTCGTTATTTATTGTTTTTTCTGGAAAGTGTAGGGGTCAGAAAGCTACGGCTACCTCCCTTTCTTTTTGGCTGAAGAGTATCATCCGTCTGGCATATGAGACTGCTGGACAGCAGCCTCCTGAAAGAATTACGGCTCATTCTACTAGGGCTGTGGCTTCCTCATGGGCATTTAAAAATGATGCTTCTGTTGAACAGATTTGCAAGGCTGCGACTTGGTCGTCTCTTCACACCTTTTACAAATTTTACAAATTTGATACTTTTGCCTCTTCTGAGGCTGGTTTTGGGAGAAAGGTTCTTCAAGCAGTGGTGCCTTCCGTTTAGGTCCCTGTCTTGTCCCTCCCGTTTCATCCGTGTCCTGTTGCTTTGGTATTGTATCCCACAAGTAAGGATGAACTCCGTGGACTTGTCATATCTTGTAGAAGAAAAGTAAATTTATGCTTACCTGATAAATTAATTTCTTCTACGATATGACGAGTCCACGGCCCACCCTGTCATTTTTAAGACAGATTTAAATTTTATTTTTTATAAACTTCAGTCACCTCTGCACCTTTGGCTTTTCCTTTCTCTTCCTAACTTTGGTCGAATGACTGGAGGTGGAGGGAATGGAGGAGCTATATATGCAGCTCGGCTGTGGTGCTCTTTGCCACTTCCTGTTAGCAGGAGGATAAATCCCACAAGTAAGGATGAAATCCGTGGACTCGTCATATCGTAGAAGAAATTAATTTATCAGGTAAGCATAAATTTACTTTTTAATACATGATTTGCATACTGTGTGAAAACTCTGAGACAAGAAGATTTAGCTCAAATATACTGAGTAGTAGTAAAGATGTTATTTTTAAAGCTGTAATATATAGATATACTGTATATCATTATGACATAAATTCTTTTAATAGTAAACAACTTGGGATTTTAAGTAAACAAATTTGCAATATACCTTCATTATTTATTTTGCCCCGTTTTCATGTACTTTATTGGTGAATATTGTTGTGTTTCTAATTCTCAGATGGAGGAAACGCACTGAAAACATCACAGTTCTAATGCTGCCACATGTTACCCTAAATGGCCTATAACAGATAAGAACTGTACAACAGTGCACTTTATACTAGCTTAATGACTATGGTCAGCCTTCCAAATAAGGCTAATCATATGTGGAATTTAGCTACTGAAAAAGAACTGCAGCAAACAATCGGCTAGATTACGAGTTTTGCGGGATGAGTAAAAAAGCAGCATTATAGCTCATAACGCTGTTTTTTCACTACCGCTGGTATAACGAGCCTTGCAGGTTTAGGGGCACCGCACACTTTTTTGGCCGTACCGCAAATTAACTTACGCAATTTGCGTAAAGTCTTTTTTCAATGGGACTTCCATAGCGCCGATATTACAAGCTTTTTCTGGGAGGCCAAAAAGTGAGCGGTACAGCCTATCCCGCAAGATTCGTAACCCATTATAAAGTCAGTAGTTATGAGTTTTACACTACAAAGCTGTAGCATAAAACTCATAACTAAAGTGTTAAAAAGTACACTAACACCCATAAACTACCTATTAACCCCTAAACCAAGGCCCTCCCGCATTGCAAACACTAAAATAAAATTATTAACCCCTAATCTGCTGCTCCCGACATCGCCACCACTAGAATAAACATATTAACCCCTAAACCGCCGCACCCCCGCATCGCAAACACTAGTTAAATATTATTAACCCCTAATTTGCTGCCCCCGACATCGCGGACACCTACATTATGCTTATTAACCCCTAAAATAAAAAAAACATAAAAAAATATTAGCACCCAGGTGGGAAAGTGCTTAGCACTTTAAAGAAACATTCATTCGGGAAGAAGACTTTGTTTGAAGAGGAAGCTCTGCGTCGGATGTTTTGAAGATGGACCCGCTCCACGCCGGATGGATGAAGATAGAAGATGCTGTATGAATGAAGACTTCTGCCCGTCTGGAGGACCACTTCTGACGGCTTGGATGAAGACTTCTCCCGGCTTCATTGAGGACTTCTTGCCTCTTCGTTGAGGACTTCTCCCGGCTTTGTTGAGGATGGATGTCCGGTCTTCAAAACTGTAAGTTGATCTTCAGGGGTTAGTGTTAGGTTTTTTTAAGGGTTTATTGGGTGGGTTTTATTTTTATGTTAGGGTTTGGGCAGCAATAGAGCTAAATGCCCTTTTAAGGGCAATGCCCATCCAAATGCCCTTTTCAGGGCAATGGGGAGCTTAGGTTTTTTTAGTTAAGATTTTATTTGGGGGGTTAGTTGTGTGGGTGGTGGGTTTTACTGTTGTGGGGTTTGTTTGTACTTTTTTTACAGGAAAAAGAGCTAATTTCTTTGGGGCAATGCCCCGCAAAAGGCCCTTTTAAGGGCTATTGGTAGTTGAGTTTAGGCTAGGTTTTTTTTTTTTTTTTTTTCTGTTTTTTTTTTTTTTTTTGATAGGGCTATTAGATTAGGTGTAATT
Source organism: Bombina bombina (assembly GCF_027579735.1). NCBI lineage: Eukaryota > Metazoa > Chordata > Amphibia > Anura > Bombinatoridae > Bombina > Bombina bombina. Next base: position 229,046,092 of record NC_069506.1, on the reverse strand, counting down.
AGTTTAAATATCTGATAATTTGCATTTTATTTTGTGTAATTTAGTGTTTTTTTTTTTTTTTTTGGCGGACTTAAAAACTCGCAAACATGATGCCCAGTATGCTGAACTCAAGACCAATATGAAAGATAAAATCAAGAAAGCTGATGGAGAAACAGCTGAAAGGAAGAGGAAAAAATTCTCACTTGACCGTGAGGATTATGAGAATAACAGGGTATATGATTGGTCCAGATTCTGTAGACGACAGAGAAAACCACAGAAGAATAGGAGTGGTGAAAAAGAAGAGAATACCCTTCCGAAACCTATTTTGAAAAAATCTACAATTAATAAAGACAAAGATCGCAGGGTGGTTTTCTCGTCTACAGAACCAGAATCTACAGACCACGACTCTGATTCTATGGGATCAAGTGATGACCCATCAGTTCCAGTGTCTCCCCTACCCCTTCTGTTTCCTTTCTACAGGTATCATCCAATAGGTATAAAGGAGAAGAACAGAGGTCAGTGCGACCAAAAACACGCAATCAATCAGGCGTCCCTTTAGACGACGGACCAGGAGATCAAGAAGGAAGAAGAGAAGGAGGGTCGGTAAAACAGCAGAAGCAGCACAAAAAGAAGGGACATTGAATATCATTAATTTATCAGATGTTGCTCTAACACCTACACAAGAAAAAGTCCTGAGAAAGGGTCTGGGTTTTGACCCTTCACACAAATTTTCTGCTTTCAGGACATTAATAGACATCAATAAGTTTGTCAGAAAACTGACTTTAAAAAGATTTTTTCATACCACAGAACGTAATGTTGCACATGATAGATATGATCCTTTGACACATGGTGATAGTATTTTTGATTGGAATAAGATGTTTTGTTTCTCTGATTTGTGTCTAGTTGAAACTATTAAAAATCTTAATAATATACCAACCAATGCTATTAAAGAAATTCCCCCCCCCAGGAGGTTGGGATCAGATTCCTACCCTAGACACTTCAGAGGGAGCTTCATTAATTCCTTCCACAAATGAGTGGAGGAGGATATTTTGAAGTTAGAAGAGACAAGTGTAACTGAAAAGTATAAAGAAAATCTTACGGGATTGGAAAGATTAGCCCTTGGAGAACTTGCTGGGAACGACAACATTGTCATCAGGAATTCGGATAAGGGTGGCAATGTTGTCATTCTCAACAAATCTAATTATATGGCAGAGGCTGACAAGCAATTGACTGATGAGACTATATATCGCAAATTACAGAGTGATCCAACTATGACATTTACCAAACAACTTGGTAAATTATTGGGTGGTGCTGTTGCTCTGGGAATTTTAACTTGTGGAACAATCTAGACAACTCTTACCTACACATGTCATTACACCCATTTTCCACTATTTGCCGAAAACACACAAGAGTTTGGTGTCACTACCAGGGCGTCCAATCATTTTGGGCATCGGCTCTTTGTTGGAGCCGGTGTCCGAATGGATTGATAATTTTTTGCAACCAATGCTAACGAATTTATACAGCTATCTATGGGATTCACACCATCTCTTAGACATCTTAAAAGATTTTCATTGGCAGGAAGGGTATAAGTGCGTGGTAGTTGATGCGGTTTCACTCTATTCTTCTATACCTCATGTGCATGGGTGTCGGGCCCTGAAGTTTTTATGGACAGTGAAACTGCCCTAGATGACAATATAAAACAACTTATATTGGATGTGGTGAAGTTCTTGCTCACCCACAATTATTTTATGTTTAACTCTGAGTTTTACCTACAAAATCAAGGCACAGCCATGGGGGCGAAATTCGCCCCCTCTTATGCCAATTTGTTTCTGGGTGAGTGGGAGCTCCACCATATTTACAATATGGATGAGGTTTTCGGGTCCGACATACTCATGTACATGAGGTATATAGATGATCTCATCTTCATAGTGAAAGACACTTTTTCATTTGATGAATTTTTAAGCTACATCAATAATAATGAAATTAATCTCAGGTTCACAGGTGAGATACACTCTGATGAGGTGAACTTTTTGGATTTAAATCTACAGGGAGATTCCATTACACATAAGATCATCTCTAAAACGTATTGCAAGGATACAGCTGGCAATACTATATTGCATGCTACCTCCTGCCATCCTAAACATCTAATTAGGTCTATCCCAGGAGGACAATTTATTAGGTTGAAACGTAATGCGAGTACATTACAAAACTACATACAAGGGGGACAAGAACTTAGAACCTGGCTTAAAGCCAGCGGTTATGATGAGAGACTTCTACAACAGACATTTGCGGACATTAAAAAGTGGGAAATAAAATATGACACCCTACATGGCCAAGGGTAAGGAATATCTTGGGGAAAACAATATTGTTTTTTTCTACAGAATATTCAGTGCACTATAATACAATCTGTAACATCATTAGGAAGCACCTTAAATTATTAAGGGGTGATGACATTTTGCAGGCATATGTTAAGAATTGCAAATTTGTGGCCAGAAAGCCTCCCACTTTGGCAACCAAACTTTCACCAAGCATGGTTACCTCTAAAAAGAAAGCTCAAAGTACTTGGCTTAGCGGTAAAGGAAATTTTAGATCACATTTAACCAATTGTATGACATGCGATAATATGGAATTTATTAGTCATGTCACGGGTGATAAATTCAACATTGAATTTTATGCAACCTGTCTAACTGAAAATATCGTCTATTTAATTGATTGTCAATTGTGTGGGGAACAGTATGTAGGACAATCTACCAGAGCTCTCAGATCACGAGCTAGAGAGCATCTGAGGGATGTTAAGAATTATAATAAAGATTCAGCTATAGCTAAACATTATATTTTCCACTTTACCAATGTCCCTAAATATAAGATTAGAATTATTGATCTAGCTAGAATACCATCAAGAGGAGGTGATTTGGGTAAGATCCTGGATAAAAAGGAACTTTTTTGGATCTATAAACTAAAAAACAAATCTCCACTAGGCATGAATCTAGAATGGGACATGCGCTATTATGTGGAATAATAATAATAACAACAATACAATAATAATGTATATACATATTTAGGATTTATTAGTTATTTCAATTTTCTCTTATGATTGTACATTTTATGTGACTATGTGCTTATATATGGCACATACAACAGTTTATTACAACCTTTTTAGTACACGGCTAGGGGACAATTATAAATCTGATATTTTGTTTCAGTTCATCTGACTCTTGTAATGTATCATAATATGTACATATTCATAGATGTGTTTGAATAACAAAAATAGCCACGTATATTTATCTATACACATACATTTAAAAGGAATAATGTTGTGCAGCTAAGTCATCTTATTAATATGTATTTTCTCTCTCCCCCCTTTTTTATTAGTGTTTCATTTCATGAATTATATAGGAATTTATAGCCATTTTTTCTATCTATACAAGTAATTGTCAATTTGATTTTAGAGGTTGCTATCACTTTAAGGGCTTATACACAACAGTATCCACACAATTTGCATTATACACGTCATTCATGCAAGGCATTTGATTGGTGATTCAGCCCTTTAAGTGTAGCAACGTTTTAACCTGTGCTCAGTATCTGAGTAAGCGCCTACGGGCGTGAAACGCGTAAGATCAGCTGAGCCTCTCCACCTGTGTATTGTAACCGCTCTATTTTTGTTTTAATGGATTAAAGTTTTTTGTACTGTTACTTGCAGCCGACAATATTTTTTCTGACTGTACCTTTGCGGTTGTCCACCGCTACTATTTTTTGTTGGCTCCACTATTGCCCCTGTAATTTGGCGTGTATTGGCTACGAGATAGTTTGCACACCCGGATGTGGTCTTACTGCAGCGGCACTTTTTTTTTTTTTTTGTAATTTAGGTAATTGTATTTGATTTATGTAATTTATTTAATTGTTGTGTAATGTTAGGTGTTAGTGTAACTCAGGTTAGGTTTTATTTTACAGGTAAATTTGTATTTATTTTAGCTAGGTAGTTAGTAAATAGATAATAACTATTTAGTAACTATTCTACCTAGTTAAAATAAATACAAACTTGCCTGTAAAATAAAAAATAAACCCTAAACTAGCTACAATGTAACTATTTGTTATATTGTAGCTATCTTAGGGTTTATTTTATAGGTAAGTATTTAGTTTTAAATAGGAATTATTTAGTTAATGATAGTAGGTTTTATTTAGATTTATTTTAATTATATTTAAGTTAGGGGCTGTTAGGGTTAGACTTAGGTTTAGGGGTTAATAAATGTAGTATAGTGGCAGCGACGTTGGGGGTGGCAGATTAGGGGTTAATAAATGTAGGTAGGTGGCGGCGATGTTAGGGATGGCAGATTAAGGGTTAATAAAATTTAACACGTGTTTTTGCGATGCAGGAGTGCGGCGGTTTAGGGGTTAATATATTTAGTGGTGTCGACGTGGGCGGCAGATTAGGGGTTAATAAGTGTAGGTAGGTTGCGGCGACATTGGGGGCGGGAGATTAGGGGTTAATAATTATAATGTAGGTGTCGGCGATGTCCGGAGTGGCAGATTAGGGGTAAATAAGTATAATGTAGGTGTCGTCTATGTCGGGGACGGAAGATTAGGGGTTAATAAGTATAAGATCAGGGGTGTTTAGACTCTGGGTTCATGTTAGGGTGTTAGGTGTAAACATAAATTTATTTTCCCCATAGGAATCGATGGGGCTGCGTTACGGAGCTTTATTGCAGGTGTTAGGCTTTTTTTCAGCCGTCTCTCCCCATTGATGTCTATGGGGAAATCGTGCACGAGCACGTAAAACCAGCTCACCGCTGACTTAAGCAGTGCTGGTATTGGAGTGCGGTAGGGAGCACAATTTTGCTCTACGCTCACTTCTTGCCTAATAACGCCGGGTTTATGAAAACCTGTAATACCAGCGCTGTAGGTAAGTGAGCGGGGACAATAACGTGCAAGTAAGCACCGCACCCCTCATTACGCAAAACTCGTAATCTAGCCAATAGTGTTTATTTGTTTTAAAATGTTTATATATTGACAGATATGTTATTATATAGCAAGACAACAGAAGTCTACTGTAATTAACTGTGTTTACTATGAAAGGAATACAATTTAGGAGCAAAATGAATTACTGACATTTTTAAAAAAAAATACTGACGGGCTGAATGATGGGATTTTTTGTCTTTGGTCGAGCTGGATCAGTTGATAAAAACAGCTATGGTGATTACTATTAGTATTGGAAAAAGATTCTAAAGAATAAAATATCAATACAATAAAAAAAAAAATCAGGAATTTGGGATTGTGAGAAATATCGAATGCAGCCTGGAACACAGTTCAGCTGAACCCTCAGAACAGAAAATGGAAGAAAGATGGAAGTGAAGATAACGCCTGGCATTGTACAAGCTTACATATGACTAGGGATAACAGATTGCCACAAATAACATCTTCTGCCAAGAAAATGGTTACATTTAATAGATCTATTTCCGATGCACACTGGAAAAACTGCCAACAGTCTGATGATATTTTTTTAAACTTGTTGGGGCTGTGCGGCTATTTTTCAAAACATTTCTTACGTAACCAAATCAGTTATTCATTTTTATATCAGATAGCAGTTGTACATTTAGTTTGTAGAAAAACAGAAATTAGTTTTCTGTTGATAGCTAAAGAATGGGAATCTACCATAACCCCATATTAAAGGGGATCTTATCAATTAGAATGCAATTTTACTAGAGCAAAATGTATCTAAAAGAAAAATAGATTAGGGAATTTGATTAATGTAGTAGTTTTGTTATATCTGGCGAAAGAAATTGACTGTGAGGAGAGAAATCACATATCTGAATTTATTTCGTACAATTTCTTCTATAAGGTACGATGAGTCCACGGATTCATCCTTTACTTGTGGGATATTATCCTCCTGTTAACAGGAAGTGGCAAAGAGCACCACAGCAATGCTGTCTATATAGCTCCTCCCCCCAGTCATTCTCTTTGCTTACTCTAAGTACTAGGAAGGGTAAAGTGAAAGAGGTGATAAAATATTAGTTTTTAATTTCTTCAAGCAAGAGTTTTTTGTTTTAAATGGTACCGGTGTGTACTATTTACTCTCAGGCAGCAGATGGATGAAGACTTCTGCCTGGAGGATGATGATCTTAGCATTTGTCACTAAGATCCAGTGCAGTTCCCACAGAGGCTGAGGGGTACAAGAAACTTCAGTGTGAGGAACTTTTTCATGCTATATAGCAGTGAGGTATGTTCAGTCATTTTTTCTGGAGAGACTGTGTATTTCAGAAAGGCTGACAGTATCCCCATGAGGGTAAGGGTAAGCAGTAATCCTAAGAGCTATAGAAGGGCATTACTAAGCTTGCATAAGGGGCTAATTAAAATATGGTTGACACTGGTTTTTGAATGTTTGTGGGCAAACGTTTTATGAACTGGGACTGGGAGTGCTGTTAACGTTTTGTGGGCAATAGCGTTTTTTTGGCAACTTTATTATTTTTTGGGTCTCTAAAACCGCTCTAGTGCAGTTCTTTGAAGCTGTAAAGACATCTAGTGATATGGGCGGGGCCTATTTTCGCGCCTCAGATGCGCAGTTGTTTTCACTTAGCAAGCAGCAAGCTCCAACTCCTGAGGGCCCTTGTGGAAGTTTTGGGCCAAATCGAAGTTTTTTTCGGATTTAGGCCTTATTTCAATCCGGTTTGCACAATAAGGGGTTAAATGTTTTATTTTCTTGTGGGGCAAACTTAACTACACAAATTAAGTCTGCTATCAAAAATTTGAAAAGTTTGGTGTATTTTAAAGCAGTTTTGCAGAACGTGTATGGTTTTTTTCTCTTAAAGGCGCAGTACCGTTTTTTAAGATTGTTATTTTTTCACTAAATAAAGTGTTTTCAAGCTTGTTTGTAGTCATTACTAGCCTGTTCAACATGTCTGACATTGAGGAAAGTCAATGTTCAATATGTTTAAAAGCCATTGTGGAACCCCCACTTAGAATGTGTCCCTCATGCACCGAAAGGTCAATAAATTGCAAAGAACATATTTTAGCTACTAAAAGTATGTCGCAGGATGATTCTCAGTCAGAAGAAAATCAGGTTATGCCATCTAATTCTCCCCAAGTGTCACAACCATTAACGCCCGCACAAGCGACGCCAAGTACTTTTAGTGCGTCTAATTCTTTCACCCTGCAAGATATGGCCGCAGTTATGAATACTACCCTCACAGAGGTTTTATCTAAGATGTCTGGGTTGCAGGGGAAGCGCAGTAGGTCTGGTGTGAGAACAAATGCTAAGCCCTCTGACGCTTTATTAGCCATATCCGATGTACCCTCACAATGTTCTGAGTTGGGGGTGAGGGATTTGTTGTCTGAGGGAGAGATTTCTGATTCAGGAAAGATGTTCCCTCAGACAGACTCCGATATGACGGCTTTTAAATTTAAACTAGAACACCTCCACTTGTTGCTCAGGGAGGTTTTAGCAACTCTGAATGATTGTGACCCTATTGTAGTTCCAGAGAAATTGTGTAAAATGGACAGATTTCTAGAGGTTCCTGCCTACACTGATGTTTTTCCGGTCATTAAGAGGATTTCGGACATTGTTACTAAGGAGTGGGATAGACCAGGTATTCCGTTTTCTCCCCCTCCTACTTTTAAGAAAATGTTTACCATATCAGACACCATGCGGGACTCGTGGCAGACGGTCCCTAAGGTGGAGGGAGCTATTTCTACCCTGGCTAAGCGTACAACTATACCTATTGAGGACAGTTGTGCTTTCAAAGATCCTATGGATAAAAAATTAGAGGGTCTCCTAAAGAAAATATTTGTTCATCAGGGTTTTCTTCTCCAACCTATAGCGTGCATTGTTCCTGTAACTACTGCAGCTGCTTTTTTGGTTCGAGGTTCTGGAGGAGGCTCTTCAGGTTGAGACCCCATTAGATGATATTCTGTCTAGAATTAGGGCTCTCAAGCTAGCTAATTCTTTCATTACAGATGCCGCTTTTCAACTGGCTAAATTAGCGGCAAGGAATTCAGGTTTTGCCATTTTAGCGTGTAGAGCATTATGGCTTAAGTCCTGGTCTGCTGATGTGTCATCAAAATCTAAGCTTTTGGCCATCCCTTTCAAAGGTAAGACCCTATTCGGGCCTGAACTGAAAGAGATCATTTCAGACATCACTGGAGGGAAAGGCCATGCCCTTCCTCAGGATTAGACAAATAAGATGAGGACCAAACAAAATAATTTTCGTTCCTTTCGAAACTTCAAAGGTGGTCCCTCTACCTCTTCCCCTGCTGCAAAACAAGAGGGGAATTTTGCTCAATCCAAGTCAGTCTGGAGACCTAACCAGACTTGGAACAAAGGTAAACAGGCCAATAAGCCCGCTGCTGCCACCAAGACAGCATGAAGGGGTAGCCCCCAATCCGGGACCGGATCTAGTAGGGGGCAGACTTTCTCTCTTTGCTCAGGCTTGGGCAAGAGACGTTCAGGACTCCTGGGCTTTAGAAATCGTAACCCAGGGGTATCTTCTAGATTTCAAAGATTCTCCTCCAAGGGGGAGATTCCATCTTTCTCAATTGTCTGCAAACCAGACAAAAAGAGAGGCGTTCTTACGCTGTGTAGAAGAGTTATATACCATGGGAGTGATCCGCCCAGTTCCGAAAGCAGAACAGGGGCAGGGGTTTTACTCCAATTTGTTTGTGGTTCCCAAAAAAGAGGGAACCTTCAGACCAATTTTAGATCTCAAGATCCTAAACAAATTTCTCAGAGTCCCATCTTTCAAGATGGAGACCATTCGGACTATTTTACCAATGATCCAGGAGGGTCAATATATGACCACCGTGGACTTAAAGGATGCGTATCTACACATCCCTATCCACAAAGATCATCACCAGTTCCTCAGGTTCGCCTTACTGGACAAGCATTACCAGTTTGTGGCTCTTCCCTTCGGGTTGGCCACAGCTCCCAGAATTTTTACAAAGGTGCTAGGGTCCCTTCTGGCGGTTCTAAGGCCACGGGGCATAAAAGTGGCGCCTTATCTGGATGATATCTTAATTCAGGCGCCGACTTACCAACTAGCCAAGTCTCACATGGAGATCGTGTTGGCTTTTCTAAGATCTCACGGGTGGAAGGTGAACGTAAAAAAGAGTTCACTTATCCCTCTCTCCAGAGTTCCATTCCTGGGAACTCTGATAGATTCGGTGGACATGAAAATTTTTCTGACGGAGTTCAGGAAATCAAATATTTTAACCACCTGCTGAGCTCTTCATTCCTCGGCTGTCAGTGGCTCAGTGTATGGAGGTAATCGGACTAATGGTAGCGGCAATGGACATAGTTCCGTTTGCTCGCTTGCATCTCAGACCACTGCAGCTATGCATGCTCAAACAGTGGAATGGGGATTATGCAGATTTATCTCCTCGGAGAAATCTGGATCAAGAGACCAGAGACTCTCTTCTTTGGTGGTTGTCACAGTATCATCTGTCCCAGGGAATGTGTTTCTTCAGGCCAGCATGGGTCATAGTGACGACAGACGCCAGCCTATTGGGCTGGGGTGCAGTCTGGAATTCCCTGAAAGCACAGGGTTTGTGGACTCAGGAGGAGGCTCTCCTCCAGATAAATATTCTAGAACTGAGAGCGATATTCAACGCGCTTCAGGCGTGGCCTCAGCTGGCTTCTGCCAGATTCATAAGATTCCAGTCTGAGAATATCACGACTGTAGCATATATCAATTGTCAGGGGGGAACAAAGAGTTCTCTAGCGATGATAGAGGTTACCAAAATAATTCGATGAGCAGAGACTCACTCTTGCCATCTATCAGCAATCTATATCCCAGGAGTGGAGAACTGGGAAGTGGATTTTCTAAGTTGTCAGACTTTTCATCCGGGGGAGTGGAGATTGAACGGTCATAGATACCTTGATTCAGTCTCCAAAGCCTGTCACTAGGAAAATTTATCATAAGATATGGCGTAAATATCTTTATTGGTGCGAATCCAAAGGCTACTCATGGAGTAAGATCAGGATTCCTAGGATTTTGTCCTTTCTCCAAGAAGGATTGGAGAAGGGGCTATCAGCTAGTTCCTTAAAGGGACAGATATCTGCTTTATCCATTCAACTGCACAAGCGTCTGGCAGATGTTCCAGACGTTCAGTCGTTCTGTCAGACTTTAGTTAGAATTAAGCCTGTGTTTAAACCTGTTGCTCCGCCGTGGAGTTTGAATTTAGTTCTTAAAGTTCTTCAAGGGGTTCTGTTTGAACCTATGCATTCCATAGATATTAAGCTTCTATCTTGGAAAGTTCTGTTTTTAGTTGCTATCTCTTCGGCTCGAAGTCTTTCTGAACTATCTGCATTGCAATGCGACTCGCCTTATCTTGTTTTCCATGCTGATAAGGTGGTTTTGCGTACCAAACCTGGATTCCTTCCTAAGGTTGTTACTAATAGGAATATCAATCAGAAAATTGTTGTTCCTTCTCTGTGTCCTAATCCTTCCTCTAAGAAGGAGCGTCTGTTGCACAACTTGGACGTGGTTCGTGCTTTGAAGTTTTACTTGCAAGCAACCAAAGATTTCCGTCAAACATCTTCTTTGTTTGTTGTCTATTCTGGAAAACGTAGAGGTCAAAAAGCTACGGCTACCTCTCTTTCTTTTTGGCTGAAAAGCATCATCTGTTTGGCATACGAGACTGCTGGACAGCAGCCTCCTGAAAGGATTACAGCTCACTCTACTAGAGCGGTGGCTTCCACATGGGCTTTTAAAAATGATGCTTCTGTTGAACAGATTTGTAAGGCTGCTACTTTGTCTTCGCTTCATACCTTTTCCAAATTTTCCAAATTTGATACTTTTGCTTCTTCGGAGGCTATTTTTGGGAGAAAAGTTCTTCAAGCAGTGGTGCCTTCTGTTTTACCTTCTGTATTGTCCCTCCCGTTCATCCGTGTCCTGTAGCTTTGGTATTGTATCCCACAAGTAAAGAATGAATCCGTGGACTCATCGTACCTTATAGAAGAAAAGTAAATTTATGCTTACCTGATATATTAATTTCTTCTATGGTACGACGAGTCCACGGCCTGCCCTGTCATTTTAAGACAGATTATATTTTTTTATTTTAAACTTCAGTCACCTCTGCACCTTTTAGTTTCTCCTTTTTCTTTCTGTACCTTCGGTCAAATGACTGGGGGGTGGAGCTAAGGGAGGTGCTATATAGACAGCTCTGCTGTGGTGTTCTTTGCCACTTCCTGTTAGCAGGAGGATAATATCCCACAAGTAAAGGATGAATCCGTGGACTCGTCGTACCATAATTTATCAGGGGCCCGATCCGATATGCAGCGTCGCCCACAAAAGCCGGCGATGCCGAACTTTGCGCGGGTTTGGTATCCTATATACGGCGTAACCTAGAAGTTACACTCGTATATTTCTGCCTTCGCCCGTAGTTTTTTGGGCCATAGACAGGTATACCAAACCCGCGCAGTTTGGTATCCAATATACAGCGTAAGGACTTACGTGGCGAAAATGGAGGAATCTTACTCCATTCAATCAGCCAATCAGATTGAGCTTGCATTCTATTAGCTGATCGGAACAGCCAATAGAATGTGAGCTCAATCTGATTGGATCAGCCAATCGGATTGAACTTGAATCTGATTGGCTGATTCAATCAGCCAATCAGATTTTCTTACCTTAATTCCGATTGGCTGATAGAATCCTATCAGCCAATCGGAATTCGAGGGACGCCATCTTGGATGACGTCATTTAAAGGAAACTTCATTCGTCGTTCAGTCGTCGGGCCAGATGGATGTTCCGCGTCGGAGGGCTGAAGAAAGAAGATTGAAGATGCCGCTTGGAAGAAAACTTCGCCCCGATGGAGGACTTCTTTTCTTTTTTGCCGCTTGGATGAAAACATCGCCGGATGGAAGACTTCTTCTTTGCCGCTTGGATGAAGACATCGCCAGATGGAAGACTTCTTCTTTGCCGCTTGGATGAAGACATTGCGCGGATTGGATGAAGAGTTCGGCCCGGCTGGGTGAAGACGACTCAAGGTAGGGAGATCTTCTGGGGCTTAGTGTTAGGTTTTTTTAAGGGGGGTTTGAGTGGGTTTAGAGTAGGGGTCAAAAGAGCTGATTTCTTTGGGGCATGCCCCGCAAAAAGTCCTTTTAAGGACTGGTAAGGTAATAGAGCTGTTAATTTTTTTTAATTTAGATTAGGGTAGGGAATTTTGTAATCTTTTTTTTATTTTTGTAATTTAGTGTTTGTTTGTTTTTGTAATTTAGTTTAGTTTATTTAATTGTATTTTAGTTTAGATATTTGTAGTTTATTTAATTTATTGATAGTGTAGGTGTATTTGTAACTTAGGTTAGGATTTATTTTACAGGTAAATTGGTAATTATTTTAACAAGGTAGCTATTAAATAGTTATTAACTATTTAATAGCTATTGTAGCTAGTTAAAATAAATTCCAAGTTACCTGTAAAATAAATATAAACCCTAAAATAGCTACAATGTAATTATTAATTACATTGTAGCTATCTTAGGGTTTATTTTATAGTTAAGTATTTAGATTTAAATAGGAATATTTTAATTAATAATATTAATTAGATTTATTTTAATAAGAATTTAGTTAGGGGTGTTAGAGTTAGATAGGGTTATTATACTTAAAGGGACACTGTACCCAAAAAATTTCTTTCGTGATTAAGATTGAGCAAGAAATTTTAAGCAACATTCTAATTTACTCCTATTATCAAATTTTCTTCATTCTCTTGGTATCTTTATTTGAAATGCAAGAATGTAAGTTTAAATGCCGGCCCATTTTTGGTGAACAACCTGGGTTGTCCTTGTTGATTGGTGGATAAATTCATCCACCAATAAAAAAGTGCTTTCCAGAGTACTGAAACAAAAAAAAAAGCTTAGATGCCTTCTTTTTCAAATAAAGATAGCAAGAGAACGAAGAAAAATTGATAATAGGAGTAAATTAGAAAGTTGCTTAAAATTTAATGCTCAATCTGAATCACGAAAGAAATATTTTGGGTACAGTGTCCCTTTAATATATATATAATATAATAGCGATATTAACTATATTAACCCTAATATAATTAGGGTTAATATAGTTAATATATATAATATAATAACTATATTAACCCTAATATAATTAGGGTTAATATAGCTGGCGGCGGTGTAGGGGGGTCAGATTAGGGGTTAATCTATTTAATATAGGTGGCGGCGGTGTAGGGGGATTAGATTAGGGGGTAATACATTCATTATAGGTGGCGGCGGTATAGGGGGATTTAGATTATACGCAAAAGAGCTGATTTCTTTGTGACAATGCCCCGCCAAAAGCCCTTTTAAGGGCTGGTAAAAGAGCTGGTTACTTTGGGGCAAAGCCCCGCAAAAAGCCCTTTTAAGGGCTGGCAATAGAGCTGTTTACTTTGGGGTAATGCCACGCAAAAAGCCCTTTTCAGGGCTATTTGTAGGGTTAGACTTAGGTTTAGTTGTAGGGATAGTTTAATATTTTAGGGGTTAATTAATTTAATATAGCTGGCGGCGGTGTAGGGGAATTAAATTAGGGGTTAATAATTTTAATATAGCTGGCGGCGGGGTAGGAGCTCACATTAGGGGTTAGTTAATGTAGCTGGCGGCGGGGTAGGAGCTCACATTAGGGGGTAGTTAATGTAGGTGGCGGCGGGGTCCGGGAGCGGTGGTTTAGGGGTTAATAACTTTTATTAGGTGCGGCGGGGTCCGGGAGCGTCGGTTTAGGGGTTAATACATTTTTTATTATTAGGAGAGTGAGGGGGGATAGCGGATAGAGGGGTATACGTGTCGGGCTATGTTTGGGAGGCGTGTTAGACAGTACGGGTGATTTTATAACTTAGTCAGGTTTTGTAGGCGCCGGCAGTTTCTAAAGTGTCGTAAGTCACTGGTGACTCCAGAAATTTGTACTTACGCAGATTTCTGGACATCGCTGGTTTATCCGACTTACAGCACTTTAGCATCTGACAGCGCCGTATATTGGATAGCTCGAGTTGCGAGCTGAAACTACAGGCGGCGGGGGTTCCCTCGCTTGCGCCGCAAACTACGATCTATATCGGATCGCGCCCCAGGTAAGCATAAATTTACTTTTTGTTCTACATGTGTATTCTGTATGATTTTATTAAAGGGCCATAATACCCAAATGTTTAAACACTTGAAAGTGATGCAGTATAGCTGTAAAAAGCTGACTAGAAAATATCACCTGAACATCTCTATGTAAAAAAGAAAGATATTTTACTTCAAAAGTTTCTCAGTAGCCACATCCCATTGTAAAGAACTTCTAAGCAGCATATCAGTATGTCTGTCCCGGGACAGCCGAAGGGATGAGCCTCGTGCACTCTCATCTTATTTCCCTATTCAGTGTAAGGAAGTTTACAATGAAATCTCATGAGAGTTAAGTCAAATCTCATGAGATCACAGTAAAAGAGTTCATGACCTCAGCACTGCTGATGCTGATTGGCTGCTGTTTCTTCATTTTTTTTATTATTTTTTTTACCTGCAGCGCTGCAGCTGAGTATAACTTTTTACACAGAACTTACTCTGCTGAGCTGAGGAGATTGTGAGGTAAATTATCTTCCTTTTTTACATAGAGATGCTCAGGTGATATTTTCCTGTCAGCTTTTTACAGTTATACTGCATCATGAGTATTATGTCCCTTTAAAATTGTTTTTTTGGTATATGATTTTTTTTTTTTTTAAAGTGGAAGAATGTTTTTTAATATAAAAAAGAAGATTCCAAATTTATGAAAAAATATTGAATAGCTTAATCATTTGTAACTGAAACAAAAGATTGCTTTGGAGTTGGCAACCTCCTGCTCAAGAGTGCAGATAGCACAGATTCAACCCAAAGATAGGCAAACGTTTGCACTCTATGGTCATCAGGTGACTGCTTTTTCTTTTATACGCCATTCGTTCATTAGAAGAGTTGCTGTTTGAATCTGTAACACCACTCAAATAATTGAAAGATACAACAGTACAATCTAGTTAAACACACATGAAACAGATGAAAAATTGATGGACTAGTATACTGCTATTGAACTGTCCTCATTCAAGGTATAGATGGTGTCATTACACCGCAGATACATTTGAAAAGCTTGTATTAAATGGGTTATCACAGGGTCTTCAGATAGACTGGAACAGCTTCAAATGTAAAAACCTAGGTGACGTACTGTACTTTGTATGCAGATTCTAATGAATAGGAATGGGGGCCTTTGTGATTACTTTGAGCTTTGTGTTCTGCTGAGTGGACTTTTACCATATAGCCTAAATCCACCCTGGTGCTGTTGCTTTCAGTGACAGACCCTAGATCAGGATAGATATTAGGAGCAAGCATTGCTGACAAATGCACTCAGACCTCACACGGTTTTACAGAGTGCAGACGTAAAGAAGAAAGGAGGGAGATTCTCAGGGGGTTATTAGTGTGGCACAAAGACAGCCTCAAACCATTTGTCACCTCTATGAAGATGGATGCAACACATATGTGGATACAAATATCAAAGAACCTTGTACAGACATCTCACAATCTTTATCTCTGTGTCCTATACATCCCACCACCGGAATCACTATATTATGACCCAGAATACTTCAATACACTGCAGGGGGAGTTCTCAAACTTCCAAACACAAGGACAAAGTATACTTATTGGGGACAAGAATTCTCGCACAGGGACTCCAAAAAAAACATTTACTTGAAAAGAATATGAATTTTGACACCCTGATAAGCACTCAACAGAACTGCTATGATAAAGTAATTAATACTAATTGGAAACAACTCCTTTAATATTTGTAAAATATTAGATCTGTACATTTTAAATGGAAGAGTAACAGGGCACAGGCTGTAAAGTCTTACATTCAACTCATAAAGTTTTAAAAGTGTAATTTACTATGTAATCACAGACTTGATCGCAAGTCCCCAGTCCTACCTTAGAGACCATAACCATATTGTCCTATATATTTTCCTAATTATCTGTGGTCCCAACAAAGTAAAGCGATCTATAAAAACAGTTTGTAAATGTAGGAGATACAGAATCAAATCAATATTTGTATTCATGGAACCTATAGTTATATTCCATATGAAACAAATGAAGCAACAAATGATTTAACAACAATTCTCCATAATGTAACACAGAACTCCCCTAAACTGTCAGAGGAAAAATACAGGGAAAATAACAATAAAATGAATGGTTTGGTAAACACTGACCAGCCTTAAGACTTGAGGTTAGAAAGCTATCAAACCAAACACAGAGAACCACTGACAGAAGATCTGAGGTGCACACTAAAGAAATACAAAGCCCCTCTCAAACATAAGAAAATAAACCACCTAAATAAAAAATAAATAAATCCCAAATTCAAGAATTACTAGAAAATAATTAATTAATAATTAAATAATTAACGCCCTACTATATACTATCTATTATACAAAGGATCCCATGCAGTATACTTTATTGAGGATGGGAAATACCAGTTGCTTCTCCTAGTTTCTACTTTGTGTCCTAATATATTGTGCCAGCTACTAACAATATCTTTACATGTGTGCTCTATAAACACCCCTAGAACACGCAAGAATAGCTGTATCTGTGTCTCTTGCGGCCAGAGGGACATGGCAACCATAGTTTCAGTTACTGTTGAGGAATTATGAAGTAGACATCTCGTGTCAATACAATCACTAGCTATCAGCTAGATTACGAGTTTGGCGTTATGAGTGAAAAAGCATTGTTATGGCCCATAACGATGCTTTTTCACTAACGCCGCTATTACAAGTCTTGTCAGAATAGCTGTACCGCAAACTTTTTTTGGCCGTCACGCAACGTCAGTACCGCACTTTAAGAAAAGTCCTTTTTCAATGGGACTTCCATAGCGCCGGTATTACAAGTTTTGCTGTGAGGCCAAAAAGTGAGCGGTACAGCCTAAAATGACAAGATTCGTACCGCCATCTAAAGTCAGTAGTTATGAGTTTTATGCTACAAAGCTGTAACATAAAACTCATAACTAAACTGTCACAAAGTACACTAACACTCATAAACTACATATCCCCTAAACCGAGGCCCTCCCGCATCGCAAACACTATAATAAAATTATTAACCCCTAATCTGCCACTCTGGGCATCGCTACCATTGAAAAAATTCCTCCGCTTCACGACATTGTCGACACTATAACAAACCTATTAACCCCTAAACCGCCGCCCTCCCGCATCGCAAATACTATTTAAATATTATTAACCCCTAATCTGTCGTCCGCCCACACCGCCGCTATAATAAACCTATTAACCCCTAAACCTAACCCTAATGTAACCATAACCTTAACACCCCCTAACTTAAATATAATTACAATAAATCTAAATAAAACTTACAATTATTACCTAAATAATTCCTATTTAAAACTAAATACTTACCTATAAAATAAAACCTAAGCTAGCTACAATATAACTAATAGTTACATTGTAGCTAGCTTAGGTTTTATTTTTATTTCACAGGTACGTTTGTATTTATTTTAACTAGGTAGACTAGTTAGTAAATAGTTGTTAACTATTTACTAACTACCTAGCTAAAATAAATACAAAGTTACCTGTAAAGTAAAACCTAACCTGCATTACACTAAAACCTAACATTACAATAAAATAAAATACATTAAATTAATACAATACATTTATCTAAATTACAAAAAAAACAAAAAACACTAAATTACACAAAATAAAAAATGAAATTATCAAAAATAAAAACGAATTACTCCTAATCTAATAGCCCTATCAAAATAAAAAAGCCCCCCAAAATAAAAAAAAACCCTAGCCTACACTAAACTGCCAATGGCCCTTAAAAGGGCCTTCTGCGGGGCATTGACCCAAATAAATTAGCTATTTTACCTGTAAAAAAAAAATACAAACAACCCCCCAACAGTAAAACCCACCACCCACACAACGGTCTTTGAAAACTGTAAATGGATTGTCGGGGATTAGTGTTTTTTTAAGGGTTTATTGGGTGGGTTTTATTTTTAGCTTAGGGTTTGGGCAGTAAAAGAGCTAAATGCCCTTTTAAGGGCAAAGCCCATCCAAATGCCCTTTGCAGGGCAATGTTTAGCTTAGGTTTATTTAGATAGGTTTTTATTTGGGGGGTTTGGTTGTGTGCGTGGGTGGGTTTTACTGTTGGGGGTTGTTTGTATTTTTTTTTTACAGGTAAAAGAGCTGATTTCTTTGGGGCAATGCCCCGCAAAAGGCCCTTTTAAGGGCCATTGGCAGTTTAGTGTAGGCTAGGTTTTTTTTATTTTGGGGGGGGGGGGGCTTTTTTATTTTGACAGGGCTCATAGATTAGGAGTAATTTATTTTTTATTTTTGATCATTTCTTTTTTTATTTTGTGTAATTTAGTGTTTATTTTTTTTTAATTTATATAAATGTATTGTATTCATTTATTTTATTGTAATATTAGGTTTTAGTGTAACTCAGGTTAGGTTTTATTTTACAGGTAACTTTGTATTTATTTTAGCTAGGTAGTTAGTAAATAGTTAATAACTATTTACTAACTAGTCTACCTAGTTAAAATAAATACAAACTTACCTGTGAAATAAAAATAAAACCTAAGCTAGCTACAATGTAACTATTAGTTATATTGTAGCTAGCTTAGGTTTTATTTTATAGGTAAGTATTTAGTTTTAAATAGGAATTATTTTGGTAATAATTGTAAGTTTTATTTAGATTTATTTTAATTATATTTAAGCTAGGTTTAGGGGTTAATAGGTTTATTATAGTGGCGGTGTGGGCGGACGGCAGATTAGGGGTTAATAATCTTTAAATAGTGTTTGTGATGCGGGAGGGTGGCGGTTTAGGGGTTAATAACTGTAATGTAAGTGGCGGCGATATTAAGGGCAGCAGATTAGGGGTTAATAGTTTTATGTAGGTGGCGGCGATGTTGGGGCGACAGATTAGGGGTTAATAACATTATGTAGGTGGCGGCGATGTCGGGGTCAGCAGATTAGTGGTGTTTAGACGTGGGGTTTATGTTAGGGTGTTAGGTTTAAAGGTAACTTTCTCTTTCCCCATAGACATCAATGGGGCTGCGTTATGGAGCTTTTGTTTCCGCGATCTCAGGTGTTAGTTGTTTTTTTTTGCCGGCTCTCCCCATTGATGTCTATGGGGAAATTGTGCACGAGCACATCAAAGCAGCGCTTGTATTTGGGTGAGGTATGGAGCTCAACGCAACCATATCGCCCGCACAAGTCTGCTTTTTGCAAACCTGTAATAGCAGCGCTATGAAAGGTGAGCGGTGAAAATAACATACAAGTAATTTGCGAACAGCCATAACGCAAAACTTGTAATCTGGCTGTTAGTTTGTTAGATAGAAATCACCAAAATGGGACCTACCACACATTTCCCACTTGATGGTTTTATATTTATAGTATAGTATATTTATATACTGACAGTATATCAGAAAGGTAAACAGGACATTACAAGGGCACCGCTAAGGGCCAAAATAATCTGACCTCTACATTTAATCCTTATCCTCATTAATTTCAGGGACACATTAGCCCCCTAATCTCTTTCCTTTAGAGTTAGCCAACTACTTATCATTGTGGTTTTGTTGTTACCTGTTGTTGCCATTCCTTTGTTGCTGCTAATTTTAGGTGGTTCTGCTTTATGTTTAAGTTATAATATCCCATAGATAAAATTTGAATAGAATTTACATTATACAAGTGTCATTAAACTATATGTTCTCATTATCATTATAAAAAGAGGTATACTATACCAGATATTACTGTCTCATTCCCTAATAATATTACATTTTGTATTTTATATTACTAAGCCTTAAAGTGGCTACAGACAAACTAACTTCCCTCCATAAAAAAATTGTTTACAGCGGCAGGTAGGTCCATGAGCGGCCTATCTCTATCCTAGGAGCGTGATTTAACTATAAAAAGAGAGGTTTTCCATATTTTGCCTAAATTTCATCTTTTTGAAGCTAATGGCATATATCTTTTTTATGTAAGAATATTACATTCTGTTTTCTATATTACTGAGCCCAATCGCTTTCATAGTATACTATTTTCAATAATCCCATTCCCCCCCTAGACACTGCTTACGCTGTAAGTATGGGAAAATGCATCCCTCAAAACCATTATTCTATTCATGTTTCCCCTGAAAACCCCCAAAGCTAAACTAATGTTTTAATGAGTACACGAGAGACCCCTACCTATTATCTGTGGATCACAGAAAGCTAGTGGTTTAATGTTTTGCAAGGGGATCTAAAGTTGTATATACAGTACTAAAAAATAAAAAATGAGGTACCATGTTATGCGGTCACTGTCTTCCTAAAGATTACCGTATTGTGAAACACTTTCTTACCAACAATTTTATTGTTATGCAATGACTTTCATTGAATATTATGCCTCTTAATACTTATACTGCTTTATGACACATGTACACTATGACGCATGTTAAGTTGGAAAACTGATTGTTTGTATTTCCTAAATACCTCAATAAAAATTAATAAAAAACATATATTAACCCTATAACTACTGAGCCATTTCTGTTCATGTGCTGAGCTGTTTTTGAATTTTTAAGATGTTGCTCACACTTGAAGGGACACTCAAGTTAAAATTAAACTTTCATGATTCAGAAAGAGCACTCAATTTTAAGAATTTTTCAAATTTACTTTCATTATCAAATTTTGCGCAGTCATTTCATATGCACATTTTTTGAGGCACCAGCTGCTACTGAGCATGTGCAAGCTAACAGGGTATACGTATACTAGTCTATGATTGTCTGATGTCTGTCACATGGTACAGGGGGCTGGCGAAAAGGGGAGAAAAAATACATTTGCTGTGAATAAAATCTACCGCTTTTGTGAAATTCAGAGTAGGTGTTATTGCATTGTCTTTTTATTATGCACTTGTTAATTATGCAATGCTACTGTATTTAGTGGTCCTTTAAAGGGACAGTCTACACCAGAATATTTATTGTTTTAAAAGATAGATAATCCCTTTATTACCATTCTCTAGTTTTGCATAACCAACACAGTTATATTCATACACTTTTTACCTCTGTGATTGTCTGGTATCTAAGCCTCTGCAGACTGCCCCCTTATTTAAGTTGTTTTGACAAACTTGCATTTTAGCCAATCAGTGCTTACTCTTAGGTAACGCCACATGCGTGAGCACAGTGTTATCTATATGAAACGCATGAACTAACACCCTCTAGTGGTGAAACATTGTCAAAATGCCCTGAGATAAGAGGCGGACCTCAAGGGCTTAGAAATTAGCATATGAACATCCTAGGTTTAGCTTTCAACTAACAATACCAAGAGAACAAAGCAAAATTGGAGATAGAAGTAAATTGGAAAATTGTTTCAAATTACATGCCCTATCTGAATAATGAAAGTTTGTTTTGGACTAGACTGTCCCTTTAAGCCTCACTGTAGGTCAATTTTCAGCGAGAAACCCATATTATATATGTGGGGTTTTTTCAGAAGACCCAGCAGATGCACACCATACCATTATTTATGTATATATTGTGACACTATATACATTTCTCTAAGCTTTTATTTTTCATCTGTTAATGTACAAGAAATAGCTAGATTTATACCTGAACAAACAATATCTCATAGAAAGTTATTTTTATATTTATTTGTTATACAAGTATGTGCAAAGATATATGTATAAATTCTAGCATTAATAATCATTTATAAAAAATAAAAAAACATGAGATAAAAGCATATCATCACTTCTAGAAATACAAATACACATTAAAGGGACACTGAACCCAAATTTCTTCTTTAGTGATTCAGATAGAGCATGCAATTTTAAACAACTTTCTAATTTACTCCTTTTATCAGTTTCTCTTCATTCTCTTGCTATCTTTATTTGAAAAAGAAGGCATCCAAGCTTTTTTTTGGTTCAGTACTCTGGACAGCACTTTTTTATTGGTAGATTAATTTTTCCACCAATCAGCAAGGACAATCCAGGTTGTTCACCAAAAATGAGCCGGCATCTAAACTTACATTCTTGCATTTCAAGTAAAGATACCAAGAGAATTAAGAAAATTTGATAATAGGAGTAAATTAGAAAGTTGCTTAAAATGTCATGCTCTATCTGAATCACAAAAGAAAAAATTTGGGTTCAGTGTCCCTTTAATGTGTATTTGTATTTCTAGAAGTGATGATATGCTTTTATCTCATGTTTTTTTATTTTTTATAAATGATTATTAATGCTAGAATTTATACATATATATTTGCACATACTTGTGTGTGTGTGTGTGTGTATATATATATATATATATATATATATATATATATAGATATAGATATATATATAATATATATGTGTGTGTGTGTTATGTCAGAAATCTTTGCAGTAAAGAGGTGATTTTAATTTCTGCTATATCTGAATCATGACAGTTTAATGTTATCCCTTTGAAGTATCATTTTAAGATTATATTGAATCAAACAGCAATTCGAATTTTAAAATCATTGTCTAAAATATTACACTGTGTGTCCTAATGTCAGCATCAATGTTTATCTTTAATACTAATTTCACATATACATACTTTCAAAGTATAATACACAATGTAACAAATGGCACTTACAAGTTCTGATGAGTGATCAATGACACAAGTATCAAGCCATTTGATTCCTTAGTGATAGTTTAAAATGTATACAGGGAGTGCAGAATTATTAGGCAAATGAGTATTTTGACCACATCATCCTCTTTATGCATGTTGTCTTACTCCAAGCTGTATAGGCTCGAAAGCCTACTACCAATTAAGCATATTAGGTGATGTGCATCTCTGTAATGAGAAGGGGTGTGGTCTAATGACATCAACACCCTATATCAGGTGTGCATAATTATTAGGCAACTTCCTTTCCTTTGGCAAAATGGGTCAAAAGAAGGACTTGACAGCCTCAGAAAAGTCAAAAATAGTGAGATATCTTGCAGAGGGATGCAGCACTCTTAAAATTGCAAAGCTTCTGAAGCGTGATCATCGAACAATCAAGCGTTTCATTCAAAATAGTCAACAGGGTCGCAAGAAGCGTGTGGAAAAACCAAGGTGCAAAATAACTGCCCATGAACTGAGAAAAGTCAAGCGTGCAGCTGCCAAGATGCCACTTGCCACCAGTTTGGCCATATTTCAGAGCTGCAACATCACTGGAGTGCCCAAAAGCACAAGGTGTGCAATACTCAGAGACATGGCCAAGGTAAGAAAGGCTGAAAGACGACCACCACTGAACAAGACACACAAGCTGAAACGTCAAGACTGGGCCAAGAAATATCTCAAGACTGATTTTTCTAAGGTTTTATGGACTGATGAAATGAGAGTGAGTCTTGATGGGCCAGATGGATGGGCCCGTGGCTGGATTGGTAAAGGGCAGAGAGCTCCAGTCCGACTCAGACGCCAGCAAGGTGGAGTACTGGTTTGGGCTGGTATCATCAAAGATGAGCTTGTGGGGCCTTTTCGGGTTGAGGATGGAGTCAAGCTCAACTCCCAGTCCTACTGCCAGTTTCTGGAAGACACCTTCTTCAAGCAGTGGTACAGGAAGAAGTCTGCATCCTTCAAGAAAAACATGATTTTCATGCAGGACAATGCCCCATCACACGCGTCCAAGTACTCCACAGCGTGGCTGGCAAGAAAGGGTATAAAAGAAGAAAATCTAATGTCATGGCCTCCTTGTTCACCTGATCTGAACCCCATTGAGAACCTGTGGTCCATCATCAAATGTGAGATTTACAAGGAGGGAAAACAGTACACCTCTCTGAACAGTGTCTGGGAGGCTGTGGTTGCTGCTGCACGCAATGTTGATGGTGAACAGATCAAAACACTGACATAATCCATGGATGGCAGGCTTTTGAGTGTCCTTGCAAAGAAAGGTGGCTATATTGGTCACTGATTTGTTTTTGTTTTGTTTTTGAATGTCAGAAATGTATATTTGTGAATGTTGAGATGTTATATTGGTTTCACTGGTAAAAATAAATAATTGAAATGGGTATATATTTGTTTTTTGTTAAGTTGCCTAATAATTATGCACAGTAATAGTCACCTGCACACACAGATATCCCCCTAAAATAGCTATAACTAAAAACTACTTCCAAAACTATTCAGCTTTGATATTAATGAGTTTTTTGGGTTCATTGAGAACATGGTTGTTGTTCAATAATAAAATTAATCCTCAAAAATACAATAATTTGCACTCCCTGTATTTGAATCAGATTGGCAGATGTCATAAATCATGTAATTATGCATATTCCAATCAAAAGTAGTTTAAAAATTCACTAGTGTGTGGGTTGTTTAGGAGTTTGCATTATAATTGGTGCGGAAAGTGTTGCGTCAAATTTGGTGCGAAGTGGAGAGTGGGACTTGTATTACATGGCTTAAACATGGTGCAAATAGATTTTTTTCAAAAAAATAAAAAGGAAGTTAGCTATATTATGTTGTGTATTTATTTCATTTGTATCTCTATATCTATTAGTGCAACAAGTTTGGGGCAAAACTTTGCACCAAATTTGGAGAAATAATATTGTCCCCTTGCTTTGTAATGAGACAAATTTGTAACATAATCCATAAGTAGTAATGTATTTTTCATTTTTATCCCTATATCCACTAGTGCACCAAACGTGGAGCAATAATATTGTTTAATTTAGAAAGGGTATACAATTTTAATAAAGTTTCTAATTTACTTTTATTAAGTAATATACTTCATTCTCTTGCAGCATCGAACATAAGCTTTCTGTGTTTTCAGACTTACACTGATTTCTTTGGCATCCGCAGCCTCAGAGGTGGCGGATTGAAAACTAGGTACGCTGCGTCAGAATAGACGTGAGCGTACCTGTTACATGTTTGCTAAATTGGGAAAAGGGTCAAATAGAGTCGAATGTGAATTTGAAACATCTGTAATGACGCAAGCATCGAATTTAGATAGCGGGATCGTATATTTTGTCACACATTTCAACAATTGACGATCTTGACACTTTGTTAACTATGGCGGGTCAATCTCACGTCAAATACGACGCGGCACTCCAGCGTATTATCAGTTGACGCTTTGATAAATATCCCCCTAAATGTGAACAGTACTAGGGGTTACATAGTGATAAAATATTTTTTTATGTGATAACTTAAAGGAACACTGAACCCAAATTTTTTCTTTATTGATTCAGATAGAGCATGACATTTTAAGCAACTTTCTAATTTACTCCTATTATCAATGTTTCTTTCTCTTGCTATCTTTATTTTAAAAGCAGGAATGTAAATCTTAGCAGCCAGCCCATTGTAGGTTCAGCACCATGGATAGCGCTTGATTATTGGAGGCTACATTTACCCACCAATAAGCAAGCATAACCCAGGTTCTCAACCAGAAATGGTCCAGCTCCTATGCATCACATTCCTGCTTTTTAAATAAAGATAGCAAGAGAACGAAGAAAAATTGATAATAGGAGTAAATTTAGAAAGTTGCTCAAAATTGCATGTTCTATCTGAGTCATGAAAAGAAAAAAAATTGGGTTTAGTGTCCCTTAAAGTATAAATACATAGTGCATTTATCTTTTATACATTTATATGTACTAATTCATTATAAAATGTATTTTTCGCAAATATGTACCCCTTACCCTAGGTTGTTATGCTACATATACTAAAATTGGATGCATAGATTTAACACTCTTAGGAAGCCTTTTTTTCATAGTGTTTTCCTTCCAAAATTAGGTGTGGGTATTTATATGAAATTGTTTTTAACAGTGTAACAATGTGTATTCTTATTATGTTCTTTTTTTAAGATGAATGCATATTCTTACTTGCAAATGTAGAGGTGCTAGGAGGGTTAAATATGTTTAATCAGACCACAAGTTTTAAACACCTCCCTTTGCAATTTATTACCTGCAGATACACCTGTTTCCCAGCTCTGATGAAGTGCCCTTGAGGCAGGAAATGTGTCAACTGCAGTGCCTGTTTGCTGTGCCCTTTGGATCTTTTAATGGATGTATTTAATAAAATGGACATTTAAAGTTATAATCCTCTCCTGATGTATTTAAAAGCTGGAACCGCTACCTTATTGCTTTTCCTATATGTATATATATTTGATGTGCATTCATTTGTGTAGAGACCCTACGTGCCCATGTATACAATGCAGGTGATCACTATTACCACAGTGATCATCTGGCTTTAGAAACCTGTATTGGAGCTTTATTTTAAATTAGGGGCTTCTGGGTGTTAATACAAGGGATCATGGGGGGCTCTAGGCCTTTTTAATGACCTTTTAGAAGTGCCTAGAGACACCCATCCTGTAAACATTGTGGGGATTTTATATTTTATTTTATGTGTGTTTTAACATTAAAAGATGGTTGCCTTTCAAATATTGGGTCTTGGGGTGGTTTCTAGGACTTAAGGTAGCTAAATTAGAGGGGTTTAATTACTTAACCCCCATCCAGCTCCCTTAACTCCTATGCAGCTGCCTGACACTTCCGGGTATCTGGGGCTTGGTGACATCACCAGCATCCCTGGATTTCCCAGGTGACGCTCACCAAGGATTTGAGAGTAAGCGCAGGAGGGAGAGGGGTATGATGAGCTCTGAAAGCCCCCCTGGATGATTGCACATGGTTGTCATCCACACTTAACACATTGTGTGAATGACAGCCACATGTCATCAAGGGGTTAAAGCTTCTAACAGACAGCAGAACTCTGCACAGGAGTCAGATGGAATTCCTCCCCAAACAATGAACCACATGCCATCACTAATAAGTATGTGATAAGCTCATCTTCAGAGAAGGTGTTTGCGTGTTTGTGGACTTCATATTAGCATTTGACCCAGTCTGGTATCCTAGCATGTAAATGAAACTGCTGCAGAGTGGAATAAGTGGGATGACATATAACATAATAAAGACCATGTAGTCAGCCCTTAGTTGTAAAGTAAAAATAAACAAACTACAAACAGAAATATTTAAACAAATGAGAAGTGTCGGACAAGGATGCAGCCTCAACCCAACACTATTCAGCTTTTGCCCACAGACCTGGAGAGATGCACAGCCCCAGTGATATTCCTGAATGGGGAGGAGATTCATTGCCTTTTGTAGGTTTGCACCCCCTCCAACAACTAGACCTACTGCAGGCATTTGATGAATCCTGGGTTCTGGAAGTAAATATGGAAAAAAACAAGGATCATCATTTTCCAGAAAAACGCAAAAAATATCTTCAGCGAAAACTCAAATTTCTATAGTTTTCTATAGATTTAGATAACACACTGAATAATACCTATCTTGGGATTTCACTGAGTGCACCAGGAAGCTTTAAATTCGCCGTTTAAACACTGCAGGAAAAAGACCTTAGAGCCATTCATGCTACCAAGAAGCTGCTAATCAGTCTAAACCCTCTTACAAAACTGTTATTTAAAGTATTTTTGAAAGCGCCATTGTAATAATGCGGCTGTATAGCTATAAGATCTGGAGCCTAACACTGACCCATAACTACCAGGACAAACCTCTCACAGAAATCTGTAAATTCACAGGTGCGCCCCAAGCAATTGGTACAGAGAAGAGCTGGGGAAATTCCTATTGATCCCTACCGACGCAAAAAAGGGTGTACACGATCATGTACAAGTATGCTCTACCACCAAGCACTCTGTGACCCAGCATCAAAAGCATTAAGGGAATATATATCAGACCTGCAAAACTTCATCAGTGAAAACACTACCTATGAGAAAGTCACCAGAACCTTTACAGACAGCTGTGGATGAGAGGTACATTGGGAGGAACAGAAAGGACACCGGAGCAAGCCGGAGAGTTACAGGTCTTTACAGAGAGAGTAGAAGCTTGCTGAGTACCTCACAAATGTCACCAACCCAAAGCACAGACACTTACTAATTACAGAATATCTGATCACCAGCACAAAACAGAGACTAGCAAATGTCAGACAAAATGGAGGCTCAGAGCAGCCAGACAATGTGTGACAGAGGGGACACGAAGACTGAACCACACTTCCTCTTATACTGTACAAGACTCTTAATGGATAAATATTTCCCAGAAATAACAAAAGAGAAAACAGACTTCCTACAGATGTCTGAAAAAAGAAAAGTATGTAGACTTCTAAAATAAAAAAATCAAAGCCACCAGGATAGTAACAAAATATGTAACAGACTATCACATGACCAGAACCCACAATAAGAATAAATGTCAAAACATTCTCACCCCCTATATTCCTATCTGATTAATTATTTTTTATCTATCTTTTGTTGTAACATATTACTTTGGCAATGCATGTTATAATATCATGCTAATAAAGTATTCTTGACTTAACAGCTGGTTACATGGTACTGTTCACTTTAGCAACAATGAGTGATCATTTGATTGAACAAGCACTATACTAGGAGCCTTGCCCTAGGGAAATTGTCTGTCTGTTTTCCCCTTGATTAATCATCATTATTTACCGTGGTTGTTGGTTCAGGTCCTCGAGCTGCTCAGTGCAAACCACCCATACAAGTCAACAACATGCAACACTGATCTTTTGTTTGCCGGTGGTAGTTTTGTCAGTCACCGAAATTGCTTTACATATTTATAAATCTTAAAGTTATGGTAAATTCTAGTGTTTCAAAAATGCTAGGATTTACCTTCACTAAAAAGAAACGCGACTTTCATTCATCAGTTTATAAAAAAATGATGAATAGTTACCTTTATTTTGCCGTGGCTTCAGCGCTAACCTAAGCTCCTCCGGCCCCACACGACACGCTTAGTTTTGCAATGTGGTGACATTTACACCTATTAGACAATAGCCCTGCTTGGCTGCGTAATTCCGAGCCATTGTTACATTGTTTTTATGTGTCTTTTTAAATAAATTTAATGATTTTATGCTGACACTTTTTGGACTGTGTTTCGAGATTTATGTGGGAATGTGGAGCAGTGACTACGAATGGCGTGCATTTGCACCCTGAGTGCTTGACGAAATCATACCTTGATAAATACAAGTGGCTGGTTATTGCTAACCTCTGGTTAATTTTCTAAATGTCTGCCAATTGCCCCCCAAATACAGTGTCTAGTGTTTCTATAGGAACTTTATATTCCCTGTAAATATATATGTATATTTACATATATGCTCTCTGCATTCCCCATTGATATTCTAGATTCTGGCCTTTAAAGTCAGCAAAAATGCACAGTAATACACTACATAGCATACACTTACTCATGCAGATACACACACACACATTACATAGAATACACTTACTCATGCAGATACACACACACACATTACATAGCATACACTTACTCATGCAGATACACACACACACATTACATAGCATACACTTACTCATGCAGATACACACACACACATTACATAGCATACACTTACACATGCAGATACACACACACACATTACATCGCATACACTTACTCATGCAGATACACACACACACATTACATAGCATGCACTTACTCATGCAGATACACACACACACACACATTACATAGCATACACTTACACATGCAGATACACACACACACATTACATAGCATACACTTACTCATGCAGATACACACACACACATTACATAGCATACACTTACACATGCAGATACACACACACACACATTACATAGCATACACTTACACATGCAGATACACAAGCACTGCATAGCATACACTTATACATACACACACACACACACACACTACATAGCATACACTTATACATGCAGATACACACTACATAGCTTACACTTATACATGCAGACACACACACACACTACACAGCATACACTTATACATACAGATACACACACACACTACATAGCTTACACTTTTACATGCAGATACACACACACACACACACACTAAATAGCTTACACTTATACATACAGATACACACACTACATAGTATACACTTATACATGCAGATACACACACACACTACATAGCTTACACTTACACATGCAGATACACACATACACACAACATAGCATACACTTATACATGCAGATACACACACACAATATAGCATACACTTATACATGCAGATACACACACACACACAACATAGCATACACTTATACATGCAGATACACACACACACTACATAGCTTACACTTATACATGCAGATACAAACACACACTACATAGTATACACTTACATATGCAGATATACACACTACATAGCATACACTTATACATGCAGATACATATACACTTATAGATACAGATAGACACACACACTACATCATATATGGGTATCTGTAATTCATTGTATGGGGTCCTGGGGTCTGAGGCTGCCACTGTTTGTTACTCTGGTGTTAGCACTGCTCATCGTATAAAACTGAAGGCATGCTAGTATTATCTCCAGGGGTTAGACGTCATCACTACCAGAGGTTAGAGGTCACTATTACCTGAAGTCAGAGGGTATACAGCCTTCTTACTCCTGCTTAACCCACACACCATTCATTTTCCACAGGGAATCGAACAGGTATATAACCCTGGGAGAGAAAAGCCAGCTGCTTCTGAGTATGGGCCCAATATAAAAAAAAATTTAATGCATGGGGTAATGCAGGACAGATGACTAGCAACCCGGGACAGCGTGACAGACCAAGAAAATCAGGACTGTCCCACGAAAATTGGGACAGTTAGGGGGTATGCATATATATTTATGTGTTAATATGTATATATACACACATATTAACACATAAATATATATGTATCTAAGCATGTACATATATATTTAAATTTGCTGCCCCTAGCTGCACGACTTACCCCCTTAGCTGCTCTTAGGTTCTGTGCCGTGTATGACGGCATCAGAACGAGGCTCTCATTTGAGCCTATGGAAGCACATTCTCGTGAGTGCAATGCGGACGTGAGTTGGCGTTCACATTGCACCTAACTCATAATACCAGCGCACATTTTTGCGTGCGCTGTTATCACAAAGTGGAGTGCAAATATTGCTTTATTGAAATCGATATTTTGCACTCCACTTTTAATCTGGCCCTATATTTGTAGATAGAGAAAAGAAGCACCAACTGTTATATGATATTTGTGTACACAACACATAATACACACTGCTACTGTTAAGAAATATGGATTGAATTTGTGTGGTAAGGTAAAAAGTGGTTTTAAGGACCCAGTTCTAAAAAGGTCTCTATAAGAGCAAGGTCTCTATAAGAATACTGAAAACAGGGTATCTCGCTAAGGGGCTTATACTGCATTTTTATATGGGAAAAATCATCATACAAAACAAATAAATGAACCATTCACACAAAAATACTCCGGAAATTTTTTTTTTTTTTTTTTTATATATATTATTTTTATTTAAGTTTATCATAAAACTTTAACAATAAGACAAAAAAGAAAACCATTACAAAGTTCCTACACAAGAGTAGGTAATTGTTACAATATGATGCAAAACATATTACTTAAAGTCTTTCTGAATTGTCCCGTGCTTAAAATTCTCTTCACAGTATCGCTGTGGTAGTGGTAGGCTCATGGAATCTAGGATGATGTATGTGGTATAAGAGCCTTCCAACTTTCGGTTAAGGGAGGACTCCAGAAATCTAGTTCTTTCTATTTCTAGTATGAATTCTAAATCTTATCAATTGTCTTATGGAAATTAAACTGAGATTACATAGAGGGAAAAGAGAAAGAAGATAAGAAATAAGAAGAGAATAAGAGCATAGGTCAGTCAAAAAAGTTTGAGAATGTTTTCCTCATTAATCCTACATGTTTACACGTGGGCTTGCTTGAATAACTTATTTTCTATACCTAAATGATTCCCACAGAAACATCATATCCTGGTGTAATGAAAGCTGATCTAGTTTGAGGTAATAAAATCTTTCTAATAGCAAGTTTCTGTTGACTAATTCTATCCATTCTAGTGTGGTAGGCACTACTGCCGTTTTCCATTTTCTTGGTATTATCTGGTTAGCTGCATTTAGCAAGATGTGGTATAGATGTAGTCTTATTTTACATGTGATTGCTGGCTGTTGTCTCAGCATTATAATTTCTGGGCTAGGTGTTAATTGGGTATTTAATATTTTGTTGATATTTGAGAAAATATCAGACCAATAAGGTTTAATATGATCGCAACTCCACCAAATATGGGATAAATGACCTTCCTCCGGACATCCCCTCCAGCATGAACCTGAGGCTTGTGAATATATATATTTGATTCTGGCTGGTGTTAGATACCACCGCATCATTAATTTAATATTGGTTTCTTTTGCCTGGGCGGAATGACCGGAGTGTAGAAGGGTAGAAAATCTGTGTAACCATGTTTTTGCTGGGGTAGTTTGTTGCAACTCGTTATCCCATCTTTTAGTGTATGTAGGGAGTCCCTGAAAGGTGTGTGTTAAGATAATCTTATATATTTTGGAGATGACTCTTTTTGTCTCGTCCTTAGTTATACACATTTGTTCAAATACTGTAGGTGATCTGGTTAGATCTTTTCTATATTTATGTGACATTATGTAGTGCCTCGTCTGGTGTATGCGGAGCCATGAAGATAGGAACGGGTGTTCTATTAAGTCAAGCTGGGACTTATCTTTGATAAATTTATCCGCATCTGTGATAGTATACATGGGTATGAGTGTTTTTGGAAGCTTGAGAGAGTTATGATCTGTGATTTTACCAGGTTTGAATTCACTCCGGAAAATTTTTTATTTACTAAATTGCATCAAAAACAAAATTGTTTAACATAAATGGTATTTTATCAAAAAAGTAAAATTTGTAAATAAATCATATTAAAGGGACAGTCTAGACCAAAATAAACTTTCATGATTCAGATAGAGCATGTAATTTTAAACAATTTTCCATTTTACTTTTATCACCAATTTTGCTTTGTTCTCTTGGTATTCTTAGTTGAAAGCTTAACCTAGGGGGTTCATATGCAAATTTCTTAGACCTTGAAGCCCACCTCTTTCAGATTGCATTTTAACAGTTTTTCACCACTAGAGGGTGTTAGTTCACATATTTCATATAGATAACACTGTGCTCGTACACGTGAAGTAATCTGGGAGCAGGCACTGATTGGCTAGACTGCAAGTCTGTCAAAAGAGCTGAAAAAAGGGGCAGTTTGCAGAGGCTTAGATACAAGATAATCACAGAGGTTAAAAGTATATAAATATAACTGTGTTAGTTATGCAAACTAGGTAATGGGTAATTAAGGGATTATCTATCTTTTAAAACAATAAAAATTCTGGCGTAGACAGTCCCTTTAAATATGCACAGCCTAATTTACAATGGATGTGCAAAAAATAAAATGCGAAGCGTAATTGTTGTTTTTTTGTAAAATGAGCTAAACATGGGCTTTACATGGGCGTATAGAAAATTGTCTCTCAAATCCCAGCGTAATTCTGTAACCATTTCTGCAGTACAGATAGCACAGTTTTTCTCTTGTTAAGTGTGTTCAGTCCACGGGTCATCTATTACTTATGGGATATATTCTCCTTCCCAACAGGAAGCTGCAAGAGGATCACCCAAGCAGAGCTGCCACATAGCTCCTCCCCTCACATGTCATATCCAGTCATTCTCTTGCAACCCTCAACAAAGAAGGAGGTCGCGGGAGGAGTTGGAGTTTTTACTTAATTATTCTTCAATCAAAAGTTTGTTATTTTAAATGGCACCGGAGTGTGCTGTTTTTCTATCTCAGGCAGTATTTGGAAGAAGAAACTGCCTGCGTTTTCTATGATCTTAGCAGGCGTAACTAAGATCCACTGGCTGTTCTCGACATTCTGAGGAGTGGGGTAACTTCAGAACATGGGAATAGCATGCGGGGTCCCCCGCAAATGAGGTATGTGCAGTACAATATTTTCTGGGAATGGAATTGACTAAGAAAATACTGCTGTTACCCGTATGATGTAAGTACAGCCTTAAATGCAGTAGTAGTGACTGGTATCAGGCTGATAAATGTATGCACAGTAGAGTTATTTTCTAGGGACTAGAATTTGACTGAGAAAATACTGTTAATACTGAAATAATGCTTAAGCCTTATCTGCAGTGGTAGCGACTGGTTGCAGGCTTAGTGATAACTTTGCATGACATTTAAAGAAGTTTATTTTCAAAACGTTTACTGGCATGTTATTCGTTTTGTGAGGTACTTTGGTGATAAATCCTTTTGGGCATGAATTTTTTCTCTTTTTTTTTCCACATGGCTAACGTATATTTCTGCATAGAAACCGTTATATCAGGTCTCCCACTGTTGTAAATGAGCGGGAGGGGCCTCTTTTTAGCGCCTTGTTGCGCAGTTAAAATTCTAGCACAGTCTTCCTGCTTCTTCCTCCTTGATCCAGGACGTCTCTAGAGAGCTCAGGGGTCTTCAAAATTCGTTTTTGAGGGAGGTAATCAGTCACAGCAGACCTGTGACAGTGTGTTAGACTGTGATAAAAACGTTTAATATTAATTTGATATCCGTTTTTTTTGGGTACTGAGGGGTTAATCATCCTGTTGCTAATGGGTGCAATCCTCTGCTAATTAATACATTTAAAGAATTGTTGACTATAACTGAATTAGTTCTTTGTTACTCAACTATGTTTTTTAAAAGCACTGCAGCGTTTTTTATATTGCTTGCAAACTTATTGAAAGTATTTTCCAAGCTTGCTAGCTTCATTGCTAGTCTGTTTAAACATGTCTGATACAGAGGAATCTGCTTGTTCATTATGTTTAAAAGCCGTTGTGGAGCCCAATAGAAATATGTGTACCAATTGTATTGATGTTACTTTGAAAAATCAATCTGTACCGATTAAAAAATTATCACCAGACAACGAGGGGGCAGTTATGCTGTCTAACTCTCCTCACGTGTCAGTACCTTCGTCTCCCGCTCGGGAGGTGCGTGAGATTGAGGCGCCAAGTACATCAAGGCCCTTACAAATCACTTTACATGATATGGCTAATGTTATGAAAGAAGTATTATACAATATGCCCGAGTTAAGAGGCAAGCGCGACAGTTCTGGGTTAAGGACAGAGCGCGCCGATGACACGATAGCCATGTCTGATACTGCGTCACAATTTGCAGAACATGAGGACGGAGAGCTTCATTCTGTGGGTGACGGTTCTGATTCAGGGAGACCGGATTCAGAAATTTCAAATTTTAAATTTAAGCTTGAGAACCTCCGCGTGTTGCTAGGGGAGGTGTTAGCGGCTCTGAATGATTGTGACACGGTGGCAATCCCAGAGAAATTATGTAAGCTGGATAAATACTATGCGGTGCCGGTGTGTACTGACATTTTTCCTATACCAAAGAGGCTTACAGAGATTATTAGTAAGGAGTGGGATAGACCCGGTGTGCCTTTTTCCCCTCCTCCGATATTTATAAAAATGTTCCCTATAGACGCCACCACACGAGACTTATGGCAGACGGTCCCTAAGGTGGAGGGAGCAGTTTCTACTTTAGCCAAGCGTACCACTATCCCGGTGGAGGATAGCTGTGCTTTCTCAGATCCAATGGATAAAAAATTAGAGGGTTATCTTAAGAAAATGTTTGTTCAACAAGGTTTTATATTACAGCCTCTTGCATGCATTGCGCCTGTCACTGCTGCAGCGGCATTCTGGTTTGAGTCTCTGGAAGAGGCGATTCGCACAGCACCATTGGATGAGTCTCTGAGCAAGATTAGAACCCTTAAGCTGGCTAATGCGTTTGTTTCGGATGCCGTAGTGCATTTAACCAAACTTACGGCTAAAAATTCCGGATTCGCCATACAGGCGCACAGAGCGCTTTGGCTTAAATCCTGGTCAGCAGATGTAACTTCTAAGTCTAAATTACTAAACATTCCTTTCAAAGGGCAGACCTTTTTCGGGCCCGGCTTGATGGAAATTATTGCTGACATTACTGGAGGTAAGGGCCACACCCTTCCTCAGGACAGGGCCAAATCGAAGGCCAAACAGTCTAATTTTCGTGCCTTTCGTAATTTCAAGGCAGGAGCAGCATCAACTTCCTCCGCTCCAAAAAAGGAAGGAACTACTGCTCGTTACAGACAGGGTTGGAAAGGCAACCAGTCATGGAACAAGGGCAAGCAGGCCAGAAAGCCTACTTCCGCCCCTAAGACAGCATGAAGTCAGGGCCCCCTTTCGGAGACGGATCTAGTGGGGGGCAGACTCTCTCTCTTCGCCCAGGCTTGGGCAAGAGATGTACAGGATCCCTGGACGTTGGAGATTATATCTCAGGGATACCTTCTGGATTTCAAAACTTCTCCTCCACAAGGGAGGTTTCATCTGTCAAGGTTATCAACAAACCTAGTAAAGAAAGAGGCATTTCTACAATGTGTACAAGACCTCTTAGTGATGGGAGTGATCCACCCAGTTCCGCGGACGGAACAGGGGTAAGGGTTTTATTCAAATCTGTTTGTGGTTCCCAAGAAAGAGGGAACCTTCAGACCAATCTTAGATTTAAAAATCTTAAACAAATTCCTAAGGGTTCCATCGTTCAAGATGGAAACCATTCGGACCATCCTACCCATGATCCAAGAGGGTCAATATATGACCACAGTGGATTTAAAGGATGCCTACCTTCACATACCGATTCACAAAGATCATTATCGGTACCTAAGGTTTGCCTTTCTAGACAGGCATTACCAGTTTGTAGCGCTTCCCTTCGGGTTAGCTACGGCCCCGAAAATTTTTACAAAGGTTCTGGGCTCTCTTCTGGCGGTACTAAGACCACGAGGCATAGCGGTGGCTCCGTACCTAGACGACATTCTGATACAAGCGTCAAGTTTTCAAAATGCAAAGTCTCATACAGAGATAGTTCTAGCATTTCTGAGGTCGCATGGGTGGAAAGTGAACGTGGAAAAGAGTTCTCTGTTACCACTCACAAGGGTCCTTTTTCGAGGGACTCTTATAGATTCTGTAGAGATGAAGATTTACCTGACGGAGTCCAGGTTATCAAAGCTTCTCAATGCTTGCCGTGTCCTTCACTCCATTCCAAGCCCATCAGTAGCTCAGTGCATGGAAGTAATCGGCTTAATGGTCGCGGCAATGGACATAGTGCCATTTGCGTGCCTACATCTCAGACCGCTGCAACTATGCATGCTAAGTCAATGGAACGGGGATTACTCAGATCTGTCCCCTTTGCTAAATCTGGACCAGGAGACCAGAGATTCTCTTCTCTGGTGGTTGTCACGGGTTCATCTGTCCAAAGGAATGACTTTTCGCAGACCAGATTGGACGATTGTAACAACAGATGCCAGCCTACTAGGCTGGGGAGCAGTCTGGAACTCCCTGAAGGCTCAGGGATCGTGGACTCAGGAGGAGAAACTCCTCCCAATAAACATTCTAGAATTAAGAGCAATATTCAAGGCTCTTCTAGCTTGGCCTCAGTTGGCAACACTGAGGTTCATCAGATTTCAGTCGGACAACATCACGACTGTGGCTTACATCAATCATCAAGGGGGAACCAGGAGTTCCCTAGCGATGTTGGAAGTCTCGAAGATAATTCGCTGGGCAGAGTCTCACTCTTGCCACCTGTCAGCGATCTACATCCCAGGCGTGGAGAACTGGGAGGCGGATTTTTTAAGTCGCCAGACTTTTCATCCGGGGGAGTGGGAACTTCACCCGGAGGTATTTGCCCAACTGATTCATCGTTGGGGCAAACCGGATCTGGATCTCATGGCATCTCGCCAGAACGCCAAGCTTCCTTGTTACGGATCCAGGTCCAGGGACCCGGGAGCGGTGCTGGTAGATGCACTAGCAGCCCCTTGGGTTTTCAACATAGCTTATGTGTTTCCACCTTTTCCGTTGCTACCTCGACTGATTGCCAGGATCAAACAGGAGAGAGCATCAGTGATTCCGATAGCGTCTGCGTGGCCACGCAGGACCTGGTATGCAGACCTAGTGGACATGTCGTCCTGTCCACCATGGTCTCTACCCCTGAGGTAGGACCTTCTAATTCAGGGTCCTTTCAACCATCCAAACCTAATTTCTCTGAGGCTCACTGCTTGGAAATTGAACGCTTGATTCTATCAAAGCGTGGGTTTTCGGATTC
This sequence comes from Bombina bombina, assembly GCF_027579735.1. Taxonomy (NCBI): domain Eukaryota; kingdom Metazoa; phylum Chordata; class Amphibia; order Anura; family Bombinatoridae; genus Bombina; species Bombina bombina. The sequence goes on along the minus strand of NC_069506.1, from coordinate 229,008,252 downwards.
GGTTATTGATACATTAATACAGGCTCGGAAACCTGTTACCAGAAAAATTTACCACAAGATATGGCGTAAATATTTATATTGGTGTGAATCCAAGAGTTACTCATGGAGTAAGGTTAGGATTCCTAGGATATTGTCTTTTCTACAAGAGGGTTTAGAAAAGGGCTTATCCGCTAGTTCACTAAAGGGACAGATTTATACTCTGTCTATTCTTTTACACAAGCGTCTGGCAGAGAATCCAGACTTCCAGGCTTTTTGTCAGGCTTTGGCTAGGATTAAGCCTGTGTTTAAAGCTGTTGCTCCTCCGTGGAGCTTAAACTTGGTTCTTAAAGTTCTTCAGGGTGTTCCGTTTGAACCCCTTCATTCCATTGATATTAAGCTTTTATCTTGGAAAGTTCTGTTTTTGATGGCTATTTCCTCGGCTCGAAGAGTCTCTGAGTTATCTGCCTTACATTGTGATTCTCCTTATCTGATCTTTCATTCAGACAAGGTAGTCCTGCGTACTAAACCTGGGTTTTTACCTAAGGTTATTTCTAACAAGAATATCAATCAAGAGATTGTTGTTCCATCCTTATGTCCTAATCCTTCTTCAAAGAAGGAACGTCTTTTGCATAATCTAGACGTGGTCCGTACTCTGAAGTTCTACTTACAGGCAACTAAAGATTTTCGACAAACTTCTTCTCTGTTTGTCGTTTACTCTGGACAGAGGAGAGGTCAAAAGGCTTCGGCTACCTCTCTCTCTTTTTGGCTTCGTAGCATAATACGCTTAGCCTATGAGACTGCTGGACAGCAGCCTCCTGAAAGAATTACAGCTCATTACACTAGAGCTGTGGCTTCCACCTGGGCCTTTAAGAATGAGGCCTCTGTGGAACAGATTTGCAAGGCTGCAACTTGGTCTTCACTTCATACTTTTTCCAAATTTTACAAATTTGACACTTTTGGTTCTTCGGAGGCTGTTTTTGGGAGAAAGGTTCTACAGGCAGTGGTTCCTTCTGTTTAATGTCCCTGCCTTGTCCCTCCCATCATCCGTGTACTTTAGCTTTGGTATTGGTATCCCATAAGTAATGGATGACCCGTGGACTGAACACACTTAAGAGAAAACATAATTTATGCTTACCTGATAAATTTATTTCTCTTGTAGTGTGTTCAGTCCACGGCCCGCCCTGTCTATTTGAGGCAGGTTCTAAATTTTAAATTATAACTCCAGTCACCACTGCACCCTATAGTTTCTCCTTTCTCGTCTTGTTTCGGTCGAATGACTGGATATGACATGTGAGGGGAGGAGCTATGTGGCAGCTCTGCTTGGGTGATCCTCTTGCAGCTTCCTATTGGGAAGGAGAATATATCCCATAAGTAATGGATGACCCGTGGACTGAACACACTACAAGAGAAATAAATTTATCAGGTAAGCATAAATTATGTTTTTTTAGGAAACCTATGCATAATAGCAAATTTTAGGTACAGTAGTACACTGAAAGCAGCGTAATTTGATTTGTATTTAGCTTAAAGGGACACTGAACCCAAATGTTTTCTTTCATTATTTAGATAGAGTTTTTTTTTTTCAGCAACTTTCTAATTTACTCCTATTATCAATTTTTCATCATTCTCTTGCTATCTTTATTTGAAAAGCAAAAATGTAAGTTTAGAAGCCGGCCCATTTTTGGTTTGCAACCTGGGTTGTCCTTGCTGATTGGACAGCATCAATAAACAAGTGCTGTCCATGGCACTGAACCAAAAATTGGTTGGCTCCTTAGCTTAGATGTCTTATTTTTCAAATAAAGAAAGCAAGAGAACGAATAAAAATTGATTATAGGAGTCAATTAGTAAGTTGCTTAAAAATGCATGCTCTATCTGAATCATGAAAGAAAAAATTTGGGTTCAGTGTCCCTTTAATCAGGTGGATTTTATTTAAATCAAATAGATTTAAATCACTAGTAAGTAAAAACATGATGGTTTTCATTTTTAGAATAATACTTTCCAAATTATTTTTCCTGTTATATCATTACTTATTTGGTTATATATCATTAGATATGCATAGATAGATCATTGTAATGAATGCAATCATTGGGAGGTGAACTGTCTCCAGTTTAATAGGTTAATTATTCATATTTGATCAATACGCTCTCCGTATTCAGCATTGCACCAGCAGCTCACAAGAGTTGCTGGTGCAACGCCACCCCCTGCAGGCTCACGGTCAGGGGGGTGTCTTGAATTGTGGCAATTCCTGTCCACCCGCTCAGAGCTGCTTCATAACTGCTGTTTCTGGCGAGTCTGAAGACTCGCCAGAAACACGGGCCCACAAGCTCCATACGGAGCTTGATAAATGGGCTTCTATGGCTCAAATCAATGTTGCTTAGTTCTCTTGGTATCCTTTGTTAAAGCATAATCCTAGGTGAGTTTAGGAGCGTTTGTGTATCTTATAGGATTCAAAAAGTTTCACCAACTTTTTTGCACCAACTTACCATCAATTACATAAACTACACGTTAGTATATCATCGCATACCTATTTTAACAGTCAAACAAAGTTTCTGAACATTAGAAAAATAAATTTTTATTTTCAGCCAACCCTCAAATATGGGCCGTGCATGATCCAACTCACTTTCCAATAGTATTTAGAATTTGTGCATCTCATTAACTGGCAATGTTCTCCAAATGCGCATTTCTATCCATCGCATATATGCGCATATCCATTCACTAATTATTGCAATGTTTAAATAAATATAGATTTTATGCTCGTTATTGTTAGGGAGATTCTCGCAGCGCTCCTTTATTACCTGCTATCTTCAGCGTGGTCATCAGCTCTGTCTTATCTAGCTAAAACGGGTCTGCAGATTTGAGTGACGTATAGTATGATGAGTAGGGAATATCGAGATGTGCATAGCGGCTAGAATCCACCATTTTAATAACCTGGGTTATCGCTCACTATTGGAGGATGCAAAGTTATTGCCTGCGGTGTATTCAGAATTCAATGTATTTTCAGAATCAAATTTCTCAAAAACGGTAAAAGTAAGAAACGCAATGCAAATTACAAACCAATGTAAAATATATTGAAATGGCAATTGCAGATCACTTTTTTCTGGGTTAAGTGTCCCTTTAAAGGGCCATAATACCCAAATGTTTAAACACTTGAAAGTGATGCAGCATAGCTGTAAAAAGCTGACTAGAAAATATCACCTGAACATCTCTATGTAAAAAAGAATATATTTTACCTCAAAAGTTCCTCAGTAGCCACATCCCATTGTAAAGGACTTCTAAGCAGCAAATCAGTATGTCTGTCCCGGGACAGCGGAAGGAGCGAGCTTTCATGCACACTCCTCTTATTTCCCTATTCAGTGTAAGAAAGTTTACAATTAAATCTCATGAGAGTTAAGTCAAATCTCACGAGATCACAGTAAAAGAGTTCATGACCTCAGCACTGTTGATGCTGATTGGCTGCTGTTCATTTCTTCATTTTTTTTTTACCTGCAGCTGGACAGCAGCTGAGTATAACTCTTTACACAGAACTTACTCTGCTGAGCTTAGGAGAATGTGAGGTAAAATATCTTCCTTTTTTACATAGAAATGCTCAAGTGATATTTTCTTGTCTGCTTTTTACAGTTATACTGCATCAGTTTCAAGTGATTTAGCATATGAGTATTATGTCCCTTTAAGCCACCTGGCAGCAGTGTTTGCAACATTGTTTACAGAGATGTTATACATCATTGCAAACACTGCTGCCATAGACAGCTAAAGACACACGCACAATCCTTAGCTCCTATCAGCCTACCTAGGTTTAATCTTCAACAAAGCATACCAAGAGAACAAAGCTAATTTGATACAAGAAGCTAAATGGGAAGTTGTTTAAAATTGCATGCTATATCTGAATCATGAAAGTTTAATTTTGACTTTACTGTCCCTTTTAAAGTCTTTCACAACAAAACATTCCACCATTCATTACTAATTACCTCTACTAATACTGAGTCTAAGCATTCACCCTTCACTGAAAGCCAGTATAGCTCAGAACATGATTTGCATGTGCCTATAGACCAGGGCTCGACAAACCCAGGAGCCAGGGAGCCACTGTCTCGTAGAATTTTACTTTAACTTTTTCAGTTATTCTCCATAAATCTATTTTCAACAACCACAGATTTGTCGACCCCTGCTTAGCATTATCATTAGTTCCTGAATTTTCATTTACTGTGACTTAATACTAAGGGCGCCATGTATTAAAAGGCAAGCTGACAAGCTTTTTAACTTGAGAAGCTGTCCGTCTACCTTTGCCAGGTACGGGCAGCAGACAAATAGGATCTACTGTATCTCAAGTGAGCTTGTAAAGCCCGCCCCTCCTCTCACGTGACCAATCTTGTGAGAGAAGGGTCGGTCAATCACCCTGAGATTGGGGAGATTTCTCTTCACCACCTCAGATGTGGTGAAGAATGTAAGAAGCAGTGGTCTAATGGCTGCTGCTTCTTACATTGTGGGAAGCAGTCCTGCATGTGCGGTCCTGCATGTGCAAGGCCTCCGAAGCAGCTTACACTGCTTTTTACATGGAGCCCAAAGTGTCCAGACACCATGCTCTGACTAATATCTCTGACACATTGTGAGGGTAAGGTAGGCTTGTCAATTTTTCTACCCTACTCTCCGTTATTTGGTTTAAACAACTGCTAATGTAACATTTAAAGGGACAGCCTACAACAGAATTGTTATTGCTTACAAAAGATAGATAATCCCTTTATAACCCAGTCCCCAGTTTTGGACTGCCAACATGGTTAAATAAATATACGTTTTACCTCTATGATTGCCTTATAATTAAGCCTTGGCAAACTGCCCTCTTATTTTAGTTCTTTTGACAGACTTGCATTTTAGCCAATCAGTGCTGACTCCTAGGTAACTCCATGGGCTTCAGAACAATGTTATTTATATGGCACACATGTACTTACGCCCTCTAGTTGTGAAAAACTGTCAAAATTCATTCAGATAAGAGGTAGCCTTCATGGGCTAAGAAATTAGCATATGAGCCTACCTAGGTTTAAGGTTAAGGGGACAGTCAAGTCCAAAAAAAACTTTCATGATTTAAATTGGGCATGTCATTTTACAAATTTCCAATTTACTTTTATCACCAATTTTGCTTTGTTCTCTTGGTATTCTTATTTGAAAGCTAAACCTAGGAGGTTTGTATGCTAATTTCTTAGACCTTGAAAGCCTCCTCTAATCTGAATGTATTTTGAAAGTTTTTCACCACTAGAGGGCGTTAGTTCATGTGTTTCATATAAATAAATTGAGCTTAGCATGTGAAGTTACCTAGGAGTGAGCACTGATTGGCTAAATTGCAAGTCTCTCAAAAGAAATTAAATAAGGGGGCAGTTTGCAGAGGCTTAGATACAAGGTAATCACGGAGGTAAAACGTGTATTTCTATAACAGTGTTGGTTATGCAAAACTGGGGAATGGGTAATAAAGGGATTATCTTTCTTTTTAAACAACAAACATTCTGGTGTTGACTGTCCCTTTAACCAAGAGAACAAAGCAAAATTGATGATAAAAGTAAATTGGAAAGTTGTTTAAAATGACATGCCCTATCTGACTCATGAAAGTTTATTTTTGACTAGACTGTGTCTTTAACCTTCTCACTTGGGCCCTGATATTCAATACCTCTCTGCTCAGGTGAGATATTCTAAAATGAACCAACAGCACTGCAAGATCCTGCATTTCTGTATGTGAAGGAGAGACAAGCCCAGTGCAATATAGCGATGCATGACATGAGCGCTCTGCTGCATTCAGTGGCGTCACTAGGGTTGGTGTCACCCGGTGCGGTAAGTCATGGTGTCACCCCCCCCCCCAGAAAGCAGACACACACAAAAACACAGGCAAAGACACATACAAACACTCAGACACACTTAAAAACATACTCAGATGCACACACAAACACTCGGAAACACACTCAGACACACACACAAAAACACACACACAAAAACACTGAGACACACAAAAACTCAGACACACACATACAAAATATGTAAACTGCACTGCATTAATTAGGAAGCTCATGCCTAGAGCTGCTCCCTGGCTCAGCAGAACATCAAATGAAAGATAAACAGAGCACTCTAAAATAAATCACTGAAGAAAAGGTTTTGGCGCGCAAACTATGAAAATTCTGCTCTCTGACTCTGTTCCAAGTCTGTCAGTGCACAGCCCTGGGCCGCATGTCACTGAGCAGTGAGCACAGATAGGCAGGCAGGTTTAGGCTAGCAGCGCAACTTTGCAAGCCCCACGGCACACCCACAACATTCATAGTGAAATTGGGCAGGGGAGGAGCAAAGTACAAACAAGCAAAAGCAGCCGGGAAAACTATTTGTTGAAATTGCAGCACTGGCTCAAGGGGCAAAAAAATTGTGTGTCTACAACTTCCCCAGTCCCACTAATGTTCACAAATGCCAGCCTCTAATAAAATAATCTATGCATCTCAACATTGTATTTCTTTGAATTTCAATAAAATTAAAAAAAAAAAAAAAAAAAATTTTTTTTTTTTTTTTGGTGTCACCCCCTGGAGGGTGTCACCCGGGTGCGGCCCGCCCCCCCCTAGTGACGCCACTGGCTGCATTTACACTTTGGGCTTTCTATTTTATATCACTTTACACTTCAGATTAAATTGTATTACATTTAAACTTTGCACTTTCAATTGTGTATTTTATTTGTATACAGCAGTGTATTTAGGATTGGGATTTTACAAATTCTGATTATGCTTTCACAGTTTCTGTGTAACTTTAGCAAATTATTCTCATACTTTGTATATTTATATAAATCTATTACAAATTAGATTGCACTTTGCATGTCTTTTATTTAAATTAAATTGAAAAACTGACCACTTCAGTTTCCAAAAGTGTCATTACTTTCTATGGGCCAGATAATCAAACATTATCAAGTTTGGATAGATATTATAGGGCTGACTTCACACTATAATACTTCACACTATTCTAAGAAAGGGGGGACGGGACCTGGCAATCCTAGAGAAATGAGAGGTGCCTTTCCTAGAGAGTTATGAAGTTCTCTGGGATACAATATTTCACATGGGAGAGAGAAAGTAACTTGAGAAACCCTGGGGCTGATATAAAGGCTCCATTTGCATCAATGCCAAATTAAACTGAAATGTTTTAACTACAATTAACTTGCTTTTGTCAACATTTTAGTATATATTACTTTTCTGTTAGTTTAAATAAGTGTATTGTGACAAATCAGTGGGACCAGCTTGTTTAAACTGCTTAGAAAATATCATAAGACTGGTGGGAGAGCTTCAGACATACCCTGGAAGAGCTAATGTACGATGGAAAGCATGGTGCTCACAAGAGAGTGCTTCCATAGGCTCCCATAGGAGCCTCGTTCTGATGCTGTCTCTGAAACTCGCGCAGAAAAGGGGTAAGTAGCGCAGCGATGGCAGCAACTATAAATATATATGTATATGATTATGTACATATATATTTATGTGTATATACACATATTCACAAACATACAATGCCCAGCACCTGTAGAGTCCTGCAATATGTTGCGACCTTTCAAACTCTCCCCACTGTTAAGTGACCCTTGTAATATTCATCAATACATTCGCCTTTAGACACTTCATTTACTTAAGTCCGTAAATTTTGGGATAAATACACAACTGAGCTTACCATCTGGGACCCATCCCCATCGCTAGACAACCCGAATATCACCTGTGGTTTGTCTCGGGGACTCCACTCGCTCGCGGATGCCCAGCTCTCTCAGCGTCCTGTGTCTCGAATCCCTCTTCCGTGTCGGCGATTGCGTCCCAGTGCGTGCTTCAGTCACATGGCTAACAGTGGGGGCGTGGTGGCCAGGTATCCTTGCTCTCCGTGAGTGCTCTCTTCCGATCACTTCCTATGTTCCCAATGTAAAGAAATAGAGGCACCTCCACGATTATGCAGTTTAAAAGTCTTTTATTCAGCAGATGGTAAATACTGTTGTTACAGATCAAACAGCTTGGGTTGAAAGATCATGGGTGATTCCCAGGGACCCACTGACGCGTTTCGGCTCGCTGGCCGTAATCGTAGTGTCACTACGATTACGGCCAGCGAGCCGAAACGCGTCAGTAATTTTGTAATTTAGTTTAGTTTATTTAATTGTATTTTTAGATAGATATTTGTAGTTTATTTAATTTATTGATAGTGTAGGTGTATTTGTAACTTAGGTTAGGATTTATTTTACAGGTAATTGGGTAATTATTTTAACTAGGTAGCTATTAAATAGTTAATAACTATTTAATAGCTATTATACCTAGTTAAAATAATTAACAATTTACCTGTAAAATAAATATAAACCCTAACATAGCTACAATGTAATTATTAATTATATTGTAGCTATCTTAGGGTTTATTTTATAGGTAAGTATTTAGATTTAAATAGGAATATTTTAATTAATAATATTAATATTAGATTTATTTTAATAAGAGTTTAGTTAGGATGTTTGAGTTAGATAGGGTTATTATACTTAATATATATATATATATTAGGGGGGATTAGATTAGGGGCTAATACATTTATTATAGGTGGCCGCGGGTTAGGGGGATGTAGATTGTAGGCAAAAGAGCAGTTTACTTTGTGACAAAGCCCCGCAAAAACCCCTTTTAAGGGCTGGCAAAAGAGCTGTTACTTTGGGGCAATTCCACGCAAAAAGCCCTTTTCAGGGCTATTTGTAGGGTTAGACTTAGGTTTAGTGGTAGGGATAGTTTAGTATTTTAGGGGTTAAATAATTTAATATAGATGGCGGCGGGGTAGGGGGATTAGATTAGGGGTTAATAATTTTAAAATAGATAGCTGCGGGGTAGGGGCTCACTTTAGGGGGTAGGTAAGGTAGATGGCGGCGGTGTTAGGGGCTCACTTTAGGGGGTTATAGATTTAATATAGCTGGCGGCGGTTTAGGGGTTAATAACTTTATTATGTTGTGGCGGGGTTTGGGAGCGGCGGTTTAGGGGTTAAAACATATTTTATTGTTAGGCTAGTGAGGGGGGATAGCGGATAGAGGGTTAGACGTGTCGGGCTATGTTAGGGAGGCGTGTTAGACAGTGCTGGTGATTTCATACTTTAGTCAGGTTTTGTAGGCGCCGGCAGTTTCTAACGTGGTGCAAGTCACTGGCGACGCCAGAAATTTGTACTTGCGCAGATTTCTGGACATCACTGGTTTATCCGACTTACGGCACGTTAGCATCTGACGGCGCCGTATATTGCATAGCTCGAGGTGCGAGCTGAAACTGCGGGCGATGCGGGTTCCCTCGCTTGCGCCGCAAACTACGCCGTATATCGGATCGCGCCCCAAGTGCAGTTTCCTGTCAGAGTTACCTGATATAGTTGTGCTGTGTCTTTAAAATACCAAATGCACATGCGCTAATTGCCGTGAATGCGCCTGTAAAGTTATGTGCAAGTCGCTGGTGATTGGATGGAATAATCGGTAAAGAATTGTGCACGCAAGCTATTGGAGGAGTTTAGTTATGTATTTGGTTCCAAGATTTAATAAAAATACTTAAAAAATAAAAAAAGTTTAATAATTTACCCTGTTTTGACATTCCTCCACCTCTCATCAAAGTATTTTTTTCTTAGTTTAACAAGAGGGCAGTACACCTAATAGGAACTATACTGCCCACACTATGGGCAAGGTTTGAACCACTGCTTCATAAACCCTCTCCGCCATACTAGAGTTGACGGATTTAAATCACCTCGTCCTACTCTAATCACAAGCCCTACTCTCACGCAATTGGTTGCGTGAGTGTAGGGGTCAGAATTGCATGAGTGTTTCCTCGTGCAATGATAAATATGGGGAACACATTCTCTCTACAATTTGCGATAAAATGAGGACAGGATCACAACATGTGAATCTTGTCCGCTCGCAAATTGATAAATCTTGCCCTAAGTATGTCTATAACAACCCTTTAGCATTGTTGAATGAAGCGTCGGCTTTTAACAGTTTTGTTTTGTGTACACAATAGATTTAGCGCATTACACAATTATAAAGAGAAGCGCTTATTAGTTTGCGAGCTACATTTACCTTGTATTATATGTGATAATCAACTTTGTAATATTGCTAAAGGCTGAAGTAAACTGTTACCATGAATTGGTCCCCACCAACACTAAAGTCCATCTAAAAAAAAACTTAAAAAGCAATTCTAATTACCATCCATTCACCTAGATTACGAGTTTTGTGTTAGGGTTAAAAAGCAGCGTTGGCCGGTCCTAACACTGCTTTTTAACGCCCGCTCAGGTACAGGTGTATCGCTCACTTTTTTGGCCAGACTTGGAAATACCGCAAATCCAATTGCGTATCCTCTTTTTTCAATGGGACTTGCATAGCGCCGGTATTACGAGTCTGACAAAAAGTGAGCGGTAGACCCTCTCCTGTCAAGACTGGTACCACATTTTAAAGTCAGTAGTTAAGAGTTTTATGTTACAACGCCGTAGCATAAAACTCTTAACTAAAGTGCTAAAAAGTACACTAACACCCATAAACTACCCCTAAACCGAGGCCCTCCCGCATCGCAAACACTATAATAAAATTTTAACCCCTAATCTGCTGAACCGGATATCGCCGCCACTATACTAAATATATTAACCCCTAAACCGCCGCACTCCCGCCTCACAAACATTAGTTAAATATTATCAACCCCTAATCTGCCATCCCTAACATCGCCGTCACCTACCTACATTTATTAACCCCTAATCTGCCGCCCCCAACATCGCCGCCACTATAATAAATTTATTAACCCCTAAACCTAACCCTAACACCCCCTAACTTAAATATAATTTAAATAAATCTAAATAAAAATTACTATCACTAACTAAATTATTCCTATTTAAAACTAAATACTTACCTGTAAAATAAACCCTAATCTAGCTACAATATAACTAATAGTTACATTGTAGCTATCTTAGGGTTTATTTTTATTTTACAGGCAAGTTTGTATTTATTTTAACTAGCTACAATAGTTATTAAATAGGTATTAACTATTTAATAAATACCTAGCTAAAATAAAGACAAATTGACCTGTAAAATTAAACCTAACCTAAGTTACACTAACACCTAACATTACACTATAATTACATTATTTCCCTAAATTAAATACAATTAAATAAAATTAGCTAAAGTACAAAAAAAAACACTAAATTACAGAAAATGATAAACAAATTACAAGATTTTTAACCTAATTACACCTAATCTAATCCCCCTAACAAAATAAAAAAGCCCCCCTCCAAATAAAAAAGCCCTACCCTACACTAAATTACAAATAGCCCTTAAAAGGGCCTTTTGCGGGGCATTGCCCCAAAGTAATCAGCTCTTTTACCTGTATAAAAAAATACCCCCTTAAAAAACCTAACACTAACCCCTTGAAGATCACCTTACTGGGAGACGTCTTCATCCAACCAGGCCGAATTCCTCAATGAAGCCGGGAGAAGTCTTCATCCAACTGGGTGAAGTGGTCCTCCAGACAGGCAGAAGTCTTCATCCAGACGGCATCTTCTTCATCCGGCGCTGAGCGGGTCCATCTTCAAGAAATCCGACGCAGAGCATTCTCTTCAATTGACGGCTAACACTGAATGAAGGTACCTTTAAGTGACGTCATCCAAGATGGCGTCCCTTCAATTCCGATTGACTGAATTTTATCAGCCAATCGGAATTAAGGTAGAAAAAATCCTATTGGCTGATATAAATTTCTTAGCCAATCGGAATTGAAGGGACACCATCTTGCATGACGTCACTTAAAGGTACCTTCATTCAGTGTTAGCCGTCGATTGAAGAGGATGATCCGCGTCGGATGTCTTGAAGATGGACCCGCTCCGCGCCGGATGGATGAAGATAGAAGATGCCGTCTGGATGAAGACTTCTGCCCGTCTGGAGGACCACTTCGCCCGGCTTGGATGAAGAATTCTCCTGGCTTTGTTGAGGACTTCGGCCCAGTTGGATGAAGACTTCTCCCGGTAAGGTGATCTTCAAGGGGTTAGTGTTAGGGTTTTTTAAGGGCGTATTGGGTGGGTTTTAAAGTAGGGTTGGTTGTGTGGGTGGTGGGTTTTAATGTTGGGGGGGATTTGTAATTTTTTTTACAGGTAAAAGAGCTGATTACTTTGGGGCAATACCCCACAAAAGGCCCTTTTAAGAGCTATTTGTAGGGTAGGGCTTTTTTTATTTTGGGGGGCTTTTTAATTTTTTAGGGGGATTAGATTAGGTGTAATTAGTTTAAAAATTTTGTAATTTGTTTATTATTTTCTATAATTTAGTGTTTGGTTTTTTTGTACTTTAGCTCATTTTATTTAATTGTATTTAATTGTATTTAATTTAGGGAATTAATTAATTATAGTGTAGTGTTAGGTGTAAGTGTAACTTAGGTTATGTTTTATTTTACAGGTAAATTTGTATTTATTTTAGCTAGGTATTTATTAAATAGTTAATAACTATTTAGTAACTATTCTACCTTGTTAAAATAAATACAAACTTGCCTGTTAAATAAAAATAAAACCTAAGCTAGATACAATGTAACTATTAGTTATATTGTAGCTATCTTAGGGTTTATTTTACAGTTAAGTATTTAGTTTTAAATAGGAATAATTTAGTTAATGATAGTAATTTTATTTAGATTTATTTAAATTATATTTGTTATGGGGGGTTAGGCTTAGACTTAGGTTTAGGGGTTAATAAATTGAGAATAGTGGCAGTGACGTTGGGGGCGGCAGATTAGGGGTTAAGAAATGTAGGTAGGTTTCTGCAACATTTGGGGGCGGCAGATTAGGGGTTAATACTGTAGGTGTCGACAATGTCGGGGGTGGCAGATTAGGGGTTAATAAGTGTAAGATTAGTGGTGTTTAGACTCGGGGTTCTTGTTAGGGTGTTAGGTGTAGACATACATTTTATTTCCCCATAGGAATCAATGGGGCTGCGTTAGGAGCTAAACGCTGCTTTTTTGCAGGTGTTAGACTTTTTTTCAGCCGGCTCTCCCCGTTGATTCCTATGGGGAAATCGTGCACGAGCATGTTACACCAGCTCACCGTTAAGCAGCTCTGGTATTGAAGTGAGATGTGGAGCAAAATTTTGCTCAACGCTCACTTCTTGTCTTTTAACGACGGGTTTGTAAAAACCCATAATACCAGCGCTGTCTGTAAGTGAGCGGTGAGCATAAACTGCTCGTTAGCACCGCATAGCTTCTAACGCAAAACTCGTAATCTAGCCGAAAGTCTTTTGTCGTGTGTCAGGTATCTTGAGCCATCCTCTCTATGTTTTGCCTCTTCTTTGCCATTCAACTTTTTTTAGAGTGTGGAAGTTTAGGAGTTAAAGGGATATAAAAGTCCAATTAAACTTGTATGATTCATATAGAGCATGTTATTTTAAAGGGACAGTCTGCTTTAGAAATGTATTGTTTAAAAAGATAGATAATCCCTTTATTACCCACTCCCCAGTTTTGCATAAACAACACATTTATATTAATACAATCAAATAAGAGACAGCCTTCAATGTCTTAGAAATTAGCATATGAACCTTCCCAGATTTAGCTTTCAACTAAGAGAACGATGCAAATTAGATGATAAAAGTAAATTGGAAAGTTGTTTAAAATCATGAAAGTTTAATTTTGACTAGACTGTCCCTTTAAGCCACTTTTTAATTCACTTCTATTTTCAAATGTACTTTGTCCTCTTTGTATCCATTGTTGAAAAAGAATATGTACATATCCTACACTAATGCAAGATAGCTGGTGATTGGTACCTACACACATGTGTCCCTTGTGATTGGCTGACTAAATGTGTTCAGCTGGCTCTCAATAGTGTATTACTGCTCCTTCAGCAAAGGATATCAAGGGACTGAAGCAGATTTGGTAATAGAAGTAAATTGGAAAGTTGTTTAAAATTATATGTTCTGTCTGTATCCCGAAAGAAAAAAAAATTGCTTTTCCGGTGGTGTTTGTGGTGGATTAGGGTTTAATAATGTCATATTGTGTTTTGTATTTGATAGACATTGTATATTTGGCACCAATGCAATGCATACCACTCACAAAATTATTGCATGCAAACATTTGCCAACTACTCAGTAGTGGACCTACATAAAGGGACAGTCTAGTCAAAATTAAACTTTCATGATTCAGATAGGGCATGCAATTTAAAACAACTCCCCAATTTACTTTTATCATCAAATTTGCTTTGTTCTTTGGGTATTCTTTATTGAAAGCTAAACCTAGACAGGCTCATATGCTAGTTTCTAAGCCCTTGAAGGCTGCCTCTTATCTCAGTGCATTTTGACAGTTTTTTACAGCTAGACAGCGCTAATTCATGTGTGCCATATAGATGACATTGTGCTCACTCCCGTGGAGTTACCCAGGAGTCAGCACGGATTGGCTAAAATGCAATCTGCAGAAATAAGGGGGCAGTCTGCATAGGCTTAGATTCAAGGTAATCACATAGGAAAAATATAATATCTATCTTTTTAAACAATACAAATTCTGGAGTAGACTGACTCTTTAATAGAGGTCCCTGGTGCAAACATTTAATGTCCGCCCCCCCCCACACACACACACACACTGATAATGAGCATGCTGGGCTATACAATTATACCGAGTATTTATATACTGGTAGTGAGCACACTGTGTGATGTTTCTATACACTATACCATGATTAGTATATATGAGTGTGTATGTGTGTGATAAACATGCTATGCTGTATAATGAAACAATATTTATACACTAATATTAAACACACTGATGATTATGCTTCATAGTATAATGATGATGAGTATCTATACACAGATAATGACCACTCTGCACTTTATAATGATGATGAGTATCTATACACAGATAATGACCACTCTACACTGTATAATGATGATGAGTATCTATGCACAGATAATGACCACTCTACACTGTATAATGATGATGAGTATCTATACACAGATAATGATCACCCTACACTGTATAATGATGATGAGTATCTATACACAGATAATGACCACTCTGCACTGTATAATGAGTATCTATACGCAGATAATGACCACTCTGCACTGTATGATGATGATGAGTATCTATACACAGATAATGACCACTCTACACTGTATAATGATGAGTATTTATACACAGATAATGAACACCCTACACTGTATGATGATGATGAGTATCTATACACAAATAATGACCACTCTACACTGTATAGTGATGATGAGTATTTATACACAGATGACCACTCTGCACTGTATAATGATGAGTATCTATACACAGATAATGGCCACCCTACACTGTATAATGATGATAAGTATCTATACACAGATAATGACCACCCTACACTGTATAATGATGATGAGTATCTATACACAGATAATGACCTCCCTACACTGTATAATGATGAGTATCTATACACAGATGACCACTCTACACTGTATAATGATGATGAGTATCTATACACAGATAATGACCACTCTACACTGTATAATGATGATGAGTATCTATACACAGATAATGACCACCCTACACTGTATAATGATGATGAGTATCTATACACAGATAATGACCACCCTACACTATAATGATGATAAGTATCTATACACAGATAATGACCACTCTGCGCCGTATAATGATGAGTATCTATACACAGATAATGAACACCCTACACTGTATAATGATGATGAGTATCTATACACAGATAATGACTACCCTACACTGTATTATGATGATGAGTATCTATACACAGATAATGACCACCCTACACTGTATAATGATGATGAGTATCTATACACAGATAATGACCACTCTACACTGTATAATGATGATGAGTATCTATACACAGATAATGACCACCCTACACTGTATAATGATGATGAGTATCTATACACAGATAATGACCACTCTGCACTGTATAATGATGATGAGTATCTATACACAGATAATGACCACTCTGCACTGTATAATGATGATGAGTATCTATACACAGATAATGACCACTCTGCACTGTATAATGATGATGAGTATCTATACACAGATAATGACCACTCTACACTGTATAATGATGATGAGTATCTATACACAGATAATGACCACTCTGTACTTTATGATGATGTGAGTATCTATACACAGATAATGACCACTCTGCACTGTATAATGATGATGAGTATTTATACACAGATGACCACTCTACACTGTATAATGATGATGAGTATCTATACACAGATGACCCCTCTGCACTGTATAATGATGATTAGTATTTATACACAGATGACCACTCTACACTGTATAATGATGATGAGTATCTATACACAGATAATGACCACTCTGTACTGTATAATGATGAGTATCTATACACAGATAATGACCACCCTAGACTGTATAATGATGATGAGTATCTATACACGGATAATGACCACCCTACACTGTATAATGATGATGAGTATCTATGCACAGATAATAACCACCGTACACTGTATAATGATGATGAGTATCTATACACAGATAATGACCACTCTGCACTGTATAATGATGATGAGTATCTATACACAGATAATGACCACTCTACACTGTATAATGATGAGTATCTATACACAGATAATGACCACCCTACACTGTATAATGATGATGAGTATCTATACACAGATAATGACCACTCTGCACTGTATAATGATGATGAGTATCTATACACAGATAATGACCACCCTACACTATATAATGATGATGAGTATCTATACACAGATAATGACCACTCTGCACTGTATAATGATGATGAGTATCTATACACAGATAATGACCACCCTACACTATATAATGATGATGAGTGTCTATACACAGATAATGACCACTATGCACTGTATAATGATGTGAGTATCTATACACAGATAATGACCACTCTGCACTGTATAATGATGATGAGTATCTATACACAGATAATGACCACGTACACTGTATAATGATGTGAGTATCTATACACAGATAATGACCACCCTACACTGTATAATGATGATGATTATCTATGCACAGATAATGACCACGTACACTGTATAATGATGATGAGTATCTATTCACAGATAATGACCACCTTACACTGTATAATGATGAGTATCTATACACAGATGACCACTCTACACTGTATAATGATGATGAGTATCTATACACAGATAATGACCACCCTACACTATATAATGATGATGAGTGTCTATACACAGATAATGACCACTATGCACTGTATAATGATGTGAGTATCTGTACACAGATAATGACCACTCTGCACTGTATAATGATGTGAGTATCTATACACAGATAATGACCACTCTGCACTGTATGATGATGTGAGTATCTATACACAGATAATGACCACTCTACATTGTATAATGATGATGAGTATCTATACACAGATAATGACCACTCTGCACTGTATAATGATGATGAGTATCTATACACAGATAATGACCACTCTGCACTGTATAATGATGATGAGTATCTATACACAGATAATGACCACTCTACACTGTATAATGATGATGAGTATCTATACACAGATGACCACTCTACACTGTATAATGATGATGAGTATCTATACACAGATAATGACCACTCTACACTGTATAATGATGATGAGTATCTATACACAGATAATGACCACTCTGCACTGTATAATGATGATGAGTATCTATACACAGATAATGACCACTCTGCACTGTATAATGATGATGAGTATCTATAAACAGATGACCATTCTACACTGTATAGTGATGATGAGTATCTATACACAGATAATGACCCCTCTGTACTTTATGATGATGTGAGTATCTGTACACAGATAATGACCACTCTGCACTGTATAATGATGATGAGTATCTATACACAGATAATGACCACTCTGCACTGTATAATGATGATGAGTATCTATACACAGATGACCACTCTGCACTGTATAATGATGATTAGTATTTATACACAGATGACCACTCTACCCTGTATAATGATGATGAGTAGCTATACACAGATAATGACCACTCTGCACTGTATAATGATGAGTATCTATACACAGATAATGACCACCCTACACTGTATAATGATGATGAGTATCTATACACAGATAATGACCACCCTACACTGTATAATGATGTTGAGTATCTATACACAGATAATGACCACTCTGCACTGTATAATAATGATGAGTATCTATATACAGATAATGACCACTCTACACTGTATAATAATGATGAGTATCTATGCACAGATAATGACCACCCTACACTGTATAATGATGATGAGTATCTATACACAGATAATGACCACCCTACACTGTATAATGATGATGAGTATCTATGCACAGATAATAACCACCGTACACTGTATAATGATGATGAGTATCTATACACAGATAATGACCACCCTACACTGTATAATGATGATGAGTATCTATACACAGATAATGACCACTCTGCACTGTATAATGATGTGAGTATCTATACACAGATAATGACCACTCTGCACTGTATGATGATGTGAGTATCTATACACAGATAATGACCACTCTGCGCTGTATAATGATGTGAGTATCTATACACAGATAATGACCACTCTGCGCTGTATAATGATGTGAGTATCTATACACAGATAATGACCACTCTACACTGTATAATGATGATGAGTATCTATACACAGATAATGACCACTCTGCACTGTATAATGATGATGAGTATCTATACACAGATAATGACCACTCTACACTGTATAATGATGATGAGTATCTATACACAGATAATGACCACTCTACACTGTATAATGATGATGAGTATCTATACACAGATAATGACCACTCTACACTGTATAATGATGATGAGTATCTATACACAGATAATGACCACTCTACACTGTATAATGATGTGAGTATCTATACACAGATAATGACCACTCTACACTGTATAATGATGATTAGTATTTAGACACAGATGAGCACTCTACACTGTATAATGATGATGAGTAGCTATACACAGATAATGACCACTCTGCACTGTATAATGATGAGTATCTATACACAGATAATGACCACCCTACACTGTATAATGATGATGAGTATCTATACACAGATAATGACCACCCTACACTGTATAATGATGATGAGTATCTATACACAGATAATGACCACTCTGCACTGTATAATAATGATGAGTATCTATATACAGATAATGACCACTCTACACTGTATAATAATGATGAGTATCTATGCACAGATAATGACCACCCTACACTGTATAATGATGATGAGTATCTATACACAGATAATGACCACCCTACACTGTATAATGATGATGAGTATCTATGCACAGATAATGACCACCGTACACTGTATAATGATGATGAGTATCTATACACAGATAATGACCTCCCTACACTGTATAATGATGAGTATCTATACACAGATGACCACTCTACACTGTATAATGATGATGAGTATCTATACACAGATAATGACCACCCTACACTGTATAATGATGATGAGTATCTATACACAGATAATGACCACTCTGCACTGTATAATGATGTGAGTATCTATACACAGATAATGACCACTCTGCACTGTATGATGATGTGAGTATCTATACACAGATAATGACCACTCTGCGCTGTATAATGATGTGAGTATCTATACACAGATAATGACCACTCTGCGCTGTATAATGATGTGAGTATCTATACACAGATAATGACCACTCTACACTGTATAATGATGATGAGTATCTATACACAGATAATGACCACTCTGCACTGTATAATGATGATGAGTATCTATACACAGATAATGACCACTCTACACTGTATAATGATGATGAGTATCTATACACAGATAATGACCACTCTACACTGTATAATGATGATGAGTATCTATACACAGATAATGACCACTCTACACTGTATAATGATAATGAGTATCTATACACAGATAATGACCACTCTACACTGTATAATGAAGTGAGTATCTATACACAGATAATGACCACTCTACACTGTATAATGATGATGAGTATCTATGCACAGATAATGACCACTCTACACTGTATAATGATGATGAGTATCTATACACAAATAATGACCACTCTGCAATGTATAATGATGATGAGTATCTATACACAGGTGACCACTCTACACTGTATAATGATGATGAGTATCTATACACAGATAATGACCACTCTGCACTGTATAATGATGATGAGTATCTATACACAGATAATGACCACTCTGCACTGTATAATGATGATGAGTATTTATACACAGATAATGACCACTCTGCGCTGTATTATGATGATGAGTATCTATACACACATAATGACGACATGGGCACATGCTTATGTATAGACTGGCTGCTATGGCCGCTGTAGCACTTGGGCTCTGGTACCACTGCACCTGTTGCATCAATAGTAGTTCCGCCTCTGCAACTACTTGTGATTTAAGTGCAAAAATGCGTCTGGTATAGATTGTGCTTAAAGGGACACTGAACCAAATGTTTTTCTTTCCTGCTTCAGATAGAGCATGCAATTTTAAGGAACTTTCTAATTTACTCCTATTATCATTTTTTTTCTTCGTTCTCTTGCTATCTTTATTTGAAAAAGAAGGCATCTAAGCTTTTTCCATCTAAAGGGGAGGAGAGTCCACGGCTTCATTCATTACTAGTGGGAAATAAGAACCTGGCCACCAGGAGGAGGCAAATACACCCCAGCCAAAGGCTTAAATACCTCCCCCAATCCCCTCATCCACCAGTCATTCTTTGCCTTTCGTCACAGGAGGTTGCAGAGAGGTGGCAGAATATCGGAGGTCTCTTACAAGGGGTTCTACCCTTCGCTATGGGACAGGATTTTAAGTAGCCCTTTAAGCTTCTCAACTTGAGGGCCTGGGTGAACGTTAGAGTCCGTAGATGCAGGGGGAGCTTCCCTTTGTGACACCATCCTGACTCATATTAACAGCTCCTTTAGCGATCGGCGCTGACGAGTTTCGCAGATTGCTTTCTTCTCTCAAGTCCATGTCAAGAGCGCAGCTACTACTTGTCGCACTTAAAAGGCCATGTTCCTGTTCCACGGCGTAGATTCTGGTAAGATCGTTTCATTTTTACATAATGATAACACAGAAGCAGGGCCACAGTGTGGCGCTTTTATCTTTGTAGCATTAAGGGGTAATATTCCTATGAGGGGATTATTGAGTAGGGGGGTATGTACATGATAAGTTTATTATGTGATTGCTGCGTTATGTGCAAGGACGCAGCTCTGGCATTTTTGTGGAATTGACAGGTTCTCTTCCGGGAGTTTTGCATGGTTTTGGCACGCTTTCTCATTGGCAGGGACGGTCCTGCGTAGTAATCCTTGTGACCGGGTGGGGCTTCTTCACTTCCGGTCTGATCTGCAATGGAGGAGACGAAGTCCGGTTCATAGGAGGTGGTGAGTGCCCCAGCCATTGGTGGTTATGAAGGTGCCTATTGTATTATTTTCAAAAAGCTATGGAGGATTCTGATGTGTTAGAGGGTACTCCCTCTTTATCTAAGGCTTATACCTGTGTTTATTGTGAGGTTTGGGTAGACCAGCCTGCTCAACTGTGTTCCACATGCCTTGAGAAGGCTATGACTTCCAAACATAAGAGAATGACTAGCGCTACTGAGCCGTCTACCTCTGAGGGGTCTGAGGTGCGTTCCCCATTGGCGTCCCCTATACCACATGCAGCGCCCCAGGATCCGACTGTTACCCCTTCGGGGAAATTGCTTGGCCGCCGGACTTTGCGGACCAGCTTAAAACGGCAGTCGCTAAGGTGATCCATGCTTTGCCGCGTTCTGCTAAGCGCAACTGTAGAGCTTTTCATAGCGGCCCGACCCAGGAGTTGTGTCTGTCGGAGGCCCCAGAGGAGTGGTACGGTAACTTTTTTGTTAAAGCAAGTGCTGGCTAACTTAGAGGTTCCGGAACCCAAACTACCAGAGGAACCTTCCATTCAAGTTGGATAAGGTTTACAAGGACAGGGTGGTTCCCCAGACCTTCCTGGTTCCTGTCAAGATGGCGAATATTATTAAGAATGAGTGAAAGCAATTAGGTTCTTCCATTTCCCCTTCTTCTCAATTTAAAAAGCTTTTTCCGTCCCGGAGGCCCAGCTAGAGTTGTGGGGGACCATTCCCAAGGTGGATGGGGCCATCTCCACGCTCGCTAAGTGCACAAGGATTTCTTTAGAGGATAGTTCTTCATTCAAGGAGCCTTTGGATAAGAAGTTGGAAAACATGTTGTGAAAGTTTTTTCAACACACGGGCTTTGTTTTTCAACCGGCATTAGCAGTAGTTGCGGTTCCTGGAGCTGCATCATATTGATGCATTATTTGAAATGATAGAGGGTGAACCCTCTTTGAAAGAGGTGCAGGAAAAGATTAAGGCCCTAAAGGTGGCTAATTCTTTCATTCGTGATGCCAATATGCAGAATATCCGCCTGAATGCCAAGGTGTCAGGTTTTTTGGTTCTAGCACGCAGAGCTCTGTGGCTAAAATCTTGGTCGGCAGGCATGACCTCTAAGACGAGGCTGTTGTCTTTGCCTTTCAAGGGCAAGATCCTGTTCGGTCGAGGTTCTAATTTTCGTCCCTTTGGCGGGGATAAGTTACAATGCGCTTAGCCCACCGCAAAAGCAGACCAATCCAAGGGTGCCTGGAAGCCTGCTCAAGCTTGGAACAAGTCTAAGCAGCACAAGAAGCCTGCCGAGACTAAGTCCGCATGAAGGGGCGGCCCCTCTGCAGACCGAGCGGCAGATTGTCTCTGTTTTTAGACGCCTGGTTGCAGGATGTTCAGGACCTGTGAGTTCTGGAGGTGATCGACCAGGGCTACAGGATAAGGTTCAAGTCCTCTCCACCCAGGGGCAGATTCCTTCTGTCAAACTTGTCATCAAGGCCGGAAAAAAAGAGATGCCTTTCTGGGTTGTGTGCGGGATCTCTCCGCTGTAGGGGTTATCATACCAGTACCCCAGGCAAAACGGGGTCAAGGGTATTACTCCTATTTGTTCGTGGTCCCAAAGAAGGAGGGCACATTCCGCCCGATTCTGGACCTCAAATGTTTAAAGTTTCTGTCCGTTCCATCGCTCAAAATGGAAACGTTCAGATCCATTCTTCCCCTAGTCCTAGAGGGGCAGCTAATGACCTCTATAGACTTGAAGGATGCCTGCCTTCATGTTCCAATTCACAGGGACCATTTCAGTTTCCTCAGATTTGCCTTTCTGGATCAGCATTTCCAGTTTGTGGCTCTTCCCTTTGGTCTGGCGACGGCCCCGAGAGTCTTTACCAAGGTCCTTGGGGCCCTTCTATCAGTGGCCAGATCCCAGGGCATTGTGGTGGCGCCCTATCTGGATGATATTCTGGTTCAGGCGCCATCATACCATTAGGCAGAGGTTCACACCAGGGTCCTGCTGCAGTTACTTCAATCTCACTGTTGGAGGATCAATTTCAAGAAGAGTTCTCTGGTTCCCAGTACCAGAGCGGAGTTCTTGGGCACGATCATAGACTCAGTGTCCATGAAGATCTTTCTCACGGACAAGCGACGCTCAAAGATGGAGTCCACCTGTCTTGCCCTTCAGTCTACAGCGAGACCGTCCATAGCTCAGTGCATGGAAATGGTTGGGCTCATGGTTTCCAGCATGGACATCATTCCTTTCGCCAGGTTTCATCTCAGACCTCTTCAATGGTGCATGTTGAGACAGTGGAACGGCGATCATTTCAGTCTGTGGCAGCCGATACACATGGATGCACGGAATCGGATTTCCATCTCCTGGTGGATCCGCCTGGATCACATGTCCATGGGGACATCCATCCTGAGACCGTCCTGGGAGATTGTTACCACAGACGCGAGTCTGGCGGGATGGGGAGCTGTTTGGGGTGCCAGGATGGCACAGGGGAAGTGGTCTCGCTTAGAGTACCTTCTTTCAATAAATATTCTGGAGCTTTGAGCGATCTACAATGCTCTGGAGGCGTGGCCTCATCTGAGAGACTTCAGCTTTATCAGGTTCCAGACGGACAATATCACCTCTGTGGCAACCACCAGGGAGGCACGAGGAACTCCCTGGCAATGAGGGAGGTGTCTTGGGTACTGGAGTGGGTGGAGACCCACAACTGTTCGCTCTCTGCGATCCACATCTCGGCTGTGGACAACTGGGAGGCGGATTTTCTCAGCAGGCAGACTTTTCACCCGGGGGAATGGTCTCTTCACCCTGAGGTGTTTGCGGAGATCTGTCTCAGATGGGGGATGCCGGAGATCGATTTCATGGCGTCCAGATTGAACTGCAAGCTTCCCTGATACGGATTGAGGTTGAGGGACCCCCAGGCGGAGCTAATAGACGCATTGGTGATGCCTTGGGGGTTCGGTTGTCAGTATTTATCAAGGTTATAATACAATTTATTTAATAATTATTCTTTAAAACAAACCCCCAATAAAATGAATATACAAAACAATTAAAATCAATATTTTATTCCTAAATTCTTTATGTTAGTTAAAGTTATAAATACATTGAATTCTATTTATAGGAACCAGATTATTAATCAAATGATCCACACTTATGCTGTTATAATATTCTATACAAAGATCATAAAAATATACCTTTACAAATTACCTTATTCACAATAATCTCCCAAATCAGAGTTGCATTAAACTATCACAATG
The DNA here is from genome assembly GCF_027579735.1 of Bombina bombina. Classification (NCBI taxonomy): domain Eukaryota; kingdom Metazoa; phylum Chordata; class Amphibia; order Anura; family Bombinatoridae; genus Bombina; species Bombina bombina. Next base: position 228,983,637 of record NC_069506.1, on the reverse strand, counting down.
AGATACTAAGGTATGGATTGTTAACTTCCAGACAAATATAATTAAGCTACTTAGCACACAAGTGATTCTATATAACTCTAATTAAAACACCAGAAGTTATATATATTTTAAATGCAAACAGACAATTTATCTGTATAGCTGCAATCTGACTATAGTCTTAGAATACCTTTGTTTAAAATATTAAAAATATAGAACAGTCATGCACCAAATTAAATGTTCCCTTTTCCAAGTAGATTCAGGTCACCTCATATGAAGAAAGGTATTGCAACATAGATCAAGAAGTTAGTCCCAGGTTTTGCTTATAGTGACTAAGTCCCCAAAAATCGCAGCAAAGTTTTTAGTCAAAAGTAAGCAGACAAAAATACTTTTTTTTTCTCTCCCCTTGCATGAGGTCTTATTCTAATCATTGGTAATGTACGATAGGAACTTAACAGAGCTGTCTTTCCATTGGCCCTCGGAGCTTATCCCTCTCATTGGTTCATTTGGATTTGCATGTGTTATAGTAGTCAATTCATTTGGCTGTCATACCATATTTAATCCCCTAGGGGGTAGCAGACCATGAATGCAGTCTCGCCATCAACATTGCTAACCGCTTAATTCTCTAACCTTAAAAAAAATGTTTATCAAATACTTTAATTTTCAGCATCAATCACATACAATTTTAATATAGATGGGATTATATAGCGCCATTTTTTTTCTGATTATTTTAATATGAAACATCAGTATTTTATTTATCATATTCTAGAAGATGTCTTAAAAGTTTTATTTTTATGAGGGACTAGTAGTATCAATCAATGTCTATCTGACTTATTCTGTATATCATCTTATTTTATATACTGGCACATATTTCATTTCCTAATCACATCTTATCTAGAAATCTCATCTTCATATCAGTTCTTCCTGTAATGTTCACTAGATTTCTGGAAAACAAAGAAAAATGTATTAATTTTGAAATAACTTGAGCATTTATATATACTAATGTAGTTATTCATTTAACTTATTATGAATCTGAAATGCATTTCTCAGATCCATTGAAGTATACATTTTTATACAATACTGTATATTTTACTTGAAATTTAAACACAAGTTGTAATTTAAAATTTATTTCAGTTACAATATATGTGTTTCTGCGTGGCTCAGTACAGCTGTGTATCTAACACAGCAGGGGTAACCAGCTCTGGCTATTTTCCCATTTGAGACGTATGTCTAAGCTTCATGTATTCAAACACAGCAGGGGTAATTAATTTTTGAATATGTTTAAGCCTCATAGATTTTTCCCGACCTAGCGACTGTTCTTTACAGGGGTCTGATAAGTTTATTACCTATCTTGGGCAGAAAATCAACTTTAAACAGAGCAGCCATATATTAAACATCTTTTTGAAATAACTGCCTGAACTAATGAGACAAAATGTTTTCCCTTTGTTCTCATTTGGATGTATTGTAATCAGGAAAAAGGGGGGTTGGGGCTGGTCTGTTATGAGACCAATTCACATCAAATTAGGTTTTTAGCTACAAAAAGAAAAATTAAATATTAGATTCTACAATTCTGAAGTTTATTTGATGTTACTCACAGATACCCTGACATGATCTAGTATACAAATTCCCCCCGTTACCACTTCTTCCTTGTGTAGTGGCGCATATAAAGCAGGAGAGAGGACATGGTTCGCGGATCTGGTGGGTTTGTCATCCTCTCCGCCGTGGAGGTTACACTGTCACAGGGATCTGCTGGAAGAGGGTCATTTTCAATATCAAAATCTCTATTCTCTGAGGTAAAAAGGGGTTTTGCGGAACATGTGATTGACACTCTGGTTCAGGCAAGAAAACCGGTCACTCGTCGCATCTATCATAAGGTGTGGAGGACTTACTTGTCCTGGTGTAAGACTCATGGCTACCCTTGGCACAGGGTGAGGGTATCCATGATTTTGGAGAAGGGTCTCGCCGCTAGTTCAGTGAAGGGGCAAATTTCAGCTTCTGTTACACAGGAGACTCGCTGATCTCCCTGACATACAATCCTTTGTTCAGGCTCTATCTCAAATCAGACCGGTCTTTAAGCAGTCTGCTCCCCCTTGGAGCTTAAACTTGGTACTTAAGGTCTTGCAGAAGGTTCCGTTTGAACCTATGCATTCTCTTGACATAAATATTCTATCATAGAAGGTTCTCTTTCTGTTGGCCATTGCATCGGCACACAGAGTTTCTGAGCTGGCGGCCTTGCAATATGAGCCCCCTTATCTGGTGTTTCATGCGGATAAGGCTGTTCTTCACACTGGTGTAGGGTTTCTCCCCAAGGTGGTGTCTAACCGCAACATCAATCAGGAGATAGTCGTTCCTTCTTTATGTCCTAATCCTTCTTCTCAAAGCATTCCAAATAATGTGGCAGCAAAAGTGAAGTCATACAAATTTATTCAGCACAGAAGACACATGCAACGTGCATGATTAAGGGAAGGAGTTCCCGAAACGCATGTGTCTTCTGTGCTGAATAAATTCGTTTGACTTCACTTTTGCTTCCACATTATTTGGAATGCTTTGGTATTGTTGGTAGGGTGTGGTGGTATCCCTACGTGGCGTGCAGTGACCTGGGTGCTGAATGGTACCTTTTGTTTTACACTAATCCTTCTTCTCCTAAGGAGAGGTTACTTCATAATCTGGACGTGGTTCATGCCTTGAAATTTTATCTTCAGGCCACAAAGGATTTCAGACAATCTAACTCTCTTTTTGTTGTGTATTCAGGGAAGCGCAGGGGTCAGAGGGCTTCTGCTACTTCTTTGTCTTTTTGGCTGAGGAGCCTGATCCACTTGGCCTATGAGACAGCAGGTCATAAGCCTCCTCAGAGGATTACGGCTCATTCCGCTAGAGCGATAGCTTCATCTTGGGCCTTCCAGAATGAGGCTTCTATGGAGCAGATTTGCTAAGTGGCTACCTGGTCCTCCTTGCATACCTTCACTAAGTTTTACAAATTTGACGTTTTTGCTTCTGTGTCAGCGGTTTTTGGGAGAAAGGTTCTACAGGCTGTGGTGCCCTCAGATTAAGGGTCCGCCTTTTTACCCTCCCGGTTTCATTCAGTAATGAATGAAGCCATGGACTCTCCTCCCCTTTAGATGGAAAACATAAATTATGCTTACCTGATCATTTTATTTCCATCGCGGGGAGGAGAGTCCACGGTCCGCGACTCTATCTCCGATGGGCGGACCTAAATTTTATATTCTCTTCCGGCACCATTTATACCCTAATATTTCTCCTACTGTTCCTTGTTCCCTCGGCAAAATGACTGGGGGATGAGGGGAGTGGGGAGGTATTTAAGCCTTTGACTGGGGTGTCTTTGCCTCCTCCTGGTGGCCAGGTTCTTAATTCCCACTAGTAATGAATGAAGCCGTGGACTCTCCTCCCCTCAATGGAAATAAAATTATCAGGTAAGCATAATTTATGTTTTTTTGGTTTAGACTCTGGACAGCACTTTTTTATTGGTGGATGAATTTATCCACCAATCAGCAAGAACAACCCAGGTTGTTCACCAAAAATGGGCCACAATCTAAACTTACATTCTTGCATTTCAAATAAAGATACAAAGGGAATGAAGAAAATTTGATAATAGTAGTAAATTAGAAAGTTGCTTAAAATGTCATGTTCTATCTGAATCACAAAAGAAAAAAATTGGGTTCAGTGTAATTTAAACACTGTTATCACTCAATACCACTTGCATTTTTGCAGTCTGAATAAAAAGAAATCTTGATTGCCAGGGGAGTCTACACCACATTGCAAGGCCTTTTCAATCACCTATGGCAAGAAAGACTGAATCACAGCTTATAATGCTAGGCTAAAACTATAATAATGGTACATAACTTAGCTTTGGCAATTTTCATATATATTTTACAGAAAAGTATCCAAATGAAATAATGACTGTTACAGCGTTATTTAAATATTTTATGGATAATTACATTTTGCTCACTGATGGATAGGGATAGCTTTCATAGCTTTATTGATAGAGATAGGGAATTTTCCAAAAAGCCAGACAAGGAACAGTACATTAATTTGGATTAGAAGTATTGTATTTAAAGGGATATAAAACTATTTTTTTTCATGATTCACATAGAGCATGCAATTTTAAACAACTTTCCAAATGTTCTTCTTTTGTTCTCTTGGCATCCTTTGTTGAAAGGCATACCTATGTAGTCTCAGGAGCAGCAATGGACTTCTGAGAGCCAGCTGCTGATTGGAGGCTGCACATATATGATTCTACTTAGCGACATCTGATATGTCCAGCTACCTCTTTAGTAGTGCATTGCTGCTAATGCAACAAAAGATACCTAGAGAATTAGGCAAATTTGATAATATATATAAATTGTATGGTCTACCTGAATCATCATATAATTTTTTACTCAAAAAAGTAGTGAAAGTTCCTGGTTTCATCTCTCTGAATGGAAATTTAGTAAAGTAAAAATTAAATTGTACTGATTCAGAAAGAACATGCAATTGTTTAAAAAAATTCTGATTTACTACGTTTTTTGTTTTTAAAGCATACACAGGTGGGCTCCGGAGCCAAAATGCACTGCTGGGAGCTAACTGCTGATTGGTGGATGCTTTTTAACTTCAGACTTACTGGATTAAATTAAGACTCTGTCTTTATGACACACTATGGGCCATATTTAATAAAGTTTGGCAGACAGGGGTGTACATCTTCACCACAATAAAAAAGGTCTAACAGACATGTAGTTGTGGACAAAGGCAAGTGTCTGACGCGTTTTGCACCCCCTACAGGCGCTTACTCATAGACATGATACATGTAAAAAGGACTGTGCTACTTATACCCCTAGACGGTAAAAAAAATAACCCTAGAGTGACCAAAACAAATTGGAGAATTTGGTTCCACAGAATCCTTTAATCCCTATCTTTTACCATGTCCCCAAGGTTCATAAGGACCTTAACCACCCCCCGGGAGACCTATTGTGTCAGGGGTGGGGTCACTGTTTGAGCCTTTGGGGGCATGGTTAGATAGCATATTGCAGCACCTGGCTACCAAGCAGCTACCATATCTTAAGGATAGCTCTCATCTTTTGCGTACTTTGCAAGCAGTTATCTGGGAACCAAACTTCACATGGCTTGTTGTTGACATTTCATCCCTTTACACATCAATACCCCAACATCTTGGCATAGAGGCAGTAGAATTCTTTCTAGAGAGGGAATTAAGCTTGGAATATGAGACAAAAAAATAGATAGGTGATGTCTTGAGATTTTTGCTCTCACATAATTATTTTATGCATGATGGTAGCTTTTACCGACAAGTTTGTGGGATGGCCATGGGGGCAAATTTTGCCCCGGGCCTTCGCAAATCTATATGTCTCATGATGGGAGCTCACATATATTTACAGTGCTCTAAACCCATGGTTTGAAGACATTTTATTATTTGTAAGGTACATAGATGATCTTCTGATCATTATGAAAAAATCGTTTAATGCAACATCATTTAAGGAGTTTATTAAATTTTTGGACAATAACTACATGAATTTAAGATTTACTGGAGTATGTGATCCCACAGAAGTGAGCTATCTAGATTTAACTTTGCAGATTTGTAACAATAACATTGTCACAAATACTTTTCGCAAGCCCACTGCGGGCAATACGATATTACACTCCAGCTCACAACATCCTAGTCACCTCATTAAAGCTATCCCCAGAGGACAGTTTATAAGGTTAAAAAGAAACATACGTTCATTAGAAATTTATGAAAAACAGTCCTTAGATCTCAAAAATAGACTAATTGCTAGGGGATAAAATGAACAGAAGTTGGAAAAATGTCGAAATGAAATTAAGGAATACAAAGTAACTGAAAACACTAGTCTAACTAAAGATGATACTTATAGTGAATCTATATTCTTCACAACAGAATATACTAGTCAGTATACCAAAATACTTAAAAACTCTAGGAAACATCTACACGTATTTGAAGGTGATGAAGTGCTTGCACCCCTAATTTAAAAAAAGTGTAAATTTGTATCTAAAAAGCCGAAGATTTTAGCTAGGAGTCTTTCCCCTTGTAATGTGACAAGAATTCCAAAACCAACTGGCTCTAAGTGGCTCGCAAAACAAGGGGATTTTAAATGTATGAGCAGGAACTGCAATATGTGTGCCTGTATTGGCTCAGGAAAACACGTTGGGGCCTATCTATCAAGCTCTGAAAGGAGCTTGACGACCAGTTATGAAGCAGCTCCATAACCTGTCCGCCTGCTTTGAGCAGGCGGACAGACTTCGCCGGAAATCAAGCCAATCGGGTTGATTGACCAGGCAGCACTTGGGAGCTGCTGGTGCAATGCTGAATACGGAGAGCGTATTGTTCTCCGTATTCAGCGAGGTCTGGCAGACCTGATCCGCACTGTTGGATCAGGTACGCCAGACCTTGTTAAATAGAGGCCTTTGTCAGTAGTTTTACTAAACAGAGCCACAATATTGATTTTTATGCAAATTGTGGTAGCACCTTTGCAGTTTATCTTCTCACTTGAAACATTTGTCAGTGTCAATACAATGGCCAAACCTCAAGAGAGGTCAGAAAAAGATTTGGGGAGCACTTGAGGGACATTAAGAACTATGTAAAAGTGTCGGCCGTAGCCAATCATTTTAATGGTGAACATTTAACCAATATAGCAAATCTTACTATCCAAATTAAAGACCTAACTACCAAGAGGAGGCAATAGGTTTAAAATATTCGAAAGGAAAGACATTTTTTTGATACTTCAATTAAAAACTAGAAGCCCTTTTGGGAACAGGGAATGTGATATTAATTTCTTTATTGACAATTAGTTATTTGACTTGTCTCTTTTAAGATATTATCACATGATAAAAGATGCTACATTATTAATTCATTTAAAAAAATAGCTTACCTATTAAGATATGCTTTAATATAGCAGTGCTAACTAGAATTAACAATCTAGCTACCTTACTGTATTGCACGTTCAATGTTTCAAGATACCTTGGTATTCCGTATGCATAATAGAAACCTGGTTGACCCCCGTATTATTTATTATAACCTCTTTAGTAAATTATATGATTGTTCTTAAGAAAAGATATTTACATCAATAATCTAGGGCCATTACCTACGACCATCTATGTCAAGCTGTTTATGAAATCTAACTTATATCAGCAATTTATAAACAGATTATTATATCCATAGATACTATGTAGATTATAACTAAATTATATTATTTTTCTTAGGGCTCTTGTATCAGTTATTTTGTATATTTATATGATTTTAGTAATTGAAAATAATTGTTCACAACATATGGCTTGAACCTTCTACTGCTAATATTTATTTATATGCCATGTGCTTATTTTAATATTATATTGTTAAGTCACTATTCATTAGCCAATTTGTTTTGGTCACTCTAGGGTTAAATTTTTACCGTCTAGAGGTATAAGTAGCACAGTCCTTTTTACACGTATCATGTCTATGAGTAAGTGCCTGTAGGGGTGCGAAACGCATCAGACACTTGCCTTTGCCCATACACCTGCTTGTCTGTTAGACCTTTTTTTTATTGTTATTATCCATGAACTTGTTTGTGATTTTTTTTTTTCACAATAAACATGGATTTTTGCACAGCACTTGACTACAGTGCCTACATCTTTTTACCCTGAGATTTACGCTTTACGGACTGGTTCACCTTTTACCCTGTTACGGCTCTCCAGGAGAGGATATCAATATTGGGCGTCCTTTGTCGTCACTTCCGGTTCACCGGTCAGGGAGAGATTGAGTGCTGATGTTCTCGGGACTGTTTTTTTACGTGTACATCTTCACCCCTGTGCACATCCAAAATATAAATACATCCAAAAACAATACTCTCCTAAATGAGACACAACTAACACTAGGTCATTAGGGTATGTCTTACATTAGAATAAGGTACATTATTATTATATTTGTTTCTTCTACAAGATACAACAAGTCCACGGATTCATCCTTACTTGTGGGATATTATCCTCCTGCTAACAGGAAGTGGCAAAGAGCACCACAGCAGAGCTGTCTATATAGCTCCTCCCTTGACTCCACCCCCCAGTCATTCTCTTTGCCTATGCTAGTAATAGGAAGGGTAAAGTGAAAGTGGTGAACGGCTACCTCTCTCTCTTTTTGGCTGAAAAGCATCATCCGCCTGGCATACGAGACTGCTGGACAGCAGCCTCCTGAAAAGATTACGGCTCATTTCACTAGAGCTGTGGCTTCCACATGGACTTTTAAAAATGATGGTCCTCCCTTCATACCTTTTCCAAATTTTACAAATTTTATACTTTTGCTTCTTCTGAGGCTATTTTTGGGAGAAAGGTTCTTCAAGCAGTCTTGTCCCTCCCGTTCATCCGTCTCCTGTTGCTTTGGTATTGTATCCCACAAGGATGAATCCGTGGACTCGTCGTATCTTGTAGAAGAAAAGGAAATTTATGCTTACCTGATAAATTGATTTCTTCTACGATACGACAAGTCCACGGCCCGCCCTGTCTTTTTAGACAGATTTTATTTTACTTTTCAAACCTTCAGTCACCTCTGCACCTTTTTTAGTTTCTCCTTTTTCTTCCTATACCTTCGGTCAAATGACTGGGGGGTGGAGTCAAGGGAGGAGCTATATAGACAGCTCTGCTGTGGTGCTATTTGCCACTTCCTGTTAGCAGGAGGATAATATCCCACAAGTAAGGATGAATCCGTGGACTCGTCGTATCGTAGAAGAAATCAATTTATCCGGTAAGCATAAATTTCCTTTTTGTAAAGACAAGACAGGAAATGTAGAGTGGCGTGGAATGATTGCAGGACGCTCCTCCCCAGAGAGCTTACAATGTAAATCACAGCCTTCCACTGAGGGTGTCATACAGCATTACTGCTGGGAGTGAAAAAGAATCTCAGATAGAGCACTACTTATGCGTAAACTAATTTACCTCTGAAAATCTGGATTTTAAGGTTTTGAATAGAGTGGCTAGTCAAGTGTCCAACTAGAGTGCAGTATTTAGTTATGTTGTGTTATTTTTATTGATAGATTGTGTGTGCAGATTCATTCAGTGGGGTTTTGGGTGATTTGTCAAATATAACATCCCATTGCACACACAAAGCATTGTATGTGTGTGTGTGTTTATATATATATATATATATATATATATATATATATACACACCAAAATATTAACAGTATTGTGTGTATATATATATATATATATATATATATATAAGAAGTAAGTGAGTTGAATCCAGCACCATAGGTTTTAGTAAAGTTTCTTTCCCACCTGTGTGCACGTTACCAAGGAGTATCAGCCAAACTCCAGTGTATACAGTCCATGTAGAAAATAAGGTAACAGCACCACAGCACACAATCTTCTTTTAAAGGTGAAAAATCTTTATTTGAGGTTTAGCAACCAGTAAAAAAACGACGTTTCGGACCTACATAGTCCTTAATCATGCATAAGTTAAAATCAAACAAACAGACTTTAAAAAGGGTATCTGGACCAATCATGCTTCAAATCTCAGTGTTAATTGGTTTAACCCATACCTATCCAGGTTTGTAAATTTCAACAACACAGTGACCTCTAGTGGTACCAGAATATATTCCATCATTTAAAACCATTATAAAAACAAATACAAATCATAATCTCTATTCAGACCATATGGATGTAATGTGTTCAGACGTTTAATCCACCATACTTCTTTCTGTTTTAGTTTTAGTTCCCTATTACCCCCTCTTCTATGATGGGGGATATGGTCAATCACTTGAAAGCGAAGCTGGCTTACTGTATGGCCCATATTTGTAAAATGTGCTGATACTGGAAGTGACATATCTTTTGATTTAATGGATGCTTTATGTTGACTAAACCTATCCCTGGCGGCTTGGGTGGTCTCGCCAATGTAACAAAGGCCACATGGGCATTTAAGTAGGTAGATTGCATAGTTAGTTTGGCATGTATATAACCCATTGATTGTATATTGCTTTCTTTTGTCATTTTGTGCTAAGAATTTCCCTTTAATAACTGAATTACATTGGGCACAGTGTAAGCAGGGGTAACAGCCTTTATTAGGGGTAGTTAAGTAATTTACATCAGACATTTTAGTTGTACCTATGTCAGCTTTTACTATGTGATCCCTAAGATTTTTTACCCTTCTATATGATGGCATAGGAGGGAGTTTAAATGATTCTATCTCTGGATTATATTTTGACAAAAGGTGCCAGTGTTTTCTTACTATTCTAAAGATGTCATTACTCTTGTCACTGTATTCCATTGAAAGCACTAATCTATCTGTTCCTTTCTCTGTTGGTTTTTTATCATGTATTCTATCCAAATCCTGAATGTTTTTAGCGATATTTTCTTTTGGATATCCTCTTTGGATAAATTTATTGCCCATAGACACTAGTCTTTCTGGCAATACTTTTTGATCTCTAACTATTCTTTTAGTACGCAAAAGTTGACTCCTGGGTATGGATTTAAAAACAGTATCAGGATGGAAACTTTCATATCGCAGCAGAGTATTTCTATCTGTGGGTTTTACATATAGATCTGTACTTAATGTATTTCCATGTCGATATACAGTTGTATCCAGAAAGTTAATCTTTTGGATAGAGTAAGTAAGGGTAAATCTTAGGCCTGTCATGGAGGCATTGATATCCTCAACAAACTGTATCAGGGACTCCAATGAGCCCCCCCATATGCCAAAAATATCATCTATATACCTTAGCCACAGCTTACAATGGCTGATGAATGGCTGATTAGTGTAGACAAATTTGTTCTCAAAGCCACTCATGAACAAATTGGCATATGAGGGGGCTACATTGGAGCCCATGGCTGTTCCCCGCTTTTGCATGTAGTAAGTGTCTTGAAAGAGAAAATAATTGCAATATAGGACAAGTCTTAGCATGTCATCAAAAAAATCAATCTGAGATAGATTATATAAGCCACTGTCACTCAAAAAGCTTTTCACAGTCAATAGGCCTGCCTCATGGGGAATAGAGGTATATAAATTTACCACATCCAGTGAAAAAATTAACCAAGTATCCTCTATTTCAATCCCCATAAGTTTTGAAAGAAAATCATTTGTATCCTTAATAAAGGATTTTTGCTGTTTGACAAATGGAAAGAGGACTTTGTCCAGAAAGATAGAGATATTAGAAAAAATAGAATCGGTACAGGCCACAATAGGGCGTCCTGGTGGATGTAATAAGCTTTTATGGACTTTGGGTAATGTATAAAAAATTGGTGTTATAGGGTATTTGTTATACAAAAAATCATAGACCTGTTTAGAAATAATGTTATGTGTCAAAGCTCTATCTAATATGCCCTTAAGCTCTCTTTGTATTTCTTTAAGAGGATCATGATCCAGTATTTCATAAACCCCTCCATCTGACAGCTGTTGTAATATCTCCTGCACATAATAGTCAGTGTCTAACACTATTATTGCTCCGCCCTTGTCAGCATTTTTTATGGTGATATTTTTGTTATTTTTCAAAGTAGATATAGCCTCCCATTCCCCTTTTGTGAGGTTATGTTGTTTTGTGTAAGGATTTAATCTAGTTTTTTTCATTAGATTAGCAACATCTTGTTGAACAAATTTAACAAATGTTTCTACACCTGAGTTGCTTGTTGGAGGTACATATGAAGATTTTTTGTGCAGATTTAACTTTTTCAAATTCAAACATTCACTCTGCATATCATCTTCATTTATTGCATTAGTTTCACTTACATTGGCTACATTTTTACCACCATATATTGTTTTCAACCTTAGCAGTCTGAAAAATTTGTATAGATCTTTATCAATTTCAAACTCATCACAATCTTTCACTGGACAGTATGACAAGCCCTTCATTAATAAGCTATGCTCATTATCTGTAAGCTTATATTTAGAGATATTAATAACCAGATTAGTTTCAACATTTGCCTGTGGACTAGCATTGGGTATCACTGGTATAAACTCAGACAGTGTACTATCTACTATGTCACATTCTAAGGAGTTAATTTCAGGCAGTTCATTTTCCCTTATTATACCACACTCTAAGAGGTTAATCTCAGGCAGTTCATTTCCCTCAAGTGGATTTTCAGATAACACTGGAGTACTAGCAATATTAGACAGTTCGTTCCATTCATTTCCCTTTATGAAGTTAGTAACAGGCAGTTCATTTTTGTTAAACAGTAAGGGGTTAACAACCGGCAACTTTTTTACCTCTATTGTTGCTTTCTCATACCCCTGCGATGTCTGGCTCCTCTCCGTGACCGCTGCGGCTGCCCTTGCTGGTTCCAGGAACTCCGTGTGTGCATCTTGTACTCCCTTTGATCGGCGGTGCTTCCGCCCTCCCCTCCGGTGTCGCCTTCTGAGCCTGTGTCTAAAAAACTCTCGCCGGATGATGAGCTGTCTTCCTTTTCTTGCGCTGCTGTAGTTCTCGGCTGTCTCCTCCAGCGTGGGCCCTCATCATAGAAGAGGGGGTAATAGGGAACTAAAACTAAAACAGAAAGAAGTATGGTGGATTAAACGTCTGAACACATTACATCCATATGGTCTGAATAGAGATTATGATTTGTATTTGTTTTTATAATGGTTTTAAATGATGGAATATATTCTGGTACCACTAGAGGTCACTGTGTTGTTGAAATTTACAAACCTGGATAGGTATGGGTTAAACCAATTAACACTGAGATTTGAAGCATGATTGGTCCAGATACCCTTTTTAAAGTCTGTTTGTTTGATTTTAACTTATGCATGATTAAGGACTATGTAGGTCCGAAACGTCGTTTTTTTACTGGTTGCTAAACCTCAAATAAAGATTTTTCACCTTTAAAAGAAGATTGTGTGCTGTGGTGCTGTTACCTTATTTTCTACATGGACTATATATATATATATATATATATATATATATATATATATATATATATAATAAGAGAGTATATATATATATATATATATATATATATATATATATGTATTGCAGTGGACACGTTTCTCTTCAAGTAGTTATAATAATGCTGGAGTAGGGGGATGTGGAAAACATATTTTTAAGTGGTAGGTTCTTTGTATGGAGCCCCAGAGTGGCCGCACAAATTAGGGTTGCCACCTCAGCCATGTTTTCCTGGACACTTATGAGTTACACATGCTGCAGGGTGTGCAGGGAGGAGCATGTATTGTGTTTCTGGACAGCACTATTTATATTCCTCCCTGCACACCCTTTGCAAAAAATGATCGCAAATCCTATAGCCAATCTTATGTTGTAAAATGCTATAGCAACTTTTATAGCAGATCTTATGTTGCCCAAAATATTAATAATTAGGCAAAATATTAACTAGACAATTTTCTAAATTAAGCAATTCTTATCTTAAACGTCCATATATATGGTAAATATTTGTTTAGTTCCGTCCCTTCTTGAGACTCCAGAGGATTCTTTACTTTCCACTGTCGGCTGCTCCTTCCCAATCCAATAGGAGAAAATTAAGCAAATTCTGTGGGAATAGACAAGAACAAAAAAGCGCCTCCTAGTGTAATATAGCTTTATACAATATACAATCAGACACAATGTAAGACAGGTACTCACAATGGTTACAGCACCCACTTGTGCTTAGTAACACCCACTGGGATTTCTCAGTGTTCCAGCTCACTGTTCCTGGGATTCTTGTAACTTCAAACAAATTGAGCAAGTTCTATGGGAATATAAAAGAACAAAAGGGCTCCTCCTAGTGTAATATAGTTTTACACAATATACAATCAGACACAATGTAAGATAGGTACTCACAATGGTTACAGCACCCACTTGTGCTTAGTAACACTGACTGGGATCTCTCAGTGACCCAGCTCACTTTTCCTTAGATCCTGCACACCACCGTTACTGGGCATTTCCCCAAAGCAAAAAAACTATCAGGCTCTCAGTCAGGTAAAAACTGTATCCAACGCAATGCGTTTCTAAGCTTACACGCTGTTTCCTCAGGCATATCATATATATATTTTGTTTATAAATAGTGCAGAATCTCACCAGACCAGAGAGCTTTACAAAACCAGGTCCAAAATATGGTGTGTTTTTTTCTCTCTCTATATTGCGGTAGCATTATCATGGCAGGTTTGATATAGCCCTTAGTCCTTGTCTATAGCAAACGGTATAAACTCATACAAAGCCAATAATACAGTAAGACACATAACTATATTATATATTAAAGAGCCAAACTATAAATGTTGTACACTTGATACAAGGCTCTGCATGTCAAAAACATTATCTACAAATTTAACTTATACTATATAAAAATTCACAATGTGACAAAATACTGCATCCCCGTCGTACATTATTTGTTGCATGCTGTCAACTCCATTGAAAACCTCGAAATGAAGATTTTTAAGAACAATTTAAGGGCACCCTGTAATGAATATTTTAAATGAAAAGCATAATATATTTTAACAGTACAAATGCCAGGGATGTGTATTTTGTTTTCCAGACACATTACTAAAATTTTAATTATTATGCCCCTTACATTTTGAGTTTTATGTACATGGGTATCTATAAGATTATGTCATTTGTTCTGCATATACAAGTAGATTGTAAGGAGCAGGATCCTGTAATCTTTATGTCCTGTTCTGCCATCCCTGTTTTGTCTATTGTAAAGCTTTCTTTCTTCCCTGTAATGTTGGAGCATTACAAGTAATATAATAATAGTAATCTATATGTAAAGTATATGTATGTCTTTATGATAGCCATTAACCTATGTAATAAAGGGAGATATAACAGTCTGTTTAATTGTTGTAATAAAGAAAACACTAAGCAGTGGGTTATGTAAAGTCAGTCTGCATTGTAAACTTAGCATTAAAATTGAAGTTAAAATTCCTGTACTTTAATTCATATTTTTTTTAATAAATTGGTAATTAACGCTTATTTTTTGTTTATATCGTTGCGATCGTACTTTGAATCCTCCACCCGCCATTTTGGATTATTGATTGACATTGGAGGCTCGATCTTGTCAACCAATAATTGAATCTTGCGTTAGAAATCTGTTCTAACAATGATCTCTGACGCACGTGCACATTTCACGCATGCGCTATTTCACATTTGTTAGACTTAAGCCTAGATTTAGAGTTGGGCGGTAGCCGTCAAAACCAGCGTTAGAGGCTCCTAACGCTGGTTTTTACCGCCCTCTGGTATTTGGAGCCAGTCATTAAAGGGTCTAACGCTCACTTTCCAGCCGCGACTTTTCCATACCGCAGATCCCCTTACGTCAATTGCGTATCCTATCTTTTCAATGGAATCTTTCTTACGCCGGTATTTAGAGTTGTGGCTGAAGTGAGCATTAGAAATCTAACGACAAAACTCCAGCCGCAGAAAAAAGTCAGTCGTTAAGAGCTTTCTGGGCTAACGCCGGTTTCTAAAGCTCTTAACTACTGTGCTCTAAAGTACACTAACACCCATAAACTACCTATGTACCCCTAAACCGAGGTCCCCCCACATCGCCGCCACTCTATTAAAATTTTTTAACCCCTAATCTGCCGACCGCACGCTGCTGCCACCTACGTTATCCCTATGAACCCCTAATCTGCTGCCCCTAACACCGCCGACCCCTATATTATATTTATTAACCCCTAATCTGCCCCCCTCACCGTCGCCTCCACCTGCCTACACTTATTAACCCCTAATCTGCCGAGCGGACCGCACCGCTACTATAATAAAGTTATTAACCCCTAATCCGCCTCACTCCCGCCTCAATAACCCTATAATAAATAGTATTAACCCCTAATCTGCCCTCCCTAACATCGCCGACACCTAACTTCAAGTATTAACCCCTAATCTGCCGATCGGAGCTCACCGCTACTCTAATACATTTTTAGCTAATTCTAAACCTAACCCTAACACCCCCTAAATTAAATATAATTTTATTCTAACGAAATAAATTAACTCTTATTAAATAAATTATTCCTATTTAAAGCTAAATACTTACCTGTAAAATAAACCCTAATATAGCTACAATATAAATTATAATTATATTGTAGCTATTTTAGGATTAATATTTATTTTACAGGAAACTTTGTATTTATTTTAACCAGGTACAATAGCTATTAAATAGTTAATAACTATTTAATAGTTACCTAGTTAAAATAATTACAAAATTACCTGTAAAATAAATCCTAACCTAAGTTACAATTAAACCTAACACTACACTATCAATAAATTAATTAAATAAAATACCTACAAATAAATACAATTAAATAAACTAACTAAAGTACAAAAAATAAAAAAGAACTAAGTTACAAAAAATAAAAAAATATTTACAAACATTAGAAAAATATTACAACAATTTTAAACTAATTACACCTACTCTAAGCCCCCTAATAAAATAACAAAGCCCCCCAAAAAAATCTAATACGTGATAAAATCACAGTGGAGGGGGCGCAGAATGGTATACAATTCAGATGGTAGTTATTGATAACCCTTAAAGACAATTTAAAACTTAAACAAACTAATGTTATCTTATGAGGTGAACAATATATCAATATAAGGTTATATATATCCCTTTTGGAGTATACAGGAAAGAAAATGTCTCTTTTTACAAATAAGTTGAAAGCTGAGTGGCGGCTGCCTCCTCTCAACCGGATGGTCCAGGCAAGAACTAGGAGAAATAAAAAAACAGAGGGGAGCCTCATGTGTGGTATAGTCTGATTGAAGACATAAGAAAAAGCAACAGAATAGCCAAATGAGTACTCACATACTCCACGAGCACACTCATGTGCTGGTAGGGGCAGGCTGTAGATTTAGATGGGTGTGACAGCTCACACGTTCAAGGATACTTCCAATACTGTAGTTCTGCAACAGGTGTAAAACAAACAGAGAGCACTATATGTGCAGACCATTAAGGATGATACATAAAAATGTGCTTTATAGTATAAAGTGGGTACTCACATACTCCCAAAGCACACCAATGTGCTGGTAGATACAGGCTGCAGATTCAGGCAGGTGTGGCAGCTCACCCAAACAAACAATCTTTTGGTATTGATGCAGTGAAAACAAAGGCAGGTTTAATGCTTCTCAGTAGCTGTGCACTTAGTAGTGATTGCAGGCAGACGGTAGGAAATGAGATCCAAACCAAAAGTAAAAATTTGCAAATATTTATTAAAAACAAAAATTTAAAAACAACACCAGGGTTGTTATACAAAGTGGATTACAGGGTCACCCAGTTGGCCCCAATGATTGCAACGCGTTTCTCGGTTGGCAAACCGTTTCATCAGGCATATCATAATCATTCCTACCTCTGCCTTTTATACCCTACAAACAAACAATTGTGTCCATTCTAAGGGGTGTGTTCCTAATTGATTCTCACCTGTGTGAGCTATCAAGTGTCTCTGAGGCTAATTGGTTGTTCACTAGAAAAAATATACTTTGCAAACTAAAAAATTGAAATATTCACCCTTTTGTGTATACCAAGTTGTGCATTCATGTGTTACATGTAGAAGAAAAGAAAGAAAGAAATAATGTGTAGTGAAATAATAAATATATTCCAGTTATGTTATCAATCAATAATATGGCAATCCCTTTTCAGCTAATGCACACAGAAAAATCGCAAGGGCAGCTGCATAAAAAGCTGCTGTCTATATGTGTTTCTTTGGCATTTTTATTTCAATAACAAACTGAATATAAACTTCTTAGTATGTTATAATATTTTTAGTAGGTTGGACAGCAAATGCAGGATCTTGTCCAATTGTGGGATATAGAACGTGAGCAGTTTAGTCAGAAGTCTTTAAATAGTCACTTGTGCAGCAGTGTGAAAGAAAAAAAAAAAAAAAACAGTGGAAGTGGAACTGTGATAATACTGTAAGTAGTGTCTTCTGTAGAGTCAGTGCCCTAAAAAGGTGACATTAATATTAATATATGACCATTGATATGGGCCTATAAGAAAAAAGCCCCCTAATAAAATAACAAACACCCCCAAAATAAAAAAATGCCCTACCCTATTCTAAATTAAAAAAGTTCAAAGCTCTTTTACCTTACCAGCCCTGAAAAGGGCCCTTTGCGGGGCATGCCCCAAAGAATTCAGCTCTTTTGCCTGTAAAAAAAACGCATACAATACCCCCCCCCCAACATTACAACCCACCACCCACATACCCCTAATCTAACCCAAACCCCCCTTAAATAAACTTAACACTAAGCCCCTGAAGATCTCCCTACCTTGTCTTCACCTCACCAGGTTCAGCGATCGGTCCATCATCGGGATGAAGTCTTCTATCAAGCCGCATCTTCAATCTTCTTTCTTCCGGAGCGGAGCGGAGCCATCTTCTTCCAAGCCGACGCGGAACATCCTCTTCAATCGCCGAATGACGGTTCCTTTAAATGA
This sequence comes from Bombina bombina, assembly GCF_027579735.1. Lineage (NCBI taxonomy): Eukaryota > Metazoa > Chordata > Amphibia > Anura > Bombinatoridae > Bombina > Bombina bombina. The sequence goes on along the minus strand of NC_069506.1, from coordinate 228,965,347 downwards.
TGTCATCCAAGATGGCGTCCCTCGAATTCCGATTGGCTGATAGGATTCTATCAGCCAATCGGAATTAAGGTAGGAATATTCTGATTGGCTGATGGAATCAGCCAATCAGATTCAAGTTCAATCCGATTGGCTGATTGGATCAGCCAATCAGATTGAGCTTGCATTCTATTGGCTGTTCCGATCAGCCAATAGAATGCAAGCTCAATCTGATTGGCTGATTGGATCAGCCAATCGGATTGAACTTGAATCTGATTGGCTGATTCCATCAGCCAATCAGAATATTCCTACCTTAATTCCGATTGGCTGATAGAATCCTATCAGCCAATCGGAATTCGAGGGACGCCATCTTGGATGACGTCATTTAAAGGAACCGTCATTCGGCGAGTAAGCGTCGTTAGAAGAGGATGGATCCGCGTCGGCTGGGAAGAAGATGGCTCCGCTCCGCTCCGGAAGAAAGAAGATTGAAGATGCTGCTTGATAGAAGACTTCATCCCGATGATGGACTTCCGACTTCAGCCCGATGATGGATTTCTTCAGCCGCCGCTTGGATCCAGACTTCAGCCCGAGGATGGACGTCACTCTTCAGCCCCCCGCTTGGGCTTGGATCAAAACTTCGGACCCTCTTCTGGACAGATCGGGACCCGGTGAGGTGAAGACAAGGTAGGGAGATCTTCAGGGGCTTAGTGTTAGGTTTGGGTTAGATTAGGGGTATGTGGGTGGTGGGTTGTAATGTTGGGGGGGGGGTATTGTATGTGTTTTTTTCCAGGCAAAAGAGCTAAATTCTTTGGGGCATGCCCCGCAAAGGGCCCTTTTCAGGGCTGGTAAGGTAAAAGAGCTTTGAACTTTTTTATTTTAGAATAGGTTAGGGCATTTTTTTATTTTGGGGGGCTTTGTTATTTTATTAGGGGGCTTAGAGTAGGTGTAATTAGTTTAAAATTGTTGTAATATTTTTCTAATGTTTGTAAATATTTTTTTATTTTTTGTAACTTAGTTCTTTTTTAATTTTTTGTACTTTAGTTAGTTTATTTAATTGTATTTATTTGTAGGTATTTTATTTAATTAATTTATTGATAGTGTAGTGTTAGGTTTAATTGTAGATAATTGTAGGTATTTTATTTAATTAATTTATTGATAGTGTAGTGTTAGGTTTAATTGTAGATAATTGTAGGTATTGTATTTAATTAATTTATTGATAGTGTAGTGTTAGGTTTAATTGTAACTTAGGTTAGGATTTATTTTACAGGTAATTTTGTAATTATTTTAACTAGGTAACTATTAAATAGTTATTAACTATTTAATAGCTATTGTACCTGGTTAATATAATTACAAAGTTGCCTGTAAAATAAATATTAATCCTAAAATAGCTATAATATAATTATAATTTATATTGTAGCTATATTAGGGTTTATTTTACAGGTAAGTATTTAGCTTTAAATAGGAATAATTTATTTAATAAGAGTTAATTTATTTAGTTAGATAAAAATTATATTTAACTTAGGGCGGTGTTAGTGTTAGGGTTAGACTTAGCTTTAGGGGTTAATCCATTTATTACAGTAGCGGCGAGATTCGGTCGGCAGATTAGGGGTTAATAATTGAAGTTAGGTGTCGGCGATGTTAGGGAGGGCAGATTAGGGGTTAATACTATTTATTATAGGGTTATTGAGGCGGGAGTGAGGCGGATTAGGGGTTAATAACTTTATTATAGTAGCGGTGCGGTCCGCTCGGCAGATTAGGGGTTAATAAGTGTAGGCAGGTGGAGGCGACGTTGTGGGGGGCAGATTAGGGGTTAATAAATATAATATAGGGGTCGGCGGTGTTAGGGGCAGCAGATTAGGGGTACACAGGGATAATTTAGGTAGCGGCGGTTTACGGAGCGGCAGATTAGGGGTTAAAAAAAATATGCAGGTGTCAGCGATAGCGGGGGCGGCAGATTAGGGGTTAATAAGTGTAAGGTTAGGGGTGTTTAGACTCGGGGTTCATGTTAGGGTGTTAGGTGCAGACTTAGGAAGTGTTTCCCCATAGAAAACAATGGGGCTGCGTTAGGAGCTGAACGCTGCTTTTTTGAAGGTGTTTTTTTTCAGCTCAAATGGCCCCATTGTTTTCTATGGGGGAATCGTGCACGAGCATCGTGGCCGCGTCCGTAAGCACCGCTGGAATTTAGAGTTGCAGTGGCGTTAAATTATGCTCTACGCTCCCTTTTTGGAGCCTAACGCACTGAAAACCCAGCCATTCTGTGAACTCTAAATACCAGCGGTATTTAAAAGGTGCGGGGGGAAAAAAGCATGCGTAGCTAACGCACCCCTTTGGCCGCCAAACTCTAAATCTAGCCGTTAGTTATTTATTCTAGCACTTTTGGAGCGCTAGGTAAGTATCGATCGTACATGGGCTCCGATTCAAAAACTAATATAATGCGTTTGTAAGCATAATAGAGTAAAGGTTATTGGGCATGTTCGAAAGTAAACAATATGAGATTTAGCAATATTGATAATTAATAGTCTATTTTAAACGCTGAATTTTTTTAAAATTTGTTTTACATTATTGGATACACAAATTTCCAAGCATACTTACAAGTAAATATAGTGTAAATTGTAGTAGTTTTAAACAACGTAGGGACGATGTGATGCTGCTGTACTGTATTCAACGATAGTATTCAGTGAATGTATTCATTCATTGAATACTATGTTGCTAGACATCTACATCGGCGTTTAACGCATGCGCGGTGGTTCTCATAGCCAGGAGCGCGCATTGCCTCTACGTAAACAGCGGGTGGGACCACTGTATACGTAAGATTGAATAATATTAGGAAGTTGCGGGTGGGAGGAGCTGGTACATAAAACTGAAGAAAATTGGTAATATAAATATAATATTTATTGTACAATTTTTCAGACCATCAGTCTTTGTCAAGCTTTTGGGTAGTCATTTTTTTTTTTTTACACAAATTGTACTTTAGGCATGGATTCTGCCAAATAACACCCCAATATTTGTTCAGCAAGATCTTCTGAATACAGTGATACCATCTATGCATAGGTTTGTTGGGCTGGTTGGGGTTTGCAATGCCAAACTTCTGACATGTGTTTGTGATTTTTTAAAATTTAACATACAGTAGGGCAAAAAAGTATTTAGTCAGCCACCAATTGTGCAAGTTCTCCCACTTAAGAAGATGAGAGAGGCCTGTAATTTTCATCATAGGTATACCTCAACTATGAGAGACAAAATGTGGAAACAAATCCAGACAATCACATTGTCTGATTTGGAAAGAATTTATTTGCAAATTATGGGGGAAAATAAGTATTTGGTCAATATCAAAAGTTAATCTCAATACTTTGTTATATATCCTTTGTTGGCAATGATAGAGGTCAAACGTTTTCTGTAAGTCTTCACAAGGTTGTCACACACTGTTGCTGGTATGTTGGCCCATTCCTGCATGCAGATCTCCTCTAGAGCAGTGATGATTTGGGACTGTCAATGGGCAACACAGACTTTCAACTCCCTCCAAAGGTTTTCTATGGGGTTGAGATCTGGAGACTGGCTAGGCCACTCCAGGAGCTTGAAATGCTTCTTACAAAGCCACTCCTTCATTGCCCGGGCGGTGTGTTTGGGATCATTGTCATGCTGAAAGACCCAGCCACGTTTCATCTTCAATGCCCTTGCTGATGGAAGGAGGTTTGCACTCAAAATCTCACGATACATGGCCCCATTCATTCTTTCATGTACACGGATCAGTCGTCCTGTTCCCTTTGCAGAGAAACAGCCCCAAAGCATGATGTTGCCACCCCCACGCTTCACAGTAGGTATGGTGTTCTTTGGTTGCAACTCAGCAACAGTTCTACTTTGGTTTCATCTGACCATATGACATTCTCCCAATCTGCTTCTGGATCATCCAAATGCTCTCTAGCATACTTCAGATGGGCCCGGACATGTACTGGCTTAAGCAGGGTGACACGTCAGGCACTGCAGGATCTGAGTCCCTGGCGGCGTAGTGTGTTACTGATGGTAGCCTTTGTTACGTTGGTCCCAGCTCTCTGCAGGTCATTCACTAGGTCCCCCCGTGTGGTTCTGGGATGTTTTCTCACCGTTCTTGTGATCATTTTGACCCCACGGGGGTGAGATCTTGCGTGGAGCCCCAGATCGAGGGATATTATCAGGGATCTTGTATGTCTTCCATTTTCTAATTATTGCTCCCACAGTTGATTTCTTCCCACCAAGCTGCTTGCCTATTGCAGATTCAGTCTTCCCAGCCTGGTGCAGGTCTACAATTTTGTTTCTGGTGTCCTTCGACAAATCTTTAGTCTTCACCATAGTGGAGTTCGGAGTGTGACTGTTTGAGGTTGTGGACAGGTGTCTTTTATACTGATAACAAGTTCAAACAGGTGCCATTAATACAGGTAATGAGTGGAGGACAGAGGAGCCTCTTAAAGAAGAAGATACAGGTATGTGAGAGCCAGAAATCTTGCTTGTTTGTAGGTGACCAAATACTTATTTTCCACCATAATATGCAAATAAATTCTTTCCAAATCAGACAATGTGATTGTCTAGATTTGTTTCCACATTTTGGCTCTCATAGTTGAAGTATACCTATGATGAAAATTACAGGCCTCTCTCATCTTCTAAAGTGGGAAAACTTGCACAATTGGTGGCTGACTAAATACTTTTTTGCCCCACTGTATTTTCTTTGATTATTTCTTTTGGGGAGCTTTTTTTTACATACCCCAATTTATTTGCTCGCCCTGAATATGCATATTTTTCAGAAGTTGAGACCCCTAGGTATTGTATATGGGGTGTTTTGATGCCTTTGATGCAACTGTTTTAGCCAAAAAAATGGAGAAAGTGTGTGGTGGTAATTTTTCATTTTACACACACATTGCTTTTTGGCTATGATTTAGGAGAGCCTGTTGTAAGTTATTGCAAAAAAACACTCCAGGTTTTTTTCTGCAAGACCTGCTGAGTACACCTATGCCCCCCATGCATATGTTTGCCAGGATTTTGGGAAGCTTCTGTTACTATTTTATGACTTGTAAATTTAGTTAAAAGTGAGAGTATTTCTTCTGATAGGCCTATCTTTAGTTTGGGGCCTATCACATACCCAATTTTTATTTATTGCCATAATAGTGTATATTTTTGAAATGCACCCCAAGGTATTGAATATGGTGTGCTTTGATGCAACCGTTTTAGCCAAAAAAATTGGAGAAAGTGTATGGTGGTAATTCTTCAATTTTCATTTTTACACACACATTGCTTTTTGACTATGATTTAGGAGAGACTGTTGTAAGTTATTGCAAAAAAAAAAAAACACTCCAGGTTGTTTTCTGCAAGACACCCTGAGTACACCTATGCCCCCCATGCATAGGTTTGACAGGTGTTTTGGTAAAAAAAAACAGCCCCAATTTTAGAACTTATAAAAAATAGAGTAGTGAATTGTAAAAATCTGGCACAGTAAAAGTAAAAAAAACAAAAAAAACAAAAACAACCTCTAACAGTGAACATAACCAAAAAAAGAATAACAGCAAATGTATTTATTTTTTTAAAAATGGACCATTGAAGCAGTCCCCAATGCAGAGTCCAGGCTGTACAGGGCAATCAGGACAGTAATATATGGTGTCCCTTCTCTGCCCCCTCTTGGTACAGACTCTGCATTTTTTTTGTGGTTTATGCTTTGCGGCAGTAGGGGGGATTTTAAAAATAAAATGGGTAGCCCCAACTCTGCTCTCTCCCATCACCGCCCGGGGAGCAAGTGCATCTTGGTACAAAATCCCTGAAATGATCTGGAGTCTATTTCATTCCAAGGTTTGCTTTTTTTAACAACAAAAAAGCATTGTGGGTTGCAATCTGCATTAAGTAAATTTCAACCTTTTTGTACCAGGCCCTTGTCTTCCGCATAATTAGGTAGCGCTGCAGCCGCTGATCTGCCAGATCAACCTCACCCATATGCCGGTTATAAGACTTGATACACACTGGCTTCCTTATGATCTCAGCTCTACCACGTACAGAGACTGCCACGTCCTCTCTGTGTGGATGGTGGTAAGAAGGTATACATCCTTCTTGTCTCTGTACTTAACTGCCAACAGCAAATCTTGGCGCAGAGCTGAGGTATCCCTCCTTCGTAGCCGGGTGCGTGCAAGTTGTCCTGGGAAACCTGCGCAGTTCTTTTTAATTGTACTGCAAGCTACTGTATCAAAGCAATACAGTAGCTTGAACAAAAGGACACTTGTACAATAATTATCTTAGTACAAGTGATACCCTTTGTTCATTAGGGGTAATATCAGGTCCCAGACAATCTTGCCAGTGGTTCCCATATGTTCGGGGCAACCTGGAGGGTCAAGGTGGCGATCCTTTCCCTCATACACCTGAAAGGCCTGAGTATACCCAGTCTCGCTCTCACAGAGCTTATACACCTTTACCCCATACCTGGAGCGCTTGGAAGGAATATACTGCTTGAATCCCAGCCTTCCCTTATACTTCATCAGGGATTCAGCAACACATATATTCCTTCCAGGTGTATAAGCCTCTGCAAACCTGGCAGCAAAGTGGGTAATCAGGGGGCGGATTTTATACAGCCTGTCATACTGGGGATGCTCCCTATTGGGGCACAGGCTGTTGTTGCTGAAGTGCATGAAATGTAGAATCATTTCATACCTCTTCCTTGACATACTCTGGGAGAAAATGGGGGTAGAGCAGATGGGGCTTCTGCTCCAGTAGTAGCAAATGGAGGGTTTCTTTATGATGCCCATCAGCATAGTCAATGCCCAGAATTTTTTTAATTCTAGCACATCGATGGGGGCCCATTGCTGCTTTGCCAAATATGTTTCAGGCTTTGCAGCACAGGACTGATGGGCATATAAATTAGTTTGGGCAACAATGTTCCCCAATACATCATCGCCCAGAAACACCTCCAGAAACTGTTTGGGGCTAAATCCTGCAACATCTATATTGATGCCAGGATTTGCTGTGAAGGGTGGGATATCTGGCCTCTGGAGATGAGGCTTAACCCACTCTTCAGTGGCAATGGCAGCAACACGCCTCCTTCTGGCAGGGGGGCTAACAGCCACAGATACATTACTATTAGTTGAGACTGCAACTAATGATGTAACTGAGCATATGGCAGGGTCAAAATTGGGGTCTGAGTCAGACATAGAGGCATCTGACTCTGACGCAAGGATTGCATACGCCTCCTCAGCACTATGTTTTCTCTGAGATTATTGTATCTGTCACAGAAAAAAAAATTACTAAAAAAAATCCACACAAAATTTAAATGTAAATTAACTTAATAAACTAAATGGCTCTGAAAAGAGCCTTTGGGTCTCTCAATTTTTAACAAATAAATTAAATAAATCTCTCTCTCTCTCCTAAACACAGGTCTCTTTCTCTCTCCAGAAAAATGGAAGTGATGAGAGGAAGGGAGATCCACACTGATCAGAGTCAATATTTACAAATATTGACATGATCAGACAAATGGGATATTTTTTTTTTTTTTGTGGAAGGCTCGGATTGGATGACCCTAGCTTGCCCCTATGATGAGGCAGGCTAGGGACACCCCCCGAGGCCCCATGATGCACTGGGCATCGCCATCTTTGAAGCCTCTTGGGGGGCTATATGGGGCTTTTATTTAATATAATAAAAACTTTTTTTTTTAATACCTATGTGCCTCAACCCACCGAGGCACTTAGCACACAAGCAGAGCATCGGAAGCCTGTCCGATCGCTTCCGATGCTCTGTTAGACTTCCGGGCTCTCGTAGGGGAGTGATCAATCCGGTCCCGGCAGTTGGGAACAGTATTGCAGGATGCCTTGACATTGAGGCATCACTGCAATACTGTTAGAACGGCTGGAAGCGATCTCGATCACTTCCAGCGCTCAGTTTAGCTGACGACGTACAGGGTACGTCCTTAGTCATTAACGGCTTTTTTTAGCAGGACGTACCCTATACATCGTTGGTCGTTACGGGGTTAAGCCATAAGTAAGATAGAGCATAACATATTTAGTACAAGGTTATGAAATCTAAGACATAGGAGCCACAATGCATCTTTTTAGTGTGTTTTTTTTTAATATTAATTTGGCCTCATTTCTCTTGACTCCTTTCTCCTCATCTACCTCTCCCCATATACAACACACAGTGTTTCCCTTATTTTGATGCCATTCAGCTTAAAACAACTAATGTGGGTAGTTGGGTGAAAAAGTTATTCTCCACTAGTATACTGGGTAAGCACCTTTTGACGTCTAATAAATGCCAGTTAACAATGCTTCCACAGGAAGAGGGTAATAGAATAAGGGTGTGCAAAGTAGGTTCCCAATGCATCACCCTTTTGCTTTTAAAATCAGTTTTAAAGGGATATGAAACCCAAGAGTTTCTTTTGTGATTCAGACAGAGCAAACAATTTTAAAGAAGTTTCCAATTTACCTCTATTATCATATTGGCTTTCTTCCCATGGTATTCTAGCTGAAGAGATACTTATGTTGGTGTCTGGAGCACTACATGTCTGCCATCTTGAATTAGGTAACAATCTTGCAGAAGTGCCGCCACATAGTGCTCCAGACACCGGCAAGCGCCTAAGCTTACATCCTTGCTTTTCAACAAAAGATACCAAGAGAAGGAATCAAATTAGGTAATAGAATTAAATTAGAACGTTGTTTAAACTTGCCAGCTCTGTCTGAATCACTAAAAAAAAGTTTTACTTTTTACATATTTAAAGCTTGGGCAAGTCCCTGCTACGCTTTAATTTTGTTCTGAGCAGCAGACACTGTCATCAGGGAGTCCATATATAAAACTGATTTTATAAGAAAAAGGTAAAGCTAGTAATGAAAAATAAAAATGGTGCAAAGGAAGAAGATACAGTGACCAGAAGTGAAAATAAAACAAATACTATAGATGCTGCTAGTTTTGACTGTTTATAGCAGGGGTGTCCAAACTTTGCTCTCCAGAGGTTTTGGAACTACATTTCCCATGATGCTCAGCTAGATAAAATGCTGGCTGAGCATCATCGGAAATGTAGTTCCAAAACCTCTGGAGAGCAAAGTTTGGACACCCCGTGTGATAGGTAACTGACGTCATGGCAAGAAATCAGTGGGATCTATTGTAGTACAGAGGAGCCTTTCCCTGAGCTATATGTGTATCCCTGCAGTGCAATATACTGTCTGAGTTTGTAGCGCTACACTCACACCTTTCTAATATATCAAACCAAACCACATCCTTCTCCCCTGTATAATAGATAGTTCCTACTTTTGCCTGCTTTGATCTCACTGTATTTGCAACATAATTATTTATATCACACATCTGCTCCTGTCGCACATCCTCTTTTGCATGTTACATCTCACACCATGTACCTGATATTAATCACCTGAAGAAGGGACCTCATTGCTGGGAACACTGCAGGTTCTTCATTCAGTTATCACTTTTTATTACCAAGTATTTCAGTTTTATGTTTATTCTGTAGGCACAGTACTATACCAGGCATCATCTTTTATCGACTACGCTTTTACTTCATAGCTGCCCAAGAGACCTGCAACCCATTATGTTGGTTTATAGTAGCCAAAGTTTTCTTAACAGCCAATTGGCTCTTCTGATTACACAGACAGGGCAGAGTTATAACTATTAGGGAACTGTTCTTTTAACACTATCCTGTTATCTAATCTAAATCTAAAAGGATAAAGATTAAATGTATATATATATATATATATATATATATATATCTACACATATACTATATTGCATTGTATAATATATTTTTTTTTTATTTTTTTTAAATGTTTATAAAGCATTTAAATCCTTTTTTTTTATTTCCATTGTTTGGCAGGCCAGGCATATACACCTTGAATATTCTTTAGTATGCTTATCTACTTGCTGTTGTCAATTAAGCACATACTGTATATAAATGAGCTCCTGCACTAATGAAACAAGCACTGTGTAGTATTTTTTTAGTATCAAGATGTAGTGTTGTATAATTTATTGTATAATACAACTACCCCCTTACCCTCCCAGTATTGGTCCTGTTGTATTATGTCCATCTGGAGCTATCCTTGGCTGTGTGATATGTCACTTACCCGCATCCATTATTTTCTAGGTCAGTATTTTATTCCATTTTTTCTCCTGTCTTCATACTCCTCTCTGGTTGGCTGTTCTCTAGGCTGGACTTGGTTGCCTCTTGTAGGTGATATTTTCCTTATTTTTTCATACTGGAGAATGTTAAGTTGCTTAGTATTCATGTGCAGTGGCTGAGTTCCCCATAGTTTGCCAAGCATAGCTTTCTCCTGCATTATCTAGGCAAACTATGAGCTAAAGTTGTTTTTCTACAGGAGAACCATTGGTTAGAGGATGGCAATGTGTCCATTTTCCCAATCTACAAACTGGATTTCCTTTTATGCATAAAAAAAGGGTGTGGCTATTCTAGTATATAGAGATATTTCTTTCATAAAGGTGGTGAGAATCCAGGATCCATTACTCCTGGGAATTATACTTCTGGCCACTAGGAGTAAGTAAACATCCCAAAACTCCAAGAGCCCTTAAAACCCCTCCCGCCTTACTGGAATCTAGTTGTATATTTGCCTTTATAGTAGGAAGATGAATAAGGGAGGTGCTCCAGACTGATTTGAGGCCCAGTTTTCCCCTCACAGAGCTACTGTTTGGACAGAGGAACGTCTTTGGAACATGGGTAGGGGCACAAGAACACCCTATGGGAGTTAGTCATAAGCCTGCCACAGGTGTTGCAGGGACCGGTCCCTAGCTTTCTCCTGTTGGTTATGCGTTATACTCTATACATTTAGATTCTCTGCTGTCATGCATGCAGCATTGGATTGGCTCTCTTCTGGAAGCAGTTCTTGCTGCTTATGGTAAGTCCAGTAGGATGGGTGCCTATCAGTGTGGGGGTTGTTGATGTGGCACCTGTTTAGCCTGAAGGCTATTAGCAGGTACTCTCTTTTGGGTACATCATAGACTGGGGACAATTATGTCAGGCATTTTAGGTTTGGGCATATAAGTACCTTATTTCACCCTATAATAGGCCTTGAGGTGTGTTAAGTATATAAGGATATTGCGTATTGCCTTATTTTACTCTTTTTTTTGTTGGTGCTCGTTGGCTTGTTTCTGCACATCGGTTTGTAAGCATGTTGGCTTCTGACTTGCAGTTTTTCTTGGTTAGTGTGTATCGGCTTGTGCACATGTCAGCATTTGTTTTGTGCTTTTACTTAGAATTTTTTTTTGTTACTTTTAATCTATGCGCTTGCTGTTTTGTGCGCACCACTAGGTGCGCTATTTGACATTTACGTGCCAGGTTTTTAGCACACTTTTTTTTTTGCACGCATAGTCTTTTGTGCATGTCTGTGGGCAAGATTACAAATACAGCGTCGCCCGCAAAAGCCGACAGCGCTGGTTTGTACACGGTTTTGGTATTACATATACGGTGCCGCATATATATGCGGCGCGTTTATTTCACCCGTTGCCTGCAATTTTTACTCCCATAAGCTACCATAGAACCGCGTCGCAAATCGGAATCACATATTCAGCGCAAGGACTTACGCGGCAAAATGGAGAAATTTTACTCCCTTTTCACCTCGCCACACATAGGCAGAGGCAGCAAGCCTTACGCTGAAAATGTGAGCACCGTAACTGCCTGAAAATATTAACTAACAAATAACGCATGCACAATATCTATCTACCTGTCAACCGCAAATCCCCACCGCAATAACTAATAAAATAGTGCCCTATTAGGAGCTAGGTGTTAATTGACTCCTCCACATATCCATTTGTGTTTGGCCGACCTAATGTTTTGAGCTAGCTCCTAGCAGTGCAATACTGCTAGTTCAACAAAGGATATCAAGAGAACAAACAAATTTCATAATGGAAGTAAACTGAAAAGTTGTTTAAAATTGCATGCTATAAATCATGAAATAAAAAAAATGGTTGTAATAGTATCTTACATTGTTTTATACAATTTTATATTGCTGGTAATGTATCCTTTGAAGAGAATTCACATACAATGTAATATATTATTGTCTAATGTCACACTCTCGGGTGTATGCTGAAAGTGATAGAACTGAATTTATGTATAATGAACAATTGTGAAATGAGGGTTACCTGTAATAAAATGCTTGGATACATAAATTATCAGCTTTGAGTTTGTGGTACAGGAATTCTGTTAAAAGCATTTCAGGATAAACAATCTCAGTTTGGGGTCTTGGCTAGATAAATGGGGGAAGGAGCTGTTGTTAGTCTGGGGGGTAATGCTGGGAAGGGGGAGTGCATGAGTATAACTGAGCTCAGGGGGTCTAGGGGTGTGACTAGGGTAGGAATAATTTTAGGTGCAATTTAGTTGCCCTTTGTGAAGCCAGGGCATTGAAGGGGCATTAAGTACCTCTTGCTTGCTTATGTGTAAAATATGTGCTTGTCCCAAGATGCAAACAAAAGGTTGTGCGGTCTGGCTAAAATGCTTGCGTTACAGCCTATACCGACACGATCCATTCCGCCATCTGAGACCAGTAGTTAATGATTTAGCAAAACAAAAATGTTTCACAAAACTCATAACTAAAATGTTACAAAGTACACTAACACCCATAAACTACCTAGTAATCCTCAAACCGCCACCCTCCCGCATCGCAAATACTATATTAAACCTATTAACCCCTTATTTGCTGCCCACCCACATCGCCGACACTAAAATAAACCTAATAACCCCTAAACCGCCTGGCTCCCCACATCGCCAACACTATATAAACCTATTAACCCCTAAATCACAGGCCCCCCACATCGCCAACACTAAATAAATATAGTAACCCCTAACCCGCCTCCCCCCGACATTGCTGACACAAAATAAACCTTTTAACTCCTATTTATTTTAAGATAGTTATATTGTACTTTTAATTTAAAGTTAGGGGGTGTTAGGCTTAAGGGTTAATAGTTTAATTTATTAATTACGATGTGGGGGGCTGGCGGTTTAGGGATTAATAGGTTTATTTATTATTTGCGATGTGGGGGCGGCAGTTTAGGGGTTAATAGGTTTATTTAGTGTCAGCAATGTCGGGGCAGCGGATTAGGGGTTAATAACTTTTTTATTAGTGTCGCGATGTCGGGGGCGGCGGATTAGGGGTATTTAGACTAGGGGTTTATGTTAGGGTGTTAGGTTTAAACGTAAATTTCTTTTCCCCATAGACATCAATGAGGTTGTGTTATGGCAATTTGCCATTCCGCGATCGCAGGTGTTAGTTTTTTTTCTAACACTCTCTCCCCATTGATGTCTATAGGGGAAAGAGTGCACAAGCACGTAAACTCAGCCCTTGGCTTTTGTGCGGAATGGAGCTTAACGAACCATAATGCACAACACAAGGAGGTTTTTCAGTAACTCGTAATGGCAGCACTATGGAAAGTGCGGGACCACTCATTTTATTGCGTTCTTTACGCACCCGGTATAGCGCAAAACTCGTAATCTAGGTGATTGTCAGTTATTGATCTAAAAAATAGAATAGAGCTCAAACCTGATTCAAGTGTATTTATTACAATTCAACCTTAAAGGGACATAAAACAAGTTGGAATAGACAGACAAATTATAATAATACGTACTTTAATAACTTTATCTGCAAATTTATACTGCAGTGCCTCACCATTAACCCTTTTTTTTAAGTTCCCGAACTGTACAGCTCTAACTCCCCCCACACATGTCCTTCTATGGCTGTATCTATATCTACGCTATGGCAATATCTATATCTACCTTTGCTTTGGTAGAATTCAGATGTACACACATATTATCTGCTGGAGCATGCCTAGAAGCAAATAAGCAGCTGTGAAATACGATGCCTGTGTTTTTAAAGCTAAACACTGATAAGAGGGGGGTGGAGCAGACTACTCCAGACAGTAAGTAATTTTGCTTATTTTTGAAAATTATTTTAAAATACTTGCCAGCAATTTTTAAACATTTTTTTTTTATGCAAACAATTTTTACTTAATTAACCCTTTTAGGATATGCATAGAACTCAACATGTTTTATGGCACTTTAAAGCACTACACAGTATGCACTTAGTAGGTATTAGAAGATAAAAGCATATCACAGAGTTAAAAGCATCCTCTTACAGGTCCTAGAGATATTCCTCAAGTAGCCATAGTGCAGGTAAGAGTTCTGTTACCCCGGCTGTGCTTGATGTTACTTTCGCGGGCGGTATAGTGCAATCCATGGATGGAAACGCTGGCAGTTCTTGAGCGTGCTATTAGTAGGCTTACCATCATTTTTAGAGGTGAAACTGGGACCACCTGGTGCGGTGCCGGTGGGGGTGTGGTCAGGAGCGTGGTCAAGGGGGCGTGGCAATTACCAGTCCTTTTAAAGTAGTAGCTTTTATGTGTAATGTTTTGTGGATACTCTACCCTTCCTCAGTCAAACAAGTGAATCACACGGTTTAAATAGACCATAACACCACTAGGGATGGGCGAATGTTTCGCAACATTCGAAAAACGGCACGAATTTTAACACATTCGTTCGTTCGAATCGAATTTCGAATGTTTACATAACATTCTAACATTCGATTTTCGAATATTCGGTTTCGAATTTCACGATTACATTCGAAAATATTCGAATTCGAAAAATTCGAATTTAGATTGTAATAGTATTTCTAATGCTTTTTCTTTAAATGTAATATTCGAATTATGCAATATTCGAATTCGAAAAATTCGAATTTAGATTGTAATAGTATTTCTAATGCTTTTTCTTTAAATGTAATATTCGAATTATCCAATACGTGTATTCGAATTCGAAAAATTCGAATTTAGATTGTAATAGTATTTCTAATGCTTTTTCTTTAAATGTAATATTCGAATTATGCAATACGTGTATTCGAATTCGAAAAATTCGAATTTAGATTGTAATAGTATTTCTAATGCTTTTTCTTTAAATGTAATATTCGAATTATGCAATATTCGAATTCGAAAAATTCGAATTTAGATTGTAATAGTATTTCTAATGCTTTTTCTTTAAATGTAATATTCGAATTATGCAATACGTGTATTCGAATTCGAAAAATTCGAATTTAGGTTGTAATAGTATTTCTAATGCTTTTTCTTTAAATGTAATATTCGAATTATGCAATACGTGTATTCGAATTCGAAAAATTCGAATTTAGATTGTAATAGTATTTCTAATGCTTTTTCTTTAAATGTAATATTCGAATTATGCAATACGTGTATTCGAATTCGAAAAATTCGAATTTAGATTGTAATAGTATTTCTAATGCTTTTAAATGTAATATTCGAATTATGCAATATTCGAATTAGAAAAATTCGAATTTATATTCGAATTAGAAAAATTCGAATTTATATTCGAATTCGAAAAATTCGAATTTCGAATGTAGACATTCGATATAATTATAAACATTCGAATTCGAAAGTGACATTCGAAAACTGTAAATAACATTCGATTTTCGAATTTTTAAGAATATTCGTTCTTATCGACATTCGAATTTAGAATTCGAATTTCGGTAATAACATTCGTTCTACATTCGAAATTCGAAAATTTGCACATTCGCCCATCCCTAAACACCACCCCCTAGTGAAAAAGGCACCATTACGTTGTCATGGCAAATAAATCATTAATCTAAATCTCAGATTCTAAATAATGCCAAACATCAAGCATAATTATCACTTTCATAATTATCAATTTCACAATTTAATATCTGCAGTGTAATATGTGTTTTATGTGTCTAATTAAGGAACAGAGCCAAATACTGATAAGGCATAAATACAACATTGAATGAAAGTAAAAAGAAACACGTACCTGCTAAAGCTGTTTAAGAGGCTACTCTATACCATAATGCAGGAAGATTACAGCCAAAATGCTGTCCTGCATGAAGTAAAGAGAGATCCAGGCCAAAAATCCTGCCTGTCTGTTCTTCCTATTCATACCCATATGATTCCCCTAAAGGTGTATTACCGGCAATGTCACCAGGGGTCGGGGGTGTTAAATTCTTAGAAAAATAAACCAAGTTGTACTACAAAATTTTAAAAAAAAACCTACGCTGCTCACTCAGCCGGTATTACTAAATGTAAACTTTAAAGAACACGAATGTTAAGCTAAGCAGGACTGTATGTAACAAAGTACCAGCATCCAACAATGCTGGAGAGCCACAGGCCAGTCATTTTGAATAATGTGTCCAGGTTTCAGGTGGTCTGAAGCCCAGACACATGATTTGAAACCTGGAGGTGGCAACCCTACTGGGACAGAATGAACAACTGGGTGGGACACTGGGACAGCACCTCCAAACCGGGACAATCCCAGTAAAAGTGGGACTTCTGGTAAGCCTAGCTATTAGGAGTATAGGAACCTGAGAGGGACAATAAAATAACAATTAACGCTGTGATGTGTTTTCATCTTCTAATATCTAGTAAGTGCACACTGTGCAGTACTGTAAGGTTTAATGGTAATAAATACACTTAAATCAGGTTTGTGCTCTATTTTATTTTTTAGATCAATTTTCTCCCTTACTCCATTGAGCTTGAGGACAACAGTGGTTAATTTGGGAGCTGCAACTGTCCAGTTTATAAAAGCTAAAAGGCTCATCCTGAATTATGGATAATATGAATCAGCGGTGACATTTGTATATGAGATATTTGTACTTGAACATTTTATATTTTAGCAATAACAATTAGTAAGATGTTTGTATATGAGATACTTGCATTTGAGTATTTTATAATAATAATTAAGAGGACTGTACTAATTAGGCTTAACAGCGCTGATAATCTTTTTTAGGATTACATCATCTGTTATGTTGTGATTCCACAAAAGAAACACAATTCATAATTCCTGTTAATTGTTTTTGAGGGAACAATTTACATTAAAGCAGCTTCAAAATTATTCAACCCCCTGAATAGATTCCCTCACAACAGCACAAATATGCAAAACAGGTGTTGTCTCAAGCACACCTGATGCAACCAATCAAGGGCTTCATTAGTTGCACCAGGTGTGCTTAAGCTATAACACATGAGAACTGGCTAGGTTGTTTTTTTTTTGAGTGTCACATTTGACTGCATGTTAGAAATATGGCTAAGTCAAAAGAATCCAAAAAGTTAAGAGATCATCACCCTTCACAAACAAGGAACAGGATACAAAAAGAGAGCCAAGGCACAGAATGTTCCTAGAGACACCGTTGGAAGCATAGTTCGTAAGTTCATAGTTAAAGTAACAGTGATTATGCTACCTAGACGGGGCAGAAAAAGGAAACTATCAGCGGCTGCAACCAGATTTCTGAGAAGGCAGGTTGACAAAAACCCTGGAGTAACTACAAAAGACCTGCAGCAAGACTTGGTGGCAACAGGCACTGAGGTTTCAGTTTGCTCAGTAAGGCGCATACTAAACGCAGAAAGTTTCCATGCCAGAACGACAAGAAGTACACTACTACTGACCCAAAAGCACAAGAAAAGTGAGCTCCAATATGCTCAAAATCATATAAATAAGCCACAGAAGTTTTGGAACTCTAACTTTTTGGCCCGATGTATCAGTGCTATGTCTGGAGGAAGAAGAATGAATCAGACACTGATAAAGAACACTCTGCCTACAGTAAAGCAAGGTGGTGGCTCATTGATGCTCTCTGGCTGCTTTGCATCCTCTGGCACTGTGGAAGGCAAGATGGATTCATTGAAGTATCAGGAGATCCTAGGAGAAAACATCATGTCATCTGTGATCAGGCTGAAGCTTGGGCGTCATTGGACCTTCCAACAGGACAATGATCCCAAGCATACCTCAAATTCTACAAGGCTTGGTTGCAGAAGAAGTCCTGGAAGATTCTGCAGTGGCCATCACAGTCACCTGACTTGAACCCCATAGAAAATCTCTGGTGGGATTTGAAGAAGACTGTTGCGGCACGCAAACCCAAGAACTAGAGGCCATTACTCCTGAGGAATGGGCTAAGATTCCTCAGAAACGCTGCCTGAAGCTGGTGTCTGGCTATGCATCTTGTTTGCAGCAGGTCATAACAGCAAAAGGGTGCTCTACTAAGTACTACAGATGCTTGCCATGAAGGGGTTGAATAATTTTGAGGCTGCAGAATTAATTAAAAGTTGCATTTTCAGTTGAATTTGGGGAAACCACTTGAAGCATTCGTTGTGTTGAGCTATTTTAATTGCTTTTGTTTGATTTGTTCATTGAAACCGCTAAAAGTCTGTACATTTTGACAATAAACCTGATTTGCAATGGGGGTTGAATTATTTTGGTTACAACTGTATCTAGAAATATGTATTTATGAATAAATAGAACATATTTATCTATGTGTGGGACATGGGAATGAGAAATATTAATATTTTATGTCAGGTTAGCAAACTTGGATTCCCCCCCCCCCCCACACACACACACACACGCACATACTTTTCATGCTCCCTTGAAGTCTATGGGGGAATACGTTAATGTAATCATGATATTGTAAGTTCAGCTTTTTGTGCACGTCAGGGTTAGCATGAGAGCAAAAACGTTTTACTTTCAACTTGTAATAAGTGCGGTATACGACACGCGCAAAAAGCTTACTTCTAGTGCAATTAACGCTCAAGCGGGAGTGATAAATAACTTTCCACTCATAATTTGACCCTAAATGTTTGTGTTTTTTATGCCGCCAATTACATTATAAGTGTATACTAGAGTAGATGGTTGCTACTCATACATAAAGAATACAGATAGTGTTTCATAATGATGTTATGTAACATTATTTCAGGGGTTTTGCCAGCTCCTGCTGTCTGTCATGAAAAAGATGTCCCTTTCACCAGATGATCTTCTCGAAGTAAACTGGGGAGAAAAATCAGTTGAGCTTCTAGACACATCAGGTAAGATCACAGAGCTTCAGTATATGACTCTACCCTGGCACTTTTTAAAGAGACAGTCAAGTCCAAAAAAAACTTTCATGATCCAAATAGGGCATGTAATTTTAAACAACTTACCAATTTACTTTTATCACCAATTTTGCTTTGTTCTCTTGGTATTCTTAGTTGAAAGCTAAATCTAGGAGGTTTATATGATAATTTCTTAGACCTTGAAGGCCGACCTCTAATCTAAATGCATTTTGATAGTTTTCCACCACTAGAGGGCATTAGTTCATGTGTTTCATATAGATAACATTGAGCTCATGCACGTGAATTTACCATGGAGTCAGCTCTGATTGGCTAAAATGCAAGTCTGTCAAAAGAACTGAAATAAGGGGGCAGTCTGCTGAGGCTTAGATACAAGATAATTACAGAGGTAAAACGTGTATAATTATAACTGTGTTGGTTATGCAACACTGGGGAATTGGTAATTAAGGGATTATCTATCTTTTAAAACAATAACAATTCTGGTGTTGACTGTCTCTTTAAGGAAGTCGCAGAAGTAGCACTGCACTACTGGAAGCTTGCTACTGATTGGTGTCTACACACATATGCCTCTTGTCATTGGTTCATCAGATGTTCTCCACCAGGGCCTAGTACTGTATTGCTGCTCTGGAGCTGACGTTAACTATGTGCTCAACCCTTTTCAATGAGTTAAACGCATAGTTATATGCAATTAATAGCGGAATAACTACATTACAGAATTTTATTTTTGCACACCTATGTCCCTTTAATATAAGCAAAAGCAAAGATTCCCAATAATACACAAAGGTAAAGAGAACTGTAAGTGATGCATCAAACTTAAAGTGATGCTAAAGAATACCTGTTTGAATTGTTGTTTTGCAATCTTTATTCAGTTGTGATTGAAAATTGTTTTAAAGGAAGAAGGGCCAATAATGGGTATCACATTATATAAAAATAAACCTACTTTAAACGGCCATTTTAGTGGAAAAAATGTACACGTTCTCATTTATTAGAGCATCACATTTTGGCACTGCAAATCTATGCTTTTAACCCCTGCACAGGGCCTAACCCTCCATGCAAAGGAGTTAAACAGAAAGTTAAAGGGACACTCAATCAAAATTAAACTTTCATGATTTAGATAAAGCATGCCATTTTAAACAACTTTCCAATTTACTTCCATTAACTAAATGTGCACAGCCTTTTTATATTTAAACTTTTTGAGTCACCAGCTAGTACTGAGCATGTGCAAGAATAAGTGTGTATGCATTTGTGAATGGCTGATGGCTGTCACATGGTTCGTGTATGCATTTGTGAATGGCTGATGGCTGTCACATGATACAGGGGGAGTGGAAAAATACATAACTTTTAAAATTGTCAGAAAAGACTGACATTTGAAGTTCAGACTAAGTGCTGTTGCATTGTCTTTTTTTCTTGCATTTGTTGATTATACAAATCTACTGTATTGACTGGTCCTTTAAAGTACCGTTTGAGAGTTGCAAAGCTGAATCGTGGGACTAGTGTTGCTGATTGGCTCAGTGGCAGTTTCCACTCTGAACCAGCAGTTCTTTACCTATGTGTTTAAACCCGTTAATGGGGTTACACATAGGTTTGTATGGTTGACAGTAATACAATTTAATGATCTTATAAATGAGAGAATCTCCATTTTTTCACTTTAATGGCCTTTCACAACAACAACAAAATTTGGAAAGTAAAAAAAAGGATTTTAAAATGATGAATTTATTTGTATGTTTAATCCAAACATACTATCACTTTCATGCATCTCTTTCATGTGCGTGTGAGGAATTCTTCAACTCTTTAATCAGTAGAATTTGCACACTGTTTTAATGTATCACTTGTTAAGAAAAATGTTTTTAAATAATTTACATTTTCTCAAGCATAGTGTGCAACAAGTTGTGAAACCGCAGGATGATCCACTTGTATTTTTGTGTCGGGCTGTTCTATAATTAAAATAATTCTCACTTGTGCACTAACACATAATGCTAGATAGCAGCAAGCGCAGACGAAGCACTGATTGTTTTTAATTTAGAATAAGAACATTCTTTTTATAACAAGAAAATCTAACTATAAAAATGAAGTCTGATCATTTAAGTCAGACAATATGATGGATATTATAAAAGCTAGACCAAATCATTAGAGTTTAATACAGTTGCATCAACTGTATAAATACAAAATAGACACATGTTCCACTTAGCAGTGAAAGGGTCGAGTAAACATTTCAATGATGGCAGCTGTGACATCCTTAATGTGAAGTGGAAAAAGAAAGCTCCTGACATTAAACACTAAATATATTTCATGCACTCTCCTCTAATTATGGGTACAGCCATTTTGAAACCTAAACTGCAGATTTATGAAGGAGAGTTGATGCACACGTGCAAACACATCTGCACTGGAATGTAGCGAAAGCTAGATTTCAACATGGTGGAAGCTAGACTAGAGGGAGGCAGGGGACAATCTCAATACATTGGGGCATATTTAATAAGCTGTTTATCGAGCTTGATGCCCCTTGTCCGCTTGCTCTGAGGCCGCGGACAGAAATCAACCCTGATCGAATACGATCGGGTTGATTGACACCCCCTGCTAGTGGCGAATCTGCAGGGGGCGGCATTGCACAAGCAGTTCACAAGAACTGCTGGTGCAATGATAAATGCCAACAGCGTATGCTGTCGGCATTTATCAATGTGCAGCAGACATCATACGTTACTTTGTATCATGTCCGCTCGCACATTGATAAATATGCCCCTATGTGCTAAAATGTATTTAGTGTTTAACGTCCCTTTAACAGCAAAGAGAATTTTGCTTTATAGGTTATATCTGAGGTGAAAGAAAGTGCTGTAAGGTTGGTGGGGAGTAATAGCAGAAACAAATTAGCACATGGGTCAAAGCCATGGCCTTCGGAAGAGTAGTTTTGCATGAGTAGAAATTTCTGAACCTTGGCTTTCTGCTCTATAAATTGTCATTTGCGATTGGTTCTTGAGGTTGCCAGTGCCATGTCATAGGAAGCAATCAATAAACTCTAAGCGATAGTGTACGTCTAATTGGCAGGGCTGGATTGGCCTACCAGGATACCAGGAGATTTCCCGGTGGGCTGCAGCAGCTTGGGCTGGAAAGCTACAATTTAAAGGGGAAATTAATGGATGCAATTGGGTTGTAGGGCTGCTATATAACATCAATCTGACATTTGTATTTAATATAAAGTAATATAATTTAATTCTGAAAAAATATTAGGGAAGAAGTGTCCCAGTAATTTCCTTTGAGAAAAATGGGACATGTGCAGTCTATTGACTCAATGGAAAATAGGGCTAGTCTTCATATTTTTCCAGGGCTGCTTTTTATTCCCAGTCCAGCCCTGCTAATTGGCTCGGAGGTGTAGAGATAGGTAAGAAGAAAAGTAGCCATATGTTCTTAATACAAAAAACACAGATCAATTGAAGTTAAAGGGACGGTCTAGTCCAAAATAAACTTCCATGATTCAGATAGAGAATGTAATTTTAAACAATTTTCCAGTTTACTTTTATCACCAATTTTTCTTTGTTCTCTTGGTATTCTTAGTTGAAAGCTAAACCTAGGAGGTTCATATGCTAATTTCTAAGCCCTTGAAGGCCCCCTCTTCACTCAGGGCCTTCTGACAGTTTTTCACTACTAGAGGGTGATAGTTCATGTATGTCATATAGATAACACTGTGCTCACACATGTGGGGCAAGATTACATTTTGCAGGCGACGCCGGTTTTTACGCAGTTTTGATATCAGATATACGGTGCCGCATATAAATGCGGCATGAATATTTCACCCGTCGCCCGCAATCTTTACTCCCATAAGCTAACATAGAACCGCTTCACAAATTGGTATCACATATTCAGCGCAAGAACTTACGCAGCAAAAATGTAAACATTTTACTCCATTTTCACCTCGCCGCACATAGGTAGGCACAGCAAGCCTTGCGCTGAGTATGGAAGTACAGTAACTCCCTGAAATTAGTAAAAAAACACCTAACGCATGCGCAATATCTACCTGTCAACCACCAACCCCCACCGCAATAACTAATAAAGTATATTAACCTCTAATCCACCATTAACCCATATCGCAATAAACCTAATAAAAATATTAACCCCTAATCCGCCATTAACCCACATCGCCATAAACCTAATAAATGTATTAACCCCTAATCCGCCATTAACCCACATCGCAATAAACCTAATAAATCTAACCCCTAATCCGCCATTAACCCACATCGCATTAAACCTAATAATCTATTAACCCCTAAGCTATTAACTCCTAAACTGCCAACCCCCCTACAACGCAAATAACTATTTAAATTACTTAGCCCCCTAACATAACACCCCCTAAATTAACCCCAATTTCCTAAATTAAAAAATACTAAGTTACAATTAAAATCCTAACATTACTTTAAAAATAAAAAAAGGTTAAATGAATCTAAAATTTCAAAAAATTATCAAGTCTAACATTGCAGAAAATAATAAACCAAATTATCAAAAATAAAAATTAAACCTAATCCCTATGAAAATAACCCCCCCCAACAGTAAACCCCCACACCCACCAAACCCCCCCCCCCCAAATAAAAAAACTTTACACTTAAAAATCCAAGCTACCAGTGCATTTGTATGGGCATTGCCCTTAAAAGGGCATTCAGCTCTTTTACTGCCTTCAAAAGTGCATTTAGCTCTTTTACAGTACCCAAAATCCCTATTCTAAAAAAAAAAAAATCTAAATCCTAACTCTAACCCCCAAATAGGTACTCACCGTTCCTGATGTCCGGCGGAGAAAGTCTTCTTCCAAGCGGCGATATCTTCTTCCATCGCGGCGACGTCTTGTATCGTCATCCAGGACCAAGCCGACGTGGGGCGGAGATGAGTGCGGAACAGAAGACCGGTGACCGTGGAGCCATCGAGCGTGGAGATCCTCTTCATAGGATCACTGCTGCATACTGAGGATTGAATTCATGGTACGTGTTTAAATATGGGGTACCTTGCATTCCTATTGGCTGATTTGATTCTTCAAATTCAAATCAGCCAATAGGATGAGAGCTACTGAAATCCTATTGGCTGTTCAAATCATACAAATGCCCCTTTAGGGGCAATGGGTATCTTAGGTTTTTTAGTTTTTTTTTTGGGGGGGGGGTATTTACTGTTAGGGGGGGACTTAGAATTTTTTTAATGCAAAAGAGCTGTTTAACTTAGAGCAATGCCCTACAAAAAGCCCTTTAAGGGCTATTGGAAGTTTAGTATTAGATTAGGGGGTGTTTTTATTTTGGGGTGCTTTTTTATTTTTATAGGGATTAGGTTTAATTTTTTAATTTTTGATAAATTGGTTTATTATTTTCTGTAATGTTAGACTTTTTTATTTTTTGTAATTTTAGATTATTTAAACTTTTTTATTTTTAAAGTAATGTTTAGGTAATTGGGGTTAATTTAGAGAGTGTTTGGTTAGGGGACTTAGTAATTTAAATAGGTTAATTGCGTTGTGGGGGTTTTGAGGTTTAGGGGTTAATAAATTAATTAGGTTTATTGTGATGTGGGTTAATGGTGGTTTAGGGGTTAATAGATTTATTAGGTTAATTGTGATGTGGGTTAATGGCGGATTAGGGGTTAATAGTTTAATTAGGTTAATTGGGATGTGGGTGAATGGCGGGTTAGAAGTTAATACATATATTAGGGAGATTGCGATGTGGTTAAATGGCGGGTTAGGGGTTAATAGTTTAATTGGGCATATTGCGTTGTGGGGGTTGTCGGTTTAGGGGTTAATACTTTTATTAATATTAGTTCCAATATGGGGTGATGGCGGATATAGGGGTTTTACGTGTCAGGTTTATTTTTGGGAGGTGTGTTAGACTTTTTTTTTCTTAGGCCTAGATTTAGAGTTCGGCGGTAGCCGTCAAAACCAGCGTTAGAGGCTCCTAACGCTGGTTTTGGCCGCCCGCTGGTATTTGGAGTCAGTGATTAAAGGGTCTAACGCTCACTTTACAGCCGCGACTTTTCCATACCGCAGATCCCCCTACGCCATTTGCGTAGCCTATCTTTTCAATGGGATCTTTCTAACGCTGGTATTTAGAGTCGTTTCTGCAGTGAGCGTTAGAGCTCTAACGACAAGATTCCAGCCGCCTGAAAAAAGCAGGAGTTAAGAGCTTTCTGGCTAACGCCGGTTCATAAAGCTCTTAACTACTGTACCCTAAACTACACTAACACCCATAAACTACCTATGTACCCCTAAACCGAGGTCCCCCCACATCGCCGCCACTTGATTAAAATTTTTAACCCCTAATCTGCCGAACGCCACCTACGTTATACTTATGTACCCCTAATCTGCTGCCCCTAACCCCGCCGACCCCTATATTATATTTATTAACCCCTAACTTGCCCCACACAACGTCGCCGCAAGCTACTTAAAATAATTAACCCCTAATCTTCCGACCGCAAATCGCCGCCACCTACGTTATCCCTATGTACCCCTAATCTTCTGCCCCTAACATCGCCGACCCCTATGTTATATTTATTAACCCCTAATCTGCCCCCCACAACGTCGCCGACACCTACCTACACTTATTAACCCCTAATCTGCCGACCGGACCTGAGCGCTACTATAATAAAGTTATTAACCCCTAATCCGCCTCACTAACCCTATCATAAATAGTATTAACCCCTAATCTGCCCTCCCTAACATCGCCGACACCTACCTTCAATTATTAACCCCTAATCTGCCGACCGGAGCTCACCGCTATTCTAATAAATGTATTAACCCCTAAAGCTAAGTCTAACCCTAACACTAACACCCCCCTAAGTTAAATATAATTTTTATCTAACGAAATAAATTAACTCTTATTAAATAAATGATTCCTATTTAAAGCTAAATACTTACCTGTAAAATAAATCCTAATATAGCTACAATATAAATTACATTTATATTATAGCTATTTTAGGATTAATATTTATTTTACAGGTAACTTTGTATTTATTTTAACCAGGTACAATAGCTATTAAATAGTTAAGAACTATTTAATAGTTACCTAGTTAAAATAATTACAAATTTACCTGTAAAATAAATCCTAACCTAAGATATAATTAAACCTAACACTACCCTATCAATAAAATAATTAAATAAACTACCTACAATTACCTACAATTAACCTAACACTACACTATCAATAAATTAATTAAACACAATTGCTACAAATAAATACAATTAAATAAACTATCTAAAGTACAAAAAATAAAAAAGAACTAAGTTACAGAAAATAAAAAAATATTTACAAACATAAGAAAAATATTACAACAATTTTAAACTAATTACACCTACTCTAAGCCCCCTAATAAAATAACAAAGACCCCCAAAATAAAAAATTCCCTACCCTATTCTAAATTTAAAAAGTTACAAGCTCTTTTACCTTACCAGCCCTGAACAGGGCCCTTTGCGGGGCATGCCCCAAGAAGTTCAGCTCTTTTGCCTGTAAAAGAAAACATACAATACCCCCCCCCCCAACATTACAACCCACCACCCACATACCCCTAATCTAACCCAAACCCCCCTTAAATAAACCTAACACTAAGCCCCTGATGATCTTCCTACCTTGTCTTCACCATGCCAGGTTCACCGATCCGTCCTGGCTCCAAGATCTTCATCCAACCCAAGCGGGGGCTAGACATCCACTGAAGAAGTCCAGAAGAGGGTCCAAAGTCTTCCTCCTATCCGGCAAGAAGAGGACATCCGGACCGGCAAACATCTTCTCCAAGCGGCATCTTCTATGTTCTTCCATCCGATGATGACCGGCTCCATCTTGAAGACCTCCAGCGCGGATCCATCCTCTTCTTCCGACGACTAGACGACGAATGACGGTTCCTTTAAGGGACGTCATCCAAGATGGCGTCCCTCGAATTCCGATTGGCTGATAGGATTCTATCAGCCAATCGGAATTAAGGTAGGAATTTTCTGATTGGCTGATGGAATCAGCCAATCAGAATCAAGTTCAATCCGATTGGCTGATCCAATCAGCCAATCAGATTGAGCTCGCATTCTATTGGCTGTTCCGATCAGCCAATAGAATGCGAGCTCAATCTGATTGGCTGATTTGATCAGCCAATCGGATTGATCTTGATTCTGATTGGCTGATTCCATCAGCCAATCAGAAAATTCCTACCTTAATTCCGATTGGCTGATAGAATCCTATCAGCCAATCGGAATTCGAGGGACGCCATCTTGGATGACGTCCCTTAAAGGAACCGTCATTCGTCGTCTAGTCGTCGGAAGAAGAGGATGGATCCGCGCTGGAGGTCTTCAAGATGGAGCCGGTCGTCATCGGATGGAAGAACATAGAAGATGCCGCTTGGAGAAGATGTTTGCCGGTCCGGATGTCCTCTTCTTGCCGGATAGGAGGAAGACTTTGGACCCTCTTCTGGACTTCTTCAGTGGATGTCTAGCCCCCGCTTGGGTTGGATGAAGATCTTGGAGCCAGGACGGATCGGTGAACCTGGCATGGTGAAGACAAGGTAGGAAGATCATCAGGGGCTTAGTGTTAGGTTTATTTAAGGGGGGTTTGGGTTAGATTAGGGGTATGTGGGTGGTGGGTTGTAATGTTGGGGGGGGGGGTATTGTATGTTTTCTTTTACAGGCAAAAGAGCTGAACTTCTTGGGGCATGCCCCGCAAAGGGCCCTGTTCAGGGCTGGTAAGGTAAAAGAGCTTGTAACTTTTTAAATTTAGAATAGGGTAGGGAATTTTTTATTTTGGGGGTCTTTGTTATTTTATTAGGGGGCTTAGAGTAGGTGTAATTAGTTTAAAATTGTTGTAATATTTTTCTTATGTTTGTAAATATTTTTTTATTTTCTGTAACTTAGTTCTTTTTTATTTTTTGTACTTTAGATAGTTTATTTAATTGTATTTATTTGTAGCAATTGTGTTTAATTAATTTATTGATAGTGTAGTGTTAGGTTAATTGTAGGTAATTGTAGGTAGTTTATTTAATTATTTTATTGATAGGGTAGTGTTAGGTTTAATTATATCTTAGGTTAGGATTTATTTTACAGGTAAATTTGTAATTATTTTAACTAGGTAACTATTAAATAGTTCTTAACTATTTAATAGCTATTGTACCTGGTTAAAATAAATACAAAGTTACCTGTAAAATAAATATTAATCCTAAAATAGCTATAATATAAATGTAATTTATATTGTAGCTATATTAGGATTTATTTTACAGGTAAGTATTTAGCTTTAAATAGGAATCATTTATTTAATAAGAGTTAATTTATTTCGTTAGATAAAAATTATATTTAACTTAGGGGGGTGTTAGTGTTAGGGTTAGACTTAGCTTTAGGGGTTAATACATTTATTAGAATAGCGGTGAGCTCCGGTCGGCAGATTAGGGGTTAATAATTGAAGGTAGGTGTCGGCGATGTTAGGGAGGGCAGATTAGGGGTTAATACTATTTATGATAGGGTTAGTGAGGCGGATTAGGGGTTAATAACTTTATTATAGTAGCGCTCAGGTCCGGTCGGCAGATTAGGGGTTAATAAGTGTAGGTAGGTGTCGGCGACGTTGTGGGGGGCAGATTAGGGGTTAATAAATATAACATAGGGGTCGGCGATGTTAGGGCAGCAGATTAGGGGTACATAGGGATAACGTAGGTGGCGGCGGTTTACGGAGCGGCAGATTAGGGGTTAAAAGTGTAATGCAGTGGTCAGCGATAGCGGGGGCGGCAGATTAGGGGTTAATAAGTGTAAGGTTAGGGGTGTTTAGACTCGGGGTACATGTTAGAGTGTTAGGTGCAGACGTAGGAAGTGTTTCCCCATAGGAAACAATGGGGCTGCGTTAGGAGCTGAACGCTGCTTTTTTGCAGGTGTTAGGTTTTTTTTCAGCTCAAACAGCCCCATTGTTTCCTATGGGAGAATCGTGCACGAGCACGTTTTTGAGGCCGGCCGCGTCCGTAAGCAACTCTGGTATCGAGAGTTGTATTTGCGGTAAAAATGCTCTACGCTCCTTTTTTGGAGCCTAACGCAGCATTTGTTTGAACTCTCGATACCAGAGTTAAATTTATGGTGCGGCCAGAAAAAAACCCGCGGAGCGTTAACAGCCCTTTTACCGCCAAACTCCAAATCTAGCCGTTAGTTTCTATTGTGTCGTAAGTTACTGGCGACTCCAGAAATTTGTATTTACGCACATTTCCGGACATCGCTAGTTTATCCGACTTACGGCACTTTATGAACTGCCGGCGCCGTATATGTGATTCCCCGATTAGTGACGTGAAATTACGGGCGACGCAAGTTTCAGCAGTTACGCTGAAGCCTGCGCCCCATATGTAATCTCGCCTGTGGAGTTCAGGCGAGCCAACTCTGATTGGCTAAAATGGATGTCTGTCAAAAGAACTGAAATAAGGGGGCAGTTTGCAGAGGCTTAGATACAAGGTAATCACAGTGGTAAAAAGTGTATTTATATAACTGTTTTGGTTGTGCAAAACTAGGGAATGGGTAATAAAGGGATTATCTATCTTTTTAAACAATAATAATTCTGATGTAGACTGATGATGTGAATCAGGTTAACGCATCCTCTGGTTAACTGTTTTGCCAAACAAAAAAGTGTCACAAAACACATCAAAATTACATTACAAAGTACAGTTACACTCATTATAACACTATCTTATAAAAATTATAAAAAAAAAAAGTTATAAGGGCTAAAAGATATGAGGTTTCAGGTGTTAGAAAAAAAGACAGGCAAAAGGCTCCAATGCCAATATAAATGTCATTATATGTATACATGTGTATTAATGTGTTTATATGTGTGTAAATACATATATATATATATATATATATATATATGTGTGTGTGTGTGTGTTCACGTGTATTTATGTGTTTATATTCAGTGTATATATATATATATATATATATATATATATGTACAGTATCTCACAAAAGTGAGTACACCCTTAAAGGGACACTATACCCAAACATTTTCTTTCATGATTAAGGTAGAGAATATAATTTTAAGCAACATTCCAATTTACTTCTATTACCTAATTTACTTTATTCTTTAGATATACTTTAATGAAGAAATAGCAATGCACCCGGTGAACCAATCACAGGAGGCATCTATGTGCAGCTACCAATCAGCAGCTACTAAGCATATCTATATATGCTTTTCAGCAAAGAATATCAAGAGAATGAAACAAAATAGATAATAGAAGTAAATTAGAAAGTTGTTTATAATTGTATGCTCTTTCTAAATCATGAAGGAAAAAATTTGGGTTTCATGTCCCTTTAACATTTTTATAAATATTTTATTATATCTTTTCATGTGACAACACTGAAGAAATGACACTTTGCTACAATGTAAAGTAGTGAGGGTACAGCCTGTATAACAGTGTAAATTTGCTGTCCCCCCAAAATAACTCAACACACAGCCATTAATGTCTAAACCGTTGGCAACAAAAGTGAGTACACCCCTAAGTGGAAATGTCCAAATTGGGCCCAAAGTGTCAATATTTTGTATATATAATATTTATATAGAGAAAATAACTCATTGTGTAGTTCATTAACAAATCTAGACAGGCCAAAAGGGTTGTTTTTCCCACAGAAAACCTCTGGAATACATTGTTTCCAATGCAGCAAAGGATTCTGGGTAAGATATGCAAATTAGGTTCACAATGACACACCTTTTTACTTCAAGTCTGCTTTTCAGCAGATTGCCTTAACGCCAAAGTATTGCTGTTCACACATCTTATAAACTTAGCTAGGGTTAGTGCAGTGATTCAGAAATATCCCAGGACAGACTGTTTCGTAGTTGTTGCTACTCATCAGCTGGGAAAAGGTTTGAATCACTGCTGGGTGAAGTTGTTTCCAGGCAAAATACAAAAAAAAATTAAATTAGGGGGAGGTAAAAGGTGAGTTTAAAATCCTCCACTAAATAACTCATTGTGTAGTTCATTAACATATGTATATATGTATTTACAGACATATATATATATATATATATATATATATATATATATATATATATATATATATATATATATATATATATATATATATATACCGGTATATACACATATAAACACATAAATACATATGTATACATATAATGACATTTACATAAGTGTATTGGAGCCTTTTGCAGTTAAGTAGATAAAAACATGTAAAATCATATTTATGCAATATTCATATTTAATAAAGTGTTATACTGTGTATTTACTGCAAATATTTCACATTCCAATGTTCTGCACATAGCACAATATGTTCTATGTATTTCTATATATATATATAATCATGTGTGTGTGTATATATATATATAATCATGTGTGTGTGTATATATATATATATAATCATGTGTGTGTGTATATATATATATAATCATGTGTGTGTGTATATATATATATATAATCATGTGTGTGTGTATATATATATATATATAATCATGTGTGTGTGTATATATATATATAATCATGTGTGTGTGTATATATATATATAATCGTGTGTGTGTGTGTATATATATATATAATCGTGTGTGTGTGTGTATATATATATATAATCGTGTGTGTGTGTGTATATATATATATATAATCATGTGTGTGTGTGTATATATATATATAATCATGTGTGTGTGTATATATATATATATAATCATGTGTGTGTGTATATATATATATATATAATCATGTGTGTGTGTATATATATATATATATATAATCATGTGTGTGTGTGTGTGTATATATATATATAATCATGTGTGTGTGTATATATATATATATATAATCATGTGTGTGTGTGTATATATATATAAAATCATGTGTGTGTGTATATATATATAATCATGTGTGTGTGTATATATATATATAATCATGTGTGTGTGTGTGTATATATATATAT